>NW_008359218.1:5266-15819 GCF_000622305.1 Nannospalax galili
AGCTACAGGGAGACCCTGTCTCAAAAAGACCAAAAAAAAAAAAAGACCATGAGAGAAACCAAGAGGAACAGAACAAATACTTGCTAGCCACCAGCTCACACCCCACTTCACACAGTCCAGGATCCCCACTCGGGATGGTCCTGCCCACAATTCAGATGGGTCTTCCCATGTTAATTAACATAATCTAGCCAGTCCTCCACAGGCCCAGAGGCCCAGCTCCCAGGTGATTTCATACCCTGTCAAGTTGACGTTAACCCTAGCCATCACAGCCAACCTTCCTGTGGTTCTTCTTTGAGTTACACATTCATTCATCATCCAGTCACAGTTCCTGGCTCCCTGTTGAGTGCTGTAGGTGTTGGGGATACTAGTTGGGGGTGGGAAACAAATCTCAAGGAGACCTGGAAGCTTCTAGTTGGGAACACTGTGGAGAATCTATGTAAGGATACAGTGATGGGAGGGGTGGTGCTGGCTAAAGTGGTCGGGTACAAGCTCAACACAGAGAGAGTGAGAGGGACAGGCCACAGGGATCACCAGAAAGAGTTTTAGGTAGGGGGCAGCAGTGTGTGCAAAGGTCCTGTGGTGGATTGTGCCAGGCATGGAACAGCAAGGGAGTGGGTGGAGAATGGTAGGGGAAAGCTGAGTGAGGGGAGGGTGACCCCATTCAGCCTCCACTGTGGGGACAGACTGTGGAGGGTGGGGACTTTGCAGGGGCAGGGAGAGGTGACAGCATCCACCCAGCCCAGAGTAGTTCTAAAAGTTTCTCGCAGGTCACCCCTCTTTGGTGCTAACTTCTGCACCTAATCAACTCAATTACATTCCATCCTTCCCATCAGCTATTTATTTTGAATGAGACAGAACACCCCTCCTGGCTGCTCAGCTTGTGTCTAACCAACATGGGTCGGGGACTGAGCAGCGGTCCTGACTAGGCAATGTGGGTTTCTCCCTGGAGGCCGCATCCCTGCCTCTGGCCACACTGTGGTACCAGGACAGAGGGCTGGGTGTCAGGCTCACGGAAGGCGTGATCTTGGGACTGATGTGGATCTCAGAGAGTGGCTCTGGCTAACTTGAACTACAAGGGCCTGGCCTTCATGGAGTTCCTGGACCCCTATGTTAGGTCGGACAGGACAGGAGTCCAGCTAAAACTCTGGGGCTTCCCAGCCAGACCTACTCCCAGCTTTGTGGGGACCCTGCTGAGAAGCCTGGCTCTAGCCAGGGTCAAAGGATCTTGCATGACTAGAATCCACGGCTTCTAGGAGAGAAGGGACCTGGTGGGTGGCTTTGGCCCTTTGGGCGAGTAAAAGTCCTGGCCAGGGTGGGGTCCTGGCCTGGTGGGGACCTGGCTTGATGGGGTTGTGGTCAAGGTAGGATCTTGGCCAAGATGGGGGTCCTGGCCAGGGTAGGGTCCTGACCTGGTGTGGCTCAGGACATGAGCTCCAAAATCTTGTACTCTCGGGGGAAGGCCACTGTTGTACAGGGGTGGGGTCCTGGCCAGGGTGAGGTCCTGGACAAGGTGGGGATCCTAGTCTGGTGTGATCCTGACCTGGCGTGGTCCTGGGCAGTGTGGGATCCTGGTCTGGTGGAGTCCTGGCCTGCTGTGGCTCAGGGCGTGAGTTCTGCAGACTTGTACTTTGTGGCGAAGATCACTGCTAGACAGAGGTGGGGTGCTGGACCAGAGAAAGAGGGGTGGGTGAGGTACTTGGCCTGTAAGTGTGGCTCAGGGCGTAAGTTCTGCAGACTTGTACTTTGTGGCAAAGGTCACTGCTAGACAGAGGTGGGGTGCTGGACCAGAGGAAGAGGGGTGGGTGAGGTACTTGGCCTGTAAGTGCCCATGCTCCCTAGAGCATTCCAAGATGTGAAAGATGCCTCTGGCCCTGTAGAGTGCCAAGGATAGGGGCTTTCACCACATGGAATGTTTGAGAACAGAGCTGAATTCCTCTGAGCGACTGATTTCAGCAGCAGTCTCAAGTGGAGAAAGGGTCCTGGGCCTAGGGAGGTCATGGCTGCACTGGGCCTGGCTAGGGTCTGGGTGACCTTGGTAAGGGGCAGGAGTCAGGATGGAGCCCTTGGGAGACTCTCTGTCTGCACAAACTCTCATAGGATGGAGTTGGTGTGGGTGAGGGACCAACCATTGGCTCATGGGTGGAGCAGGCATGTGGTCCAACCTGCAGACTAGCGGGGCAGCTGAATGCCAGGCTGTGGAGGGCGATGGGTCTTCCCTGGGGAGCCTGAAGGAGAGCAAGGCCAGGATAGAGGCGTGCTGTGATGTGCTGCTTTGGCAAGCACTCACTGTGTGCCTGATGCCATACTAAGTGCAAATGCTTCATGGTTTGTCCTTTTAACCTTCACAACAACCCTGCAGGGAGGTGTGTTGATTACCTCTACCATCCATATGAAGGGACAGGCTCAGATCTGGTCTGTGTTCTCCATTCATGTAGGGCCCATGTCCTTGACCGAGGAGCCTTCCAACCAGAGTGACCGTCCTCAGCCGTTGCTTCTCTGTGGTTCTAGATAGTACAGGGCAGGACTGATGTGGAGGTGCAGAGGTGCTGAGGATTTTCTCCTTGTCGCCACAGAGCTTTCCCTCTCCTGTCCTCCCATCCCTGCAGGACCTGGACCAAAGTGGCAAAATCGGAGTCAGCAGAAAAATCTAATTTTCACCTTAGACACGTTTGTGGCTGGCTGATGTTAACCTAGCTTTTAGGTGTTCCTTCCAGATAGGCCTGTGTGGGGGTCCTGCCCTGGATACCATGTGACTTCTGAGACCGACTGGCTCTGGGTCTTACAGGCCTCAGTTTCCCCTCCAGTGCAGTGGGCATGGCCTCCCCTGCCTACAACCCCCATGAAGGCACAGGTGAGAGGGTATGAGGGATGGTGTGGGGATGCTGACTTGATGGGCCTGGGCTCTGTGACAGGCCAACCCCTGCCCAGGGACCAGCGACTCAAGCCACAGAAAGCTAAAATATTCACAACGGGAGCACCAGGGCTCAGGAGGTAGAGTGCTTGCTGCACAACACGAGGACCTGAGTTTGATTCCTGGCACCATGCAAAGCCGAGCACGGCAGCGGAGTCTGGAACCTCAGGTGAAGGTGGGATCTCGGGTTCTCTGCCCAGATAGTACAGCTCAGGGCTCAGTGACAGACCTCCAGAAACAAGGCGGAAAGCCGTCAAGGAAGATATCTGAAGCCAGACTCTGCCTCACACACATGAGTGCACGCCTACATGCCTGTGCTCATCCACTCACAGACCACACATACACACACTCACACTCACACACACACTCACACTCAAATACACCACATACGCAGACACAGACACACTCACATACACTCACACCAGACACACACATACACACATATACCAGATACACACTCAATGCACACCCTGACACTCACCCACTAGACACACACGCACACCACCCACATACCACACACACACCAGATACACACTGACACACATATACACTCACACCACATATATACACACACACACCACACATATACACACACACATGCATCACACATATACACACTGACACACACACATTGACACACTTTTTACACACACACACATCACATGTGTACTCCAAATATCACACATACACATCCAGAGAGATTGTGCGTCCACCGGAAGCAGCTGGTGACTGCCCGAGGCTACAGCTGGCAGTGTGGACTGGGTTCCATGGTGAGAGGCGGTGACACGGCACGCTCATAGATCAGGCGTTTGCCTTCTGGATGCTCAGGTATTTATTGACGAGGTCTGCACTTTACACAACTCAGCTCAGCGATAATAACTAACAGGGCAGAAACTCTTAGACGCCTTAATCATAGATTAGGTATCCGTGCAACTCCGTCTCTCCTGCCGGATTACTCACATCTTCCAAAATCTACCTTTAATCCTTCCTGCTGAGGACGTGGCCTCGTTTCTATGGCAGCAAGAAACAAGGTCCTCTCTTGTCATATACTCATAGAGGAAAGCAGGGAGGGTGGCCGTCAGGTGCTCAGAACTTGGTAGCCATCCCAGAGCTCCAGGACTTTTAACTCAGCACCATCACGGCCTCCAGGTTGGTCTGAAGCCAGAGCAGGATTTACGGACTGCTCTGAAACAGTTACTCTCCCTCCCACCCTCCGGGGGGCACTGTGGGCTCAGTTCTTTGGTATTGCAAGTACATTGAATTACAGGCCCTTTTTAAAAGGGTGGGCTTGGGAAAGCCCAAGTAGTGTTAGAAGAGGATCTAGAGGGTCCTAGTGGCTGGTTAGGGTTGGTGAGTGGCTTTCTGTGACGCAGACTTCTTTGTGAAGGCCAGCTCTCCAGCCCCGGAGGCCCAGAACTCTTCAGCTTGCCTACGATAACTTGAATCCACCTTAGGCGACATGTCAGTGAGTGGGTGTGGCTGTGTGCCAGTAAATCCTTATTTATAGATGCTGGAATTTGAATTTCATATCCATTTCATCTGTGACGAAATCGATGTCTTTTACTGATCTTTTTCCAGCCGTTTGTAAGTGTAGAAGTGGTTCTCGTGCTGTGAGAAAAGTGGGCAGATTTGGCTCAGGGCCAGAGTTCCCTCATTAGTTCCTTTACCATGAGCCATGGCTTCAAACTTCTAATCAGTTCACCAAGGAGGGTGGGCTGAAGGCAGTAAAGTATTTGGCCCAGGAATCCAGAGCTTGGGTGGGGGAGGCTGTGAGGCAGGGGATGTGGGGATCTACCGTCCCCAGGGCTGTCTTCCCCTCCAGGATGGGCTGAAACTGACTGGGAGACAGTTGTGGCAGAGGCCTTGGGCGGCTGTAGCTGTGCCTGGAACAGGCTGCCATCAGGCTGTGAGTGCCAGGCCCTGGGCATGCTGTGGAAGAAGTGGAGAGGTGCTGCTCTCTGCATAGAACGACCAAGGCTAGAAGCCCTGCCTGGTCCATAGTTTGTAGGTTTGCAGCCTGGTCATGGCAGGAGGTATGGCTTCCTGTCCTCCAGAGTTTTTTTTTTTTTTTTTTTTTTTGTTTATGCCTAGTGTGGTGTCACATGCCCTTAATCCCAGCACTTGGGAGGCAGAGGCAGGCAGATATCTGTGAGTTCAAGGCCAGTTGGGGCTACAGAGAGACCCTGTCTCAAATCTCAAAATAAATAAATAAATAAATAAAATAAGTAAATAAAAAATGAAGGGGCTGAGGAGGTGGCTCAGTGATTAAGAGCACTGGCTGCTCTTGTAGACAACAGGGGTTCAGTCCAGCACCCACATGGCAGCTAACAACTGTCTTTAATTCCAGTTCCAGGGGACCTAACACCTTCTTCTGGCCACTGTGGGCATTGACAACACAGGTGCATTTACATACATGTAAGCAAAACATACACATAAAATAAAAATAAAAGTTGAAAAAATTAAAATGTCTTTAAAGTGTCAGGAATTGAAATTAAAAAGAGAAAATCTTCCAACAAGAACCCATTTGGACAAGAGTAGGACTGTACAATGGTTGTGAAAAGATAAACCACTCCCTGCACAGAGCCTGAACCACACTAGTGGTGGAAGCAGCACCTTTCTAGGAGCCTAGAGTCCTGTGGTCCACAGCCACACTGGCCTGATATAGCCATAGGCTACCATAGGCAGGCTCCTTGGCTCCAGGCAGTCCTGAAATAGTGAATATGGGTTGTCAGAGCATCAGAAATTTAGCAATTCAGACATAACCCATGCTGTAGACGAGAGCCTGAACGAGAGCTTAGTGGGCAGGAGAAATCTAGATGATGAACAGTATGAGCTTAGTTAGATAAATCATAGCACAGCAATAGATGGGAGTGTATACATCCTCTGAAAACGACGGCATAAAAAGTTGGGTGTGGTTGTACGCACTGTAGTCCCAGCACTTGGGAAGCTGAGGTAGGAGGACCATAAATTGAAGACCAGCCTGAACTATACAATGAGACCCTGCTTCAAAACAAACAGAAAGAAGGATAGTATAAAGATTTTTGAGAACATAGAATATACAATTTTGGCATAATGTTAAGTAGACAGAGTGGAAAAGAAATCCAAAATTTAGTTAAATACTATGAACAACATATAGAAGAAAAGGGGGAAAATAGGAAAATATGACAAGGCATTAGGTTAAAAATGTAAATTTTGATGACTTTTTCCCCAGTAACTAAATTTTCTGTAGTTGTAGTACCTTTGTGATCAATTTTTATAGACACAAGAAGGGATATTTTGAGCTACATAACTAATTTATAAAAGCCAAGCCAGAATGATAAAGGCTGTCAGGATTCCACCCCATAAATGATTCAGAATCCAGGAGTACTGGGTCTGGAGAAGCTTCCCACCCATCACCTGGCTGTGTGAGCATCAGGTCTCTGCCCTGTATGACCTGTGTGGTTTGAGCAGTGCTCTTGGCTTCTCTGTGCCATTTCCCTTCTTGAAAAGGGGGACACTGTGAGGATCTTTCCTTGAGGGTCAGTGTGTAGATCAGAGGAGGTATTTGAAAACCTGGGAAGGGCATGAGCGTTTGGCCTGTGCTGAACAAGCACCAACTCTCAGGAGAGTCATGGGCTTTTGAGCCTTGGCGTTCTGATCTGTGAATTGGTGCCAGGCCACCTCCACAGGGCTGCCGTGAGCAGGGGCTGAGTTCATGAGATGCCTGAACCAGAGAATGGCTGGGGGCAGCACACAGCCCAGGCCTCGCTCTCTGCTCCCTTCACTGAGGCCATCACCGAGCGTTCGCACATGGTGGTTTTAAAGCTGAAGCTTAGGCTCTCTGAGGCAGAGTCTGACTCATCTGGCTCAGGGTGGGCAGCAGACAGTGTGTCTCTGTGACCAGCAACAAGTGACCACCAGGCATGTTGACTCCTTTTGCCAACAAGGATCCCCCCAAACCCCACTGGTTCTTGGCCACATGGGCATCTTGGCTTCTCAGACACTTCTCAGACCGAGGGTGAGAAGGAGCAGCCTCAGCAGGCATCTTGGTCCGAATAGAAAACACAGCAGAAAATAGGGCTGTACATATGTAAGTGAACCACATGGGTGCAATGCCTGCAGAGGCCAGAAGAGGGCATTGGATCTCCTGGAACTGGAGTTACAGATGGTTGGTAGCTTCCATGTCAGTGCTGGGAACCAAAGAGCCAGTGCTCTTAACAGCCATCTCTCCAGCTCCAAGGCCTGCAGGTTTAACTCCCCAGGAGCCAGGGAAGGATCACCAAGAAAGTTCCAGTAGAGTTATAAAGGCACAAGCCCTACAGAAGTTTTGGGGAAAGACAGGTGGGTAGGAACAGCAAGTGCAAAGGCCCTGAGGTAGGCCGGGAGTGGAAAGCCTGAGAGGCAGCAGGGAATTGGAGAGCCAGGGCCAGTGAGCACAGGGTAGAGGGAAACACAGGGCAGCAGAGCAGGTGCCAGACTCTGGCCCTGGGGGAGGAGCTGATAGAGACCACTGATCCCTGGAGTGGCTGGGAGGGCTGGAGATCACTTCCTTTGAAGGCTTCCTACAGTCTTTGTCCCTGTCTCTGGTGACAGGTGTCCCCTCTCATGAAGGTGTGTGGATCACCCAGGTCTGCCTGTCCCCTCCTGTATCACCCAGCCATAGTCATCAGATGACCCTACACCTCCCCGTCCCCTGCTTCAGATGCAGGCCTGGGCCTCTGCGACAGGGCAGGACCCTGAGAGATTCTTGCCCGGGCTTCCCTCAAATTCCAGAGGGTTCCCTACCTGTTCAGGCTCCCAGGCCATCCTCTCCACACGCTGACCCTCAGAATACACGTAGGGAAACTGAGGCCAACAGCATCAGGAATTGGCCCAAGTTCACCAGGCAAATGAGAGATGGGAGCTGGTGTCAGCAGGGAGTTTGAGGTTCACAGGATCAGGCTGAGGATGTGCAGGGCCACCCCTCCGTGACTGCTTATGAAGCTTCTAATTCCTGCCTGTGAACTTGAGGCCAGAGCCTCTGCCAGGATGGACACGACTGGAGCATTATGAAAAGCTTTGGACTGGAGGTGTCCTGGGAGTAAAGGGGGTACAGATGGCAATTAAGTCTACTTGAAAGTCTACTTTAAAGTCTACTTTAGCCTGGTTTAAGGGGTGAGGAAACAATCTCCACCCTTATCTTCGCTCCCTTCTGCACATCTGAGAAGCTCTTGTGGAGTCTTGGGGCTCTCCCTTCCCCACTTTCCTGGTGGGTACCTGGATCATGAGCCCCAAATGAGGTGGGGACTCCAGAACAGAGTAGGGCAGCGCTCGGCCAACCTGGGAGAGCTGAAGAGGGTCAGGACTTCCAGAAAGCCCTGGATTTTGTGTCCTGGTTCTCAAGAGGGGTCCAGCTCCATCTCTCCCAGGTGTTCCCAGGAAGTTGTGTCATAGAGATATCATCTTCCTTGAAGTGACATCTGCATATCTTGTCTCTCTTGCTCACAGAGTGCCATCTAACCTTAACTTGTATCCTAACCTGTACCTGAACTCCTCAGCCCCAGGTCTGTGTCCACAATGCAGAGATTCCAGATTGAGTTGCTCTCAGAGGGAGAGTTCCATGATTTATTAGTGATGTCTGCCTTGTCCATGGTTACGGAGAAAGGTGGTGTGTGTGCTAGCCAGTAGCCCGAGGCCTGCTACTGTTCCTCCTGTCCTGTCATGTGCCTGGTGGGGTGCGGGGGGATTGGCTTTGCAGGCAGAAGCACCTACTGACTTTCCCAGATGAGCCCCACTCCTGGCTGGTCTTTGCCTCCCTGGTCCCTCCCCAACTGAGGTCCTGTCTGAATGAGCCCCAGCCCCAGACTGACTTCTCTAGGCTTGTGTACCTCCCGGCCTGGCTATGGGGGGACACCCCAGCCTCCCTCAGCACTGAGCTTGGTACATTTCCTGGATACCTTCTCTGACCTCTGCCTTGAACTCACACCTCTGGTTAGAGGCCGTGATCACACCCTGCCACCTGGCTCCTTCCTCGCCATCTGGGTTTAGAGTCTGACACACCATTTGTACCATGTAAATCTTTGTGTCTAGAGTCCCTTCATCAGAGCCCCAGACAGAAGTGGTCTTTGCTGTGGTCAGGACGGGCCAGGCCACCTCTGCTGCACTGAGTGCAGCCCGAGGTTTGCAGGGGCCTAGGGCCTCTCCAGGGTGACTCTTCCATATAGTGACCCCAGGGCCAGGGTGGCTTTGATCTGGGGCTCCAGCTCCTAGCACTGGCCTTCTATGGTTACTTCTGGAAGCCACAGGATGCCAATTGATCCCTGCCCTTTAAGAGAACACATTAGTGGGGCTGGAGAGATGGCTCAGTGGTTAAGAGCACTGACTGCTCTTGCAGACGACCCAAGTTCAAGTCCCAGCACCCACATGGCGGCTAACAGCTGTCCGTAACTCCAGTTCCGGGTGAATCCAACGCCCTCTTCTGACCCTCACAGGCATTGCACAACATAGGTGCACCCACATACATGCAGGCAATACACTCATACACATAAAAATAAATAAAATACTAAAAGAAAAAAAAATAGAACTCATTAGCTCAGAATAGTCTCTTCTGTTCACATGGGATGGCACTGGCCAGAAAGGGCCTCAGTGCCCCACCTGGAGCTCAGATTCCACCCCAGCCCATGAATTCAGGAAGCTGACCAGTCTCAGCTTGAATGGAGCTGAATGAATCTGTGTGATGGTCCAGGGCAAGGGCCTAGAGAGAACTGTAGTCTGGTCCACAGGGCAGGGTGCTGCCCCTTCCTCCCCCCAGTCCTCCCAGCCTGGTTTCCCGCTGTGGCACACCGGTGAGGATGATGGGGGTGTGGCCTTCTGGGCTCCAGTGAAATTATTTTAAGACATTGGAAAGAAAATTAGAATTTCAAACCATCCAACCCTCTTGAAAGCAGACTGGGGGTGTGTTAGAAGTAATTTAATTTTTGCTTTGTTTTATTAATAGAGTGTAGGAGGGAGGAAGAGAGACAGAGAGGCTCAGGGCCCTGAGTCAGTATTTGACACTGGTAGGGAATGGGAGTGGGGATGGGGAGACAGACCAAACTTGGGGTGCATTGAGGCTGCAGGGCTGGGTGACAGGTCTAGGGAGCATGTGGGGGCTTCCGCCCAGTGGTTCATGTCTGGGGACTGCTAGTTCCTATTGGGTGGCTCACAAGGTCTCAGGGCTTGTGCACCCCTATCCTTGACTATGGAGACCCAGGCCCTCACATGGGGCCCGGGGGGAAGCCAGTTCAGGACAGAGTCTGAGATTTGGGACTGAGGTGGAGTGGTATATACATGGTATACACTCCCCCTGGAGGCTCAAAAGGTGACTTTTCCTGTCTCCCTCCAGCTTCTGTAAGCCCTGCTCCTGGTGGTGCCTCTGTCCCCACGGGTCCTTCCTCTCTATTTCCTTTTGTTTCTTTGGTGGGGGGGTGTCTTCCTCAATCTCATTTTGTTTTAAGGATGTTTATTGTTATTTATTTGTATGTGTGATTGTGTGTGTATACCATGTATATGCAGTACCTACAGAGGCCAGAAGAGGGTGCCAGAGCCCCTGGAGCTGAAGTTTCAGGCACTTGTGAGCTGCCTGATGTGGGTGTGGGTCCTCTGGAAGGGCAGGAAACACTCTTAGCCAGGGAGCCATCTCTCC
>NW_008359219.1:0-627 GCF_000622305.1 Nannospalax galili
GGCCCTAGCAGTCTCTCGCGAGGACTTCTAGACCAGAAAAGAGAAAGAAGGAAGTTTTTAGAAGAGAGGAAGAGATTAGATTACCCTCCTGAGTGGGAGGGATACTCACGGATCTCTAGCGTTCTGTGGGCACCAGCTCCTAGCTGGCACGAAGTTCAGAGGAAGCTTCTACGTTGTGAGAGGGTCCCACGAGGTTCAGGGGAGCCCCACGTTGTGGCGCCAGATATGGGCGGCTGCGCTCTCTCTCTGGGCACAGCCATATGCTCACTCCCTGCGGGTCTGCAGACTTCCCAGTGGCTGCTTTGGGTCTGTACCTGGGCTTGGTGGCTCGGGTACCGTGTCTCTGGGAGTGGCGGTAGCTGATGACTACCACAGTTTCTATTGCTGCTGAGCTTTCCCTGCTACTGGAGCATTTGTCCAGTCGAAATCCCATCCCTTAATACACCCATATGCCTTTCCTCAGGATAGTGGGGCTCCTGGCCACTGAACCCCACAGGGAAGAGGCACAAGGATGGCGAAGCTAGAGTATCTGTGGGTCAGTAACGGAAGGTGCTGCCCTCTGGAGGAATTGGGTCTCCGGTACACAAGACTCAAAGGCTCAAGGCTTAGTTTTAGTCTGTACAGCTT
>NW_008359220.1:0-17229 GCF_000622305.1 Nannospalax galili
GAATATACGTGAGCACTGGGAATGTGTGTTGAATTGAAGCTGACTAAAATTAATGGAGATGAATGAAAGATGTGAAGGTAAGTCATTTGAAAGAAGTTGGGCTTCAAAGTTAAGTTTGCATGCCCTGAAATTGTGAGTGAAGTAACACGGTGTGTGTTTGTCTTCTAAAAGATGTGATTTTCTTACTTAAGGAGCATGCAAGCATAGTGTTGAAGGGGGAAAAAAGGGTAGTCAAAGAGACGGCCCTCATTTCTCGGTGGTGGGATTCGAACCTTTAACGTTTTGCAAGCATAGTGTTGAAGGGGGAAAAAAGGGTAGTCAAAGAGACGGCCCTCATTTCTCGGTGGTGGGATTCGAACCTTTAACGTTTTGCAAGCATAGTGTTGAAGGGGGAAAAAAGGGTAGTCAAAGAGACGGCCCTCATTTCTCGGTGGTGGGATTCGAACCTTTAACGTTTTGCTTGTTAGCATTAGCCTTATAAAGGGTGCACCACCCCTACAGTTCTCCTGTGCGCTCACAATGGCCCTCAACTAGGGCTCTGGCAGGCCGCACTCTCGCGGCTATAGAGGTGCACGCAGTAAGGGAGTGCTGAAGACACAAAGGCTGGACGAAATCCAGCTTGCGAAATGGGTTATTCTCACCTCAAAACACATCTGCAAATACCGAACCAAATGTGTCTGCCAGTTGGGTTCTTCTTTTTTCTTTACATTTTCTTTTCTTTTTCTTCCTCCTCCTCCTCCTCCTCCTCCTCCTCCTCTCCTCTCTGCTTCCCAGTACATGCACCACCTGCTAAATCTTCTAACCTGCTCTCCTATCCTCAGGCCTCTCCTTCTTCTTTTTCCCCTCTCTCAGTGTTTCTGGTTTTTTTTTTTTTGATTCGGTTTTTCACGCCCAACTCATCAAATCAGCTCTATAAACACTGGACACGTCAACTTGCCCTATGCACGTATCATATTCGGAAATGCTCGCCGCGATCTTGATAGAAAGACTGTCTTCTGTTTAAATTTAAGGACATGTAACTCTTAACCCCACCCTGATCAACTTGGTTGCCTTTGAGAATTGAATTCATTTCAAGTAAGTAATTGAATTTACTAATTCAGCTTAAACCAAGAGCCATGCTCAGTGATCACACACTGACACAGAGCCCCACTTCTGGGTCTGCTCTGACCCATCCTTGTCCCGTGGCGGTGCTTGTCCTCGTCGCTGTTCTTTGCATCCATTGCATGTTTTGGAGCACATCAGGGCTCACAGAAAATCTCCAGGAAACAAACATTTCCCCTAGATCCTCTGACCACCGGCATCTTATACATGCTTCATGGGTTTTTCCTCTTGTGCCTGTCTATTCACTTCCCATAAAGACCTGCTTTCAGCCTTCTAATACTCGGTGGTGGGTCTCCTCCTCTTCCTCCCTCTAGTCCTCTTTCTTTCTTTCCCCCACCCCCCTTCTTGTCAAAAAAAAAATGAAAAAGAAGAAGAAAAGAAAAGAAAAGAAAAAGCAAACTCCTCTCCAGAGGTCTAAACTTTCACACTTCCTCCTGAATCCAACATTCTTCTTCTCATCCTGAAGATGAGTTGTGCGGAAGGCATGTTAAAGGTAGAGCTTGCTAGTCTGACCTGAAGGAGGAAGAAAATGATATGTGTTTAATGAAATTTCATTCCAACTGAAAGGGCTTAGCGGCACCAGGGAATCACACACAAGCTGAACCTCCTGCATGTTCGAATGTGACATGGTGTCTCTGTAGGTGGGGAGCGTGGAAGTTTCGATATGTGGTTTTACTTCAATGATGCCATTTTGGTATGTGTTAATGAAATATTTCTGGGGAAAGACTAGTGAATAGTGAATTAGAAGAGCACAAGGCAAATATTTTTTTGTTTTTTTGTTTGTTTGTTTGTTTTTGCACTTAGACCATTAGTTCTTTTTCTAAGTTTCTGACAATTTGCACTCTGTAAATTATGTTAAGCTGTTAGATTACACGCTCTTTATCTTCCAGAGTAGCTGCAAACTCCAGTACCAACAGCTGTGTAGTGTGCATACCAGGGAAGGATTCACAAAGCTGGAACTTGTAATCTATAGTTCCACCTGAATTTAAAGAAATAGAGGGTGCTCGCTTGGCAGCACTTATACTAAAATTGGAATGACATGGAGATTAGCATGATCCCTGGGCAAGGATGACATGCAAGTTCCCAAAGCATTTCCACAAGGAAGCTAACAACTGTCAGTAGCTGTACTTCCAAGGGATCTGACACCCTCTTCTGCCCTCCTCCAGCCTTGCACAGCACAGCTGCACTTACAAACATGCAGGAATCATAACTCATAGACATCAAATTCAAAAAATTAAAAAAAATTACAAAGACTAGGGATGTGGATTTGGTTAGGAGACTGAACCCTCGCCAGCAAATCCTTTGGCTTTTTTCCTTTGCGCTAATTATGGAAAAATGAAGAAGAGCAACACGGGCATTGAAATTGTGTCCTCTGCATTAAAAACTGTGGACCTCACTCACTCCTTTCTCTTTTCTTTTTTTCCCTTTCTATCTCCAGTCTTCACCTATCAAACAAAGTTTCAGCAGCTACTGAGTGAGGGAGAAGCCTCATTCCTTGTTGATGAGTTGAGAAGTTGAAGGGTAGTGGAGGAGGTAGTGAGAAAGAGATTTTGGTGGATGGATATGATCAATATTCATTGTCTAAATGTATGAAGCCTTCAAGGAATAAAAAGTAATATTAAAACAAACAAACAAACAAACAACAAGAACAAAAAAAACCCAGAACCTCAGTCGGGCGTGGTGGCCCATGCCTTTAATCCCAGCCCTTGGGAGGCACAGCAGCCAGATCTCTGTGAGACCAGGCCAGTGTGGTTTACATAGCCAGTTCCAGGCTAGATGGGTCTACAAAGAAAGAACAACAAAAACAAAAACAAAAAAGAAAAGGAAAAAGAGGAGGAAAGAAAAGAAAAAGGAAATCTGAGTGTGAAAGGAAGTAGGCGGAAGAGACGGGACAGAAAGAGGACCAGAGCGAGGAAGAGGAGGACACAAACCGAATATAATAAGGATGAAACCAGGTTTTGTTGGAAGCGAATAGACAAGCGCAAGAGGCAAAATCCATGAAGCAAGTGTAGGATGTCGAGCAGGATCTAGGGGAAATGTCTATTTCCTGGAATTTTCCTGAGAACCCTGCAGTGCTCCCAGACGTTAAGTGGAGGAGAAGAACATCAGCAAGGACCAAACAGGACAAGGATGGCGCAGGGCAGACACAGAGAAGGGGATTTATTTATTTGTTTGTTTATTTATTTATTTTTGTCACTGTGTGACCACCACACAACATGAGCAGTGTGAATAGCTGCTTGGTTTCAAGCTAAAGATAAGTGTAATTAGCTAAACTGCAGTTAATTGTTCAAGAGAACCAAGTTGACCAGGGTGGGCTTATGAGTTCTATGTCCTTAAATGTAAACGGAAGACAGCAGTTCTTGAAATGAAGTGTTGGAGCGTTGCAAAACATGGCATTTGTTGGTCAAGTTGACGTTCCCTTTAAGTTCTTTAAGAAATGTTTCGGTGAGCTGGGCGTGATAAAACCGGAAAACACCTAGAGGAGAGGGAAATAAAAGAAATGGGAGGCTTTCTTGGTTTATGTTTGTGGGGGAAAAAAACCTGTAGCCAGTCTAGCCTCAAACTCCAGATCCACCTGTGTTTGCCTTATTCAAACATATCATATCAGCATGCGCCACCACTGCCAGTGGTAGTGAATCTCGCTGTAGGCTTAGATGACATTGCTCCCGGATGATGCAAGCTGCCCCAAATGGTGCCCAAGTCAGGAGCCCCAGCCTCCTGGAGGCCGCAAACGCTCCGCCTAGGCTCCACAAACTCCACCGGTCTCTTTCCAAAAAACACGCACTCCACCTGGGTCTTCGAACGCGTACACCCGGCCTACTCCCAACCGCCCAGTTCCCCGCACCAGGCAACCCTGGCCCCCAGTCGCAGGCCCGCCCTTCACCCACTACTTTCCAGACAAGGCACCACGCGCCCCCTGCCAGACGCCCACGCAAACAAACCACCACCGCTCAGCTCCCAGGACTCTCGCCTCCCAGGCCTGGCCCTGCTCCTCCTCTCAGCTACTGCAGACCCTCACACGCAGCCCGGTGCACGCCTCTCCTGCCTCTGCTCTGCTCTTCATTTGCCCTGCCCACCTCCAGACCTCACACACGTCACTGCCGCACGCACGCACACTGTGTGTGCACCTTGGCTGCCCTTCCTCCTGCTCGCTCAGTTTGCCAGGACTCCAACTGGGAAAGTCAAGTGCACATGTAGCAGCTATCTTCTGGCTCTATGGAAGTATGTTTGGAAAGGTCAGGTAGGACACAAGGAGTGTACAGGAAGCAGGTATTTTTATTTATGGCTGCAGCCTAGTCCTGAGGCGCGCAAGTCTCAAAATCTGGAAGTAGCACATATCTTTTATGCCTTAGGCTTTGGGTTACAGTGAGAACAGTGGCTAACAGTAAAGTCTTAAAACCGAATTATTACAAATTTAGTAAAGAAAAACATGCTAAAATATCCCCTCCCTGAAAGTCATTGCAGAAGTCTCCACCCAAGACAAACAGAATTGAAGTTTCCTCAGGACACTTGCAAGTAGTTCTAACTAGCTGTGTCAGTGTTCTAAGCACAAACCTGTCAGCCGAGCTTTGCTGACAGGGAGACAAAACAGAAGTAACATTCTTATTTTCCTTGAATAGTCCATCAGGTTCTACATCAGAGACAGGAAAACGACATGTCTCTCCTAAAGAGCACAGGATCCGTGTCCAGTCAGTAATAAGGAGTCCAACTAGGTCTACTAGTCCTTGGATGCTTGACACAGACTTCCATGTGTGTGAAGCTGTACACCGCTGGCCCTCCCAGAGCCAGAGCACAAGCCCTCCATCAGCTGTCCACACCTCCTTCAAGGACCGTACCAAGTAGGTGGAGCACCCTTCCCAAGTTACAGACTTCCTAGCCAGAAGTGAGTTCAGAATTTCTGTATCTGTGCGTGCCCTGGACCTGGCTGTGGCCAGATGTTAAAGAATGTTGACAATTTTCAGAGCTTTAAGCCCAAAGATAAAGAATGTGGACAAAATCCAGTTCTCATATTGTTTCATACGGCATGAGGTTGTTGTCTTCGTTTATTTTCATTTTTTAAAGATTTATTTATTTTCACTTTTATTTGTTTGAGAATTTGCCTATAGGTATATGTACTGCATTCAGTGCCTGGTAACCAAGAACAGCTGATGCCATATCCCCTGGAACTGGAGTTATAGACAGTTATGAGCTGCTCTGGCCATTGGGTGGGAACTGAATCACTGCCCTCTGCAAGAGCATAAAATGCTCTTAACCACAGAGCCATCTCTCCAGCCCTTGGCTTATTTTCCCCCCTGTTCTTGTGATAAAATACCCTGATGAAAGCAATTTAAGGACAGAAAGGTTTATTTTTTTAGCTCACAGTTCAGGGTATGTATGCTTGGGGAGGGAGGGGCCTCAGGAATCTGGTTAGTTTCAGGGACTTCCTAAAGCTATGAAATTGTTTAACTTCCTTTTAGAACATCCTGTTATGTACCTCCCTTTAGAAGTTCCCTCATTTTACCTGGAGGAAATTGTTTCTTGTATCACTACAGAACCACCTTTGAAGAACTTAGGGATGTACTTAGGTGGCCTGACAAACCAGAACTTCTGAGGAATGGTCAAGCTTGGCCTGTAGGGGGCTTGGTCAGTGAGCAGACAAATACCATGGATGCTCTACACAAAAAGGTTTATCCCCCACCCACCCCAACCTCCATCTGGGTGTCCTACCCTGGGACTGCTGCAGAGGCCTGGACAACTCCTCAACTTCCTGTTCAGTAGTGAGAGACAGATCAGCACTAGACACTGGGAGAAAAGTTGCTGGGGGCACCTGCGCCCTGGCGGCTTGAGGGGAGGTGACGGTGATTCTTGAGATGTGAACAAATCTTTTTAAAGGAAGAAAAGAAGAGACAGCATTAACATCTGCTGGAAGATGCAGCAGGTACAATAAGAATGGAAAAAGGTGTTCATGCTAAGTGACAGCACATCCAGAAGAGAACAGATCTGCCAGGTGTGGTGGCACACACTTGGGAGGCAGAGGCAGGCAGATATTTTTGAGTTCAAGGCCAGCCTGGTCTTTGTGAGCTCAGGCCAGCTGAGGCTATAGGGAGACCCTGTCTCAAAAAGACCAAAAGACATCCCCACCCCCCAAAAAGTAGAGGACAGATCAGATCCGTGGCTCATATGCAGAATATGGAGCAAACAGAGTTGGCTGCTTTGGTTGGACTGTTTCCTTTGAGAAGCTGATGGCAAAGAATGCCAACAACTGGAACCTCAAACAGAAGAAAGGGGGTGTAGAGAAGTATCTCTTCGAATATATGTCAGCCCTATGTTAGCCCTGGAGAGCGCTGGCTTTACAAATAAAAATAGATTTAAAAAATTTAAAAAGGCAATTATGAAGTTGTTGAGCTTAAATTTTAAGTTTCAATTAAATTTAAAGGGGAAAATGCAGAGTTTCTTTTTCAAAAAATAAACTTTTACTTTTATTTTACTGATATGAGAGCTATATGCACAAGGGTGTACTTGGAAGCTTAAGGTAACTGGAGAGACAAATGTGGGTGCTTTTTAGTTGTGAGCCTGAGCCTTTAATGGCTGCGCCAGCTCCCGAGCCCAGGACCTCCTCTCATTCTTTCCCTGAAGTACTCAGTGCTAATTGAACTGCCAGGCCCTAAAGAATGTTAATTTTATGAGTTGTGGGTAAAAGCACTCCCAACAATCACGTCTCTGTGATGAGCATTTCTGGTCCCGGTGGCTCAGTGAAGGCGTAAAATGGGAAATGGGGAGTGCAACAGTGCAGCGTGGGTTTGAGGAACCCAGAAGGGAAGTAGCGGTGAAACGACTGTGTGAAACACATTTCGTAGGTGTCTGAAGTCTGTTTTATGGTGGTGCGTGATTGGATTTATTTGGGGAGAAGGGGTTAGAAAATAACGCGTAGCCCAGGCTGGCTTCTTCAGCACATCTTACCGATGCGCCCCACCACAACCAACAGGTGTCTACTTCGATGAATCCCTACTTAGCAACGGTTCATGATGACCTTTGACGTCCTGCCTTTACAGAAAGGAGCCTAAAATGGGCTGCTTTAGGCAGCAGGAACCCAGCAGTCCATCCGGCTCTGAGATACAGGTGCACTTAACATACATGCAGGCAATACACTCATACGCATAAAATAAAATCAATAAATAAAGTATCTTTTAAAAAATAAAAACCTTTTATATTATGTACAAAAGTGTTTTGGCTGCAAGTATGTAATTACACCACAGGCACTTCTTAGCTGTCATGTTAAGTGCTGGGAACATAACCCAGGTTCTCTGCTAGAGCAGCCAGTGCTCTGAACTGCTGAGCCATTTCTCCTGCCTTTCAGCACTCTTTGCCAACCCCCATGCCTCCCCACACTCCCACCCCCTCACACTTCCACCTCCCCCACACACCCCCACACTCCACACCCCTTCACACCCACACCCCTCCACACCCATGTTGGGGACCCCTGCTGTTTGGGTCGCAGTCTCTCCATGTCCATCCGGATAGCCTAAGGGGCTCAGCGTTTTTATGCAGACTCCCCTTTCCAGCAGGGCGCCTCCTACTCTCTTCCTGACTCACCTTTGAAGTGGCAGCCACAGATACATGACCTCTGGCATAGAAACTGTCAGGTTTTTCTTATGTGATAATCAGGCAGTGTCTGACAGCATAGAAGCCCACCGCCATATGTAAATAAAGCATCCTACAGAGCACCTATCAGCTGAGGCTTTTGCTACTGCCACCACACTATAAATTCTCTAGTTTCCCCCTAATAAATCGAAGCTGTATCACTGAACTTGTCTGGAGCTGTATCCTGTGTTTTACTGTGCCTGGGACCAGGCTGTGATTCAGTCTTCCCGGAGGGAGCTGTCCCCCGTCAACACCCACTCACGGGAAGCTTCTGCGTTCGCTATTCCTGCACCTTCCCCGACCTCGTGGTTCGGTGGCCAACGGACCTCGTGCACAGAGGGAGCGTCCCACAGCTGGCGCAGAGTCTGCACTCTCCACGGCCGCTGCAGAACCCGCCTGGCAGCTTGCAGCAACCCGCAGAGCCGCCAGCGCCAGGCGTGGACCAGGCGATCTGCAGAGCCCCGTTTGCACTTCCCGGCAGCCAAGGAGAGCCAGAGAGACCCGCCCAGCAGCGCGAAACCCGCGCACCCCAGCCAACAGCAGCACGGCGCATGAAGCCAACCCGCCGCACACAACAACACACCCACACAACCCCCACACTCCCACGTCACCCCTTCACACCCACACCCACACAACCCCACACTCCCTCACACCCACAGCCCCTCACACCCACACCAGCACAACCCCCTTTAGTTTTGCTAAATACAGTATTTTTGGTTGGGATTTGGTTTTTCACCACTTTGAAGACATCATCAGTAGAGCTCTATTTTCTGTAATCCTAATGAAATGATTGAAGCCAGGTAATATACAAAGATCAGAGGTTTGTTTATCACCATTTTCAACTTCTTTTTGCTTTTATGTTTTTTTTTTTTTGAGACAGGGTCTCCGTGTAGTCAGTGACCAGGAACTCAGACACCTCTGTTTCTGCTTCCTGAAGCGCTGAGATTAAAGGTGTGTGCCATCATGACCAGTTACCATTTTCAACTTCTTTCTTCTTTTCTGTTTCTGCTTCCTGAAGCGCTGAGATTAAAGGTGTGTGCCATCATGACCAGTTACCATTTTCAACTTCTTTTTTTTTTTTTTTTGTCTTTTTGAGACAGGGTGTCTCCCTGTCCCCAGCTATCCTGGAACTGGAACTTACTATGTAGACCAGGCTGGCCTTAAACTCACAGAGGTCCACCTGCTTCTGCCTCCCAAGTGCTGGGTGCCACCACGCCCAGCCACCATTTTCAACTTAACTTAAAAAAAATGTATATATATATATATATATATGTATGTATGAGTATAATGCCTGCATGTACATATGTATTTAAGTGCACCCAAATCCTGTTATAGATGGTTGCTAGGTATCTTGTGGGTACTAGGAATTGAACTGAGGGCCCCTGCAAGAGCAGCCAGTGCTCTTAACCTCTGAGCCATCTTTCTAGCACCTCTATTTTCTTTTTTTTTAAATTATTTCTTTACACATAACTGAAAGTGATGTTACAGTACATAATTTATTTACAACTGTGAAATAATGTGTTGCAAAATAATCTAGAGGCAGCAAAAGTACATTGTGACTGTATATAAAACTGTACAGGTTTACAGAGACACTCTATAAGATTATCGATTCTGTATTGTTTTAAGTTACATTCTCAGAAAGAGAAACAAAATGCCCAAGATTAAAGGAGAAATATACAAACCACCTGGATTTGACTCCATTGAAAATACTATTGGAGAGTCCTGGCTATGTCCCTCTGTGTCCAGGTAGGTGGCAGCCAGACCCTTGCTGGCACCTCTATTTTCAACTTTTTAGGGACTTACTATTTATACAAAATATCGAGTTTCTTTGTGACGTGTTCAAGTGTGCATATAATGTGCACCCCACTACCTTCACCTGTCTTCCCTCCTTCTTTCCTTTTTCCCCTTCACAGATAGTCCATCTTCTGCTTTCACGAGAACAAGTTACTTTAGTTCACAAGTTTGAAAGCTGCAAGTCCAAGAGCAAGTGTCCTCATGGATTTGGCCTCTGCAGAGGAGTTCAAGCAGGCGACACTCAGGACAGAAGCCTGTGTGAGAGAGAAGATCCCAGGGGGCATCAGAAACTAGAGCCAAGAGTGGAGCCAGGAAGACCTCCTACTAGGCCCCAGGGCTTGAGGTCCTGCACTTCAGTGTGGACACACAGCACAGAGGACAGAGCTTCCAAATGGGCGTGTCCAACCTTCTGACACTGCAACAGGACATTGTCCCCACATATTCACCTTGAGAAGAACACAATGGAGGTTTTTTTGTTCTTTGTTTTTTGTTTGTTTGTTTTGTTTTGTTTTTTGATGTAGGAAAATCTCATTCTGTTTTAAGCAAGTTTGCAGTTTTGCACTAGGCTGCACCCCTAACTGTCCCGGAGCACACGCGGCCCTGGCATGGGAATGCAGGGTCCTGAACAGGGGTTCCTACGCATAAGTTGATGGCAACGGGATCCACACAGCCAGGGGTAGGAGCAGCAGACCAGCTTGCTTCCCCCAGGAATGGTACACAGAGAGTTATGTGCGCAGGACCGACAGTCTTAAGCCTTAAAAAGAACGGGCCATTTTGTTTCAGTCGCCCCCTATTGTAGTCCACACTGAAGAAGAAGGAAGACTCCAAAATTCCATGGCCACAGAAGCCACTGCCAGCCCCAGTTCCTTCCACCAGCAGCAGCGGGGAGGATGCTGGGGTCGCGCAGGCCGCATGGCTGGCTGCAGGATCAGCTTTGACAGACCTTAGGGACTTGGAGAAAAGCCTGCGCTCCTGCCCAGAGGTCATCCTTGACACATGGGGACCTTGGTCAGACAGCAATGAAGCACAAGGCTGCCACACTCAGAAAGGGTTACTCCTGCCAGGCGTGGTGGAGCACGCCTTTAATCCCAGGACTGGGGGCAGAGGTAGGCAGATCTCTGTTAGATGAAGGCAAGCCTGGTCTACATAGAGAGTTCCAGATCAGCTGGGGCTACAGGGAGACCCTGTCTCAAAAGTCCAAAACAAAACAAAACAAAATAAATTGAAATGAATGAAAAATGTCTAAATAAATCGATAAGATTGACCTTAAATGTTCTATTTCGTTGAAATTCAAAGGGAAGAGCAACAGCTGTTTTGTCTTTTTTTTTATAAAAAATGCATTTTTCTTCCTTGAGTGTGTGCACAAAGAGTAGCGGGGCAGAAAAAGGAAGCTAAAAAGACGGCCCTCAATTGTAGGTGGTAGAAACCGAACTCTTTATTACTTTGGTTTTCAGCTCGAGCCTTTAACGCCGAGCTATCCCTCCAGTCCACCAGAGAAGTCCTCCTTCTGACTCTCAAGCAGTGAGCTAGAATGACGTAATGCTATTCCTATTGGATAGTCTCACCTGTTCAAACCTTTATGAACTTTTCTTTGCCTCAACTACGACTCAAACTCCCGAAAAATCGCAAGTCTCTGCAGGAAGTGTTTCCGGTCCAGCGGCTGCCGGCTTTGGGCGAGCAGGACCAGAGCAGAGGAGGAGGAGGGATGGGCGGCTGAGGCGGCGGGTTGGAGAGAGAGGGGCGTGTGGTGCGGGGAGCAGCGAGTGTGAGGTCCGGGCTGCAGTCGGGGTCGTGCGTGTGCGGCGGGCTTGGGCTGGTGAGGAGGGTGTGGAGGGGGCGCTGTTTGTGTGGAGGGCTGAAGGAATGCGGCGAGGGCTTGGGGCGCAGGGGTGAAGCGGAAGTGAGGGGAGCATGCGGAGAGGTTTTGCGGGTGCTGGAGTACTGTTTTTCCGCAGGTGTGGTCCCGTGGATTCGTCCTTTATTGTGGCGGGGAGAAAAAGTGTGCTTCCCAGGCTAGCCTCGAACACCAGATCCTCCTCTCTCTGCCTCCTTCTGGAAATCCTACGGGTGAGCACCACCAACTGCTAAAGATAACCGAGCTTTTTCACTAGTGAAGATTGACCCCTGATAACGCCAGCCGTTCGAGTTTCCTGGGGAAGGAGCCTGAAACCCGAAGCCCCACTGACGTTCCCAGCAGCACAGATTACCAGTGGGCCCGGCGCGCATTGCCTTCTGGGACGTGAGGGCGCCCCCTGCCTGTCAGGAACGGAAACGAAGCCCACGGTGGCAAAGCGCGCAGGACTCTGCCTAAGCCGGGAGGGAACCCCGCCACCTGGGACCCGAACCCGCCTGCTGCGGCCTGCCTGCCCTTCACACTCCGCCCCACACGACCTCTGCGGCGCCAGCGTCCCCTGGCCATCTCGGGAGAAATTAAACTCATGACCGAAAACCCACCGGGCCACCTGCTTATGCCCAGGCTGGCCCAGGCCTCCATTTCCACCCCAAGCTCCCTCCTGCCCCGCCCCCTCTCTCAGCTCCAGGCAGGGATCTCCAGTCTGTACTTCAGTTGTCCTGTCTCCATCAGAGGACACAGCACAGTCAGTACCAGCACCAAGGCTGTGAGTGCAGGTTGGCCCTTTGCCCTGGTCACTGACCGTTTTCAAAGGACTCCAACTCTGAAAGTTCCCAGTGCGCATGTGCAGTTATCTTCTGCTCGATGGAAACATTACGCCTCTCCTAACCTTTATCCGCTGGAGGGCCGGGGATGGGCATCGAGTCACTAACAAGGAGTCTAACTCAGGAACCTGCCAGGGTCCACTAGTTCTTGGATGTTTGTCACAGACTTCATGTGTGTGACCCGGTGAGAGGATGGTGTCAGGGAGGGAAAGAGGACACAGCTGGTTCTGTCACTGGCCCTCCCATCGCAAGAGCTCAAGCCCTCCACCAGCTGTCCACACCTCCTTCCAGATACCCACCAGCTCAGGGGAGCACCCTTCCCCAGCGGTAGGTTTCCTAGTCAGGAGTGGGTTCAGGATTTCCACATCTGTGCATCCCCTGGATCTGGCTGGGGCAAGATGTTAAAGAATATTAACAATTTTCAGATATTCAAACCCAAAGATAAAGAATGTGGGCAAAATCCAACTCTCCTATGGTTTCATAGATACCATAAGGTTACTCTTTTTGTTTCTTTTCCTGTTGCTGTTATAATATACCCTGACAAAGGCAATGGAAGGGAGGGAGGGAGGGAGGGAGGGAGGAAGGGAGGGAGGGAGGAAGGACGGAAGGCTGGAAGGACAGGTGGGTTGATTATTATAGCTTACAGTTCAAGGCATAGTCTATACAGGGTGGAGAAGACACAATATCATGACAAGGAGCATGTGGCATGCCCAGCTGACAATGTAGTCAACTTTAAATATATATACATATATATGTATACACACACACACACACATATATATGTATATTACTTTTGGAAGTCTTAAAACCAAAGTGTAGCTTGCCATATTCTCTTCCTTTATGAATGAAGACAACATTATCAGTACTAAATGCTGTGCCTATGGATCATGGAATAAAACTGAGACAAAACAGTACCTCCAAAAACCTCAGTAGGCATGTTATACTTCCCAAATATTTGAAAGCTTCTCTCTCTCCTCTCTCTCTCTCTCTCTCTCTCTCTCTCTCTCTCTCCTCCCTCCCTCCTTCTCTCCCTCCTCTACTCATTCTTTCAAGTGTGTCTTTGTCAGGCCAGTACTCCAGACCTAAGTAACAACTTGAGACTTTTTGCCTATGTAGGGTTAGCCATATGAAAGTTAACAGAAAAATCCTGCACCTTGGACTGAACTGCAATGCTGACCAATTGATTAGAGTTTCAATTTGTCGGGACTCAGGTTTGCTTTGCTTAGTGGAGGACCTGCTGGCTTCAGGGCAGAGGGTCTGATTGGCGACAGAGTCAAACTCTGGGACCTGTGTCTTCCCAACAGGACGATTTATTTTAGAATTTAGATGGTTTTTATACATCCCAAGGAACGTGGGATATGACAGTCACATACAAAGATTTAGGGTACAAAGAAACAGGACATTTAGTCTGTTAGTTGGCGCCAGAAGGATTCTTAAACTTTTACTCAAGGTTATCAATGTCCATCCAGTAATTTATTGGCCACAATGTTTTCTTTCTTAGAGCTAAAAGCATGGTGAACTTTTAGCTTTTAGCTCAGGAGTAAACCTTTAACCTGGCCTAATCTCTTAGCCAGGGATAGCTGAGTTATTTGTTCAGGACAAGGAGATGAGCTAAGGGTTGTTGACCAAGACGCTTTCCCACAGAGAAGGGAACCTTACCTTTTATGACCCAGGCCGCTTCCTCCTGCCAGTCTAGCAGTGTTCTGCAAGACAGGGATTATCAGAGCCACTGTTTTCAGTGCCCCTCCCTTTAGCAGAGAATGCAGCCTGGACCTGTAAGTTTTAGGCTCACCTCACCCTAGGGCCTGGCACCCTGGTTTCCTACACGATTACTGTGGAAAGGGTCTCCGTGTACCTACAGCTGTCCTGGAACTCACTATGTAGACCAGGCTGGCCTATGAGATCATCTGCCTCTGCCTCTCAAATGCTAGGATTAAAGGTGTGCACCACCGTGGCCAGCTTAGGGCTGAGCATTCTTTAGTCTTAAGAAGGAAGCTCTATTTTCTTTCAGCGGCTCATATGCTGTCCACACTGAGGAAGATCCAGAAATTCCAGGGCCACAAGAGCCACTGCCTGCTCCTGTCCCATCTGCTGGCAGCAGTGGAGAGGATGCTGGGTAGGGTCTCCTGAGCCTCCATGGCTGCAGGATCACCTTTGACAGATCTTAGGAAAGTCAGCAGGAGGCCTGACCATTTGGCAACAAACCAGAGCTCTTGCCTAGAGATCAAGCTTGACACATGGTGACATTGATCAGTGAGCAGATGAGTACATGATTGCCATCCACCAGAAAAATCTTCCTATCTGGATGTGGTGTTCTGGGACTGCTGCAGATGTCTGGGGAATGGAGACCTTCTGAGCTGCCTGTTCAGTGGTGAGGGACAGCACTAGAGACTGAGAGAAGATTAAAGATGTTGGGACTGCCTGTGTACTGGTGGACCTAGGGGGTTCATGAGATGCTAGCAAATATTTTCAAAAGAAGAAGGGGAGAAGAGGGAAGGAGAGGGAAGGGGAGATGGAGGGAGATAGAGAGGAAAGGAAGAAGAAAGAGGATGGGTAGCAGCAGCAGCTGGGAAAGGAAGAAAACACACCATGCACAATAACGATGAAAAGAGGTGTTCATGCTAAGTGATATAGGACAGAAGGGAATGTCTCTCAGTTTGAAGGTAACTGTACAACAAATTAATTGAAACTGATTAAAATTTTAAAACTAAGTTGAGTGATGCTTGACTTACATGTTAATTGTCAATTAAATTTCAAATTAAAAGACTGTTTTCTTTTTTAAAAAATTTAAAAGAAGTTTAGTTTTATTTTCGCGGTTGGAAAAAGATATTTGGAGAGACAAGCGTGGGTGCTGGGAACGGAACTCTTTTCATTTGTGGTTGTGAATCTCAGCCTTTAATGGCTATGCCAGCTCTCCACCCCCAGGAGCCTCTGCATTCTTTTCCTGAAGTAGATTCGTGGTGTTGCGAAACATCCTCTATCTGAGAGATTCACATTTACTATTTTCTGAAGGACCTTAAACTAGTAAAACTGGTAAACACCTGGAACCGCGTTTCTGGTCCCGGCGACTGCTTGCTTTGGTTGTGCAGGAAAGAGTTGCTGTGTGGTGTGGGGAGGAGCGAGTTTGAAGTCTGGGCCGCTGAGGGGGTCCGGCGTGAGCAGCGCTTTTGGGCTAGTGAGGAGGGTGTGGAGGGGGCACTGTTTGTGTGGAGGGCTGAGAGTTTAGGAGGCGGAGATGGGTTATATGGAGCAGTTTCGTGGGTGTTGGAGGGCTGTTTGGGGGTGGGAAAAAAATGTGCAATGCAAACTGACCTCAAACTCCAGATCCTCCTGCTTCTGTCTCCTTCAGCATATCCTACCGGTGTGCTCCACCATCACTGGTAAGGAAAGGGTCTGCTGAGGTGCTAGTTAACTATGTGCCCAGATGACGATGCTGCCCTGCCAGACCCGTTCGGCTCAGCCGCTCCACGCCACGGCCATGCTCCTCCTAGTCTGTGCTTTATAGGCCTCTTCCCCTAAACTATACTCACTGCCTGGGGAGCACAGTAAATGCTGAAAAGTGCTAGCCTCTTAAGCTAGCCGTTCTACACATGAAGGTTGACGCTGCCACTGTGGGATTGACAGTTTTCAAAGGACTCAAACTAGAAGTTCCGAGTGCACTTGTGCAGTTATCTTCTGTTCTGTGGAAAAACAATGTCTCTCCTAACCCTTATCTCCTGGAGGGCCCGGGATGGGCATCAAATCACAAACAAGGGATCTAACTCGGGAACCTGCCAGGTCCACTAGTCCTTGGATGCTTGACATAGACTTCGTGTGTGTGACTTCGTGACAGACTGGTGTCCGGGGGGATAGAGAACTCCCTAGAAAATATGAAATAGTACGTGGACACAGCTGTTCTTGTCTACCGGTTCTTGGTTCTCAGCACAAGCCCTCAATCAGCTGTCCACACCTCCTTCAAAGAGCCCACCAGCTCAGGAGCACCTTTCCCTAGCTGTAGGTTCCCTAGCCAGGAGTGGGTTCAGAATTTCCACATCTGTGCACGCCCCAGACCTGGCTGTGGCAACATACTAAGAATGTGTGCTGGATAGCTTTAGTGTCAACTTGACACACCTGAGTTGAGGGAGCCTCAATTGGGGAATTGCATTCATTGGACTGGCCTGTAGCCATGTCCATGGGGCACCTGCTTGATTGTTGAGTGATGTGGGAGGTCCCAGCCCACTGTGGGTGGTGCCATCCCTGTGCAGGGGGGCTTGTGTTGCATAAGAAAGCAGGCTGAGCAGGGGCCAGGGGAGCAAGCCAGTAAGCAGTGTTCCTCCATGGCCCATTGTCACCCGAATTCCCTCTGGGTCTCGTGGGCTATCAGACAAACCATATAATATATTTTATGTGCATTTATTAACTTACAAAGGAACAGAACCCAGTACCTAGCCCTACGCCTCCAGCAGCATGGCTCAGAGCCCGCCATATCAGACTGCACCAGGACTACCATAGTCCCCTCTGGCATTCACCCATGCCTCAAGGGCCAGGGATCTCACCCCAGGTCCACAAGAATCAGTCCATTCTGTCCTTGAGCTGCTATGGCTGGCTGTGCATTCCCCACACCACAATCACTACCCTGGCCTCCTGGCTTCTGTTCCACGATGGCTCCCAGCAGCCCCTTCATAGTCCACACTCTGAGGCAGGCCCCACCCCTTGGAGGAACTAGCCAATTGGGAGACACCTGTGCTCCAGCTGGTGCCTCCAGATTCCTGACCAGAGTTCCTACCTTGGGCTCCCTGATGAACTGTGACCCAGGAGATGTAAGATAAATAAACCCTTTCCTCCCCAAGTTGGTAGTGGTCAGTGTTTTGTCACAGCAATGAAGAAACAAACTTAAGACAGAAATTGGTACCAGAGAGAGGGATATTGCTGTGACAGACTTGACTTGGTGTTTTTGGGAGGACTGTGGAAGTGTTTGGAACTTTGGGCTAGAAAAGCCATTACAAGCTCAGAGATTGCTGTGGAGCTTGGAACAGTTATGCTGAAAAAGTTGTAGCT
>NW_008359220.1:17828-39543 GCF_000622305.1 Nannospalax galili
ATGTTGAAAGAGTTGTGGATGATGGAGGCCTGGCTTGTGAAGCTTCAAAGGGAAGCGGAGACTATCAGGGCTGTTTGTATGATATTTTGAATTGAGAATCTGTGGGTTCTGGTCAGGTGGGGTTGAAGAATCAGCTGTGATTAAGAAGAGACCAGAATCTGAAGTAAAACCTTTGTTCTACTGGGACAATTGATGCTGGTTAGCTGGGGCTGAAAAATCAGATGTAAGTAACAAGAGAGCAGCATTACTCCGGTGAAATCTTCTTGGAGGTATTTCCTCAGGATCAGCACACAGGGGACTCGAACCTCCATCTTAATCTGGAAGCAGGACTTGGTACTGTGTAAGAGTCTCCTGCATGTTTCTGGTGTTGAAAGCATGAAGGAGTCACAGAGAGCAGCTGAGGCTTGGCACTCTGAGAGGCCAGGAAAGGTCATAGGTGAAAGTGCCACTTCAGTTGCAGTGAAGACCACAGGATTGAAGGGGTCATGGAGAGGATCTGAGGCTTTGCACCCAGAGAGGCAAGAAGAGGCCATTGGTGAAGGTGTAGCCTCAGTTTCAGTGGAGACCCCAGCTTTTTGGAGATGCCAGGACCATGGGACGACCACCAAGGACCACAGTAGGTGTGGAATGGAGCTGGCTTGGGTCTGCAAGATGAGCTGTGTGTGCTGTGGATGGTAGTCAGAGAAGTGCAGCTGCCAGAATCCTTTGGAGGCCAGAAGATCGTGAGTGAATCCCAGATGTCCAGCCTTGAGCTACTTTGCTGGACTTTGGTTTTGCGTAGGTATGCCCTATTCTTCCCTTTGAAAAAGACAGTACTTGTTTTGGATTTTACAGAAGCCCACAGTTAAGAGACTTTTAAAAGAGACTATGAACTTTTAAGTATTTGGATTCTTTAAAGACTGTCGGGTTTTTAAGGTTGTACTGTCTTATGTTGTGATATTAATGTTAATATCATATCTTGGGGACAAGAATTGGAAAGGTTATGGTTTAATAGTGATGTGTTTGTGTGTCAAGTTGACAAGGGGTCAGTTGTGCTGGATAGCTTTAGTGTCAACTTGACACACCTGGGTTGAGGGATCCTCAATTGGGGAATTGCCTTCATTGGACTGGCCTGTAGCCATGTCCATGGGGCACCTGTTTGACTGTTGAGTGATGTGGGAGGGTCCAGCCCACTGTGGGTGGTGCCATCCCTGGGCAGGTAGGCCTGTATTGCATAAGAAAGCAGGCTGAGCAGGGGCCAGGGGAGCAAGCCAGTAAGCAGTGTTCCTCCATGGCCTGTGCTTCAGCTCCTGCCTCCAGATTCCTGCCCTGAGTTCCAACCTTGGGCTCCCTAATGAACTGTGACCCAGGAGATGTAAGATAAATCAACCCTTTCCTCCCCAAGTTGGTAGTGGTCAGAATGTTTTGTCACAGCAATGAAGAAACAAACTAAGACAGAATGTCAGCAATTTTTCAGAGCTTTAAAGCCCAAAGAAAGAATGTGTACAAAGTCTAACTCTCATATTGTTTCACAGACTACATTAAGTAGTTGTTAGGTTCTTTTGCCTATTACTGTGACAAAATACCCTGGCAAAAGCAGCTTAAGGAAGGAAGGGTTATTTTAGCTCACAGTTCAAGGTACAATCCATTTTAATATTGTATTTGTTACTTTGATTTTTCATGTATTATTTTTACCTTTTTATGTGTGTAACTATTGCCTGTATGTCTGTAAATTCAATGCCTGTGGAGGTCAGAAGAGGGTGTCGGATTCCCCTGGAACTGGAGTTTCTGTGCTGGAATCTGACCCTGGGTCCTTTCAGGAACAGCTAGTACTCTTAACTCCTGGGCCATCTCTCCAATCTCTACTTTCTTCAATTTCATAGTCCAGGATCCCCACCCTGGGAATGGGCCTGCCCACAATTACGATGGAGATGAACCCTCTTTAATGCAATGGAGACGAACCCTCACAGATGTTCTCAGAGACTAATCAATCTAGATAATTCCTCATAGGTGTGTCTGGAAGCTTATCTCCTGGATGATTCTAGATCCTGTTAAGTTGACAACACTAACCATCACAATTATGCTATGTAAAAGTTTAACAAAACGTTATTCATTGAGTGTATATTCTGAAATAGTAATGCTATTTTTTTCTGGATTCTAGAATGCTTTGTGCAAGTATTAGAAGTATTTGTGTGGTTCAAAAATGTGGGTTCTGATTTTTTTTCTCTATAGGGCATGCTATTCAGACTTCTCAGACTGTTTTGGTGAACTAAATGTGTAGGATATATGCTATTATTAGAAATCTTAAGAATCAGGGTGCAATTAGCTACTCTTCTCCCCTTCCAAAGCAGAGAACACTGCTAATGCCACAGTCTCTGCCTGTGGATCCTGGAGTGGAACTGAGGCAAAGCAAGAGTACTCCAATCTTAGCTAAGCTCCAATCTTAGCCGAGGAACTATTGGCAACTGGTTACTGCTGAGTGAGAGAGAATTGCTCTTTAAGGGAGTGATGCTAGATAGGGTGACTAGAGTCCAATGGATAAACTCACAGGAGGGACATCTGGGGACACAACCTTGACTCCAAAGGGCTTAATATTTATGACAGAATGCATGAAATCCAGTGGGGGGAGCTATGGGGGAAGGTGCAGATAGGGGAGGGGGCCTAAATATGATTAAGATGTATTATTGTATGGAATGCCCAAGAATTCAATAAAAATATATATTGTAAAAATATAGTCAATAAAAAGATTATTCAGTGAGCATGTTGTAAATTCCATATATGTAAAAGGATTCTCTTTCTCTTTCTCATTTGTGTGTGTGTGTGTGTGTGTGTGTGTGTGTGTGTATCAAACCCAGAGCCTCATATGTCAGTCAAGTGCTCTAGCACCTGAGCTACAACTTGAGACCTTTTGTCTATTGTAGGTCTGTCAAATCTGTCTCCATTTCAGACGACTCCAGTCCCGGCCAGTTCCTTGACTGAAATCTTGAAAGAAGCCTGGGAAATCTGGGGTAAGAACAGTCAGCTCAGTTCTCCCAGTCTCTTGACTTACTGACTATGATGTAAAATAACATTTGTTGTATTAAATCACTAAGTTTTGGAGTAATTTCTTCAACTGCAAGAAAATCAAATGCAACCCTCAAAAATGAACCAACAAGGGAAATGTGGAGGGTGATTAGGAAAGAATTCAATGTAAACAATAGGGAGATAGTCTAACAACAGTGACAGACTATACCATGATTACTTCAAATTCTTTTCTCATGGTTAATGTAGTATTGAATATATTTAGAAATCTGGAGTGGAAAACAAAATAACCATAAACATTTTTTTTTCAGAAAAGCATCTGAAATTAATGGTAATTAGAGAGTGGATTTTTCTTTTCAAATATTGTCTTCAAATTGTTACTTTATTGATTCTACTTTTATGTTTCACACTAACTAGATTTGCATTGTTCTCAATTGTTCTCAATACTTACCTGGAAAATTTGTCTTTTAAAAATCCGTAATGGTTTCATATAACATCTGGTATAAAACTGAAAATTTTGGGCTCTGTATTAGTCAGGGTTCTCCAAAGAAACAGAACCAGTAGAATGAATATATATGTATAAAGATTTATCAGCTTAGCTCACAGGATAGAGTCCGAGTAGTCCAACGATGGCTGCACAACACTGGAGAGGCTGAGAATCTGTAGTCGCTCAGTCCATGAGGCTGGATGTCTCAGTAGTCCCAATCTGGCACTGAAGGTCTGAGGAATTCCAAAAGATCAGCTAGTCTTCAGTCTACAGCAGCAAGACGAACTCACCAACGAGAGAGAAGGCAAGCAGCAAGAAGCCAGGCGATCTCTGCCTTGGCCTTTTATTCAGGCTGCCATCAGAAGGTAACACCCACATTTAGGGTGTGTCTTCCAGCTTCAGATGATCCAATCAAGAAGATCTCTCTCATTTCAGTTAATCCCAGATCCAGTCAAGTTGACACCCAGAATTAGCCATCACAGGCTCACCCTTCTTACTATTCCCATTCCACCAAAAAATATCTTTGAACAAGTTTCTTGTCTGAATAGCTATATCTTGTAAGCCCTCTTTCCAGTGTTCATTTTCCTGTAAATAAGCAAAGACTCTGGGCACAAACCAATATGCCCCCTTAATTAGCAACTTTGCTGGACTCGCCTTTGCTGCCTGTGTAAAAGAACTGTGGGTCTGAGCCTCTACCAGCTATCTGGAACACTCCATGGCCTCTTTGAGACACCAGCACAGACTCAGCTCACCACCTCAACTCCTTAAGGTACAGATGTGAAGAGTCACAGCCTCACTGAACTCTAGATGAACCTGTAACTATTTCTTCTAGTGCCAGAGAGAAAGTACCTCCCCTGGTGCTCTGTGACTGCTGCTAAGAGACAACTTGTGATTGAGCCAAACAAGTTGTTGGGATTGGTTCAAAACAAATGGCTGTGCTTGGTACAGGCACCACTTCTTGAGGTATAGAAGCCGGTGTCTCAGGCTCCCTGAGTGAGTCACAGGGACACACCCTCCTGAGACCTCCACATCAGGCTTGATAAAAGGCCTCTCTTGACTGGTCTTTTCTTACCTGCTCTTAAGCAGTGTGGGAGGAGCTGATAACACTAAGAAACCAAACCACTGGCAAAGAGCAGTGGCCATGGTGCAGGCGGTGGACATCAGAGACAGAATGGACAGCTGAGCAGCAGGCAGAGCAGGCTGTGAACGCCCGAGCCACCTGCTGCTCCATAGCTGAAGAACAAGTTGAAAGCGACCTTGGTAGGAAAAGTAAGAGACAGAAAAGGAAAGAGAACAAAGGAGGGCAGAGAGCTGAGGATGGAGGATCAAAGGCTGTAAGGAGCTAGAGAAGAGAAACTGCGGGTCATCGTTTCCAGGAATCTTGTAGAGAGTTATTAAATCCTCATGGGCTGGCGACTCAGACTGAGAACCGTGACGTTGGCTTCTGCCAAGTGATAAGGGTTCAGAAATCTGGGACCTGAACCCATATTGTAATTCTTGTCAGGTCACGGTACTCCAGGCCTGTACAAGGGCTGCAACACTAGAGGGCACCATTGCACTGCACCAGATTCCACCAGACTATAGGGGGTTGCTTCACTTCTGCTAAGTTCCAAAGGAAACAAAAGCTAGAAACCAGCTATGTAAGAGCCTCTCCTGGCCTACCCGGGGACAGCAAATGTTTCTTTACCAGCTGAGTAGTGACGTTTCTAGACACAATGAGTTACAAGAATAACCTCCTGGGATTTTTGTCTAGATGCTGTCTCCGACATTGCTTTCCCACCATGCTCACCTGAATTAGAGAAAAATAAAACCAAAAGCAGAAGAAGAATTTGTACACAAATATTTCAGTGTAAATAAGATACATTTTTACAGAAACCTCTTACTACTCAGATAAGTTGTAAAGAGCTTTCACTTTGATAAAAGAACTCCTACAACAGCTTAAATGCAAGCAAAACATGATCGCAGAAAGTAAACGAGCAGCCAGCACTTAGCAAAGAAATGAAAGACAACAGGAATAAAGGAAGGAAAACTGTCAGAAATTACAATGCCGATCAACTTAACGCATCGAAAAAGTAACTGTTGGAGAACGAATCAAGAGATCTGACACGTATAAAATTGGTATTCCTAAAGAATAAACTAGAAAAGAACTTAAACATTAATAGAGGAAAACTTTACAGAAATGACAAATAAATCTGAGTAATCCAGGAAAAAAAAAAAACCTACATCCTGATGAAGTTCCTCATTTTCTGTATAGTCAGTAAAGTGAGTCCAGTGGGAAACAGACATCATTCAGACTTTATCACAGCCACGTGGCTGACAATTAAATGCAGTGTTGGTCTTTTCTGAGGAGTTGGTGGAGAAAACCACACTCTTATGCCTGTACAGGCCTCAGACATGGAAAATCAATACTTCATGTAAAGAACTTACTGAGTCCTATAACATAGTTGAAAGTATATCAGAAAAGGGGAAGGCATTCTAGAAAATGATAGAAACTCTAGGTTCTCCATTATTTAAGTTGAAGTATCACACAACCAATAAAGCTAAACCACAACTGAAGTTATTGTATTAAAAAATAGGAATTATAACCAGTGTACTGGCACACACCTTTATTCCCTGCACTCAGGAGGCAGAGGAACGCCAATCTCTATGAGACCAAGGCCAATCTGGTCTACATAACAAGTTCCAGGCCAGTTGGGGCTATAGGAAGACCTTGTCTCAAAAAACCAAAATAAATAAATAAATCTTAAAATACTAGGGCTCTTATATGTAACATTTATCAACACTTTATACTACTATCATACATGTCAGATTAAATATGAACAAATCAAATTTATAAATACAACTAAAGTCACTTTTTTAATCTGCTTTCTCAGAAGTAACATGTAAGGTGAAGTTTTAGAGATTATTTACATGTATGCTTTCTAGATTCAGCTTTATGTTTTACATTTGCTTTTGATATTTGTGATATTTGTGTCAGACACTTGAATTTCATACTGCAGTTTGTGTTTATTTTTGTTTTGGTGTTTTTGAGACAGGGTCTCACAGACATCCGCCTGTCTCTGCCAAGGGCAGGGATTAAAGGCAAGCACCACCAGGACAAGCCTTCATGCTGCAGTTTTGCTTACAGCTCTCCCAACAAATAACATGGAGTGTAGCATAAATGCTCATTAGCTACTAACTGAGTGATTGAACTGGTGTGACTTAATAAGGAAACTGTAGTCCTTTTTTTTTTTTTTTTTTTTTTTTTTTTTTTTGTCTTTTTGAGACAGAGTCTCCCTGTAGCCCCAGGTGTCCTGGAACTCACTATGTAGACCAGACTGGCCTTGAACTCACAGACATCTGCCTGCCTCTGCCTCCTGAGCGCTAGGACTAAAGACATGTGTTACCATGCCCAGCTAGAAACTGTATTACTTTATAAAATGGGGACTTAGAGACTTGACTTCAAGCATCTGTCCTATCCCCCATCTAATAATCTTCATATTTGATAACACAAAATTATGAGAACCATTTTACTCTAAAAAATGAATACCATTAGTAGGCTAGGAGAGTTTTAGCACTATCTATTTACACAGACTTCAAGCAAATGTCAGTAGGTCTATTAATATACTAATGGTTAAAATGCCTACTGACCATAATTACAAAAGTTTGTTTCTGTGGAGATTTCTGTGATTGGTATTTCCTGTGCAAAAAGACAACTGACCTACTTTTGTTTTTAGTGGAAACCCTGAAACTTGAACACAAAAATTTGTAGCTAGTGTTTTGTTTCATCATGATTTTGAAAGCTTTTTTTTTAAATATTGGTGTAATTTATTATGTAACAAGTTAGAGAAAGGTCACTTCTTATTTGAAATAATTTGCATTTGAAGTCTTATGCTAATCATTAGTTTCACTTGGTATTTAGAAGTCATGAATTTTTGGCATTTGTCCTGGTATATTAATGACTATATATTCAGTTGTGATACGCAATCCATATTATTTGCAAAACAATGCCATTATTGGACTGACTTAAACTACACCATGCCCCATGCTTCCCCACCCCACCAAGAAATTTGTATGTTGATCTTCAAAGCCTGGGTGCCTCAGAATGGGACTGCACTAGAGACAGAGTGTTAGAAGTGTTTAAGCCGGGCATGGTGGCACACGCCTTTAATCCCAGCACTGAGAAGGCTGGAGATAGGTGGATCTCTGTGAGTTTGAGGCCAGCCTGGTCTACATAGTGAGCTCCAGGCCAGCTGAGGCTATAAGATAAAATGAAGCTTTTATGGTTAACCCTAATCTGCGATGTCTGTTAAACAAAAGCAGATTAGAACAGATACACATAGACACACGGGCAGGGCTTGGGGGGGGGAGTCACATGGAGGCCTTCCAGAGAGAAGCCTCAGATAAATCGGCTTTGCCAACACTCTGATTGTAGCCTATAACTTCCAGAACTCTGAAAATATCAATTCCTGTTTAAGCTATCCAGACTGTGGTACTTTTTATGCAAGCCCCAGAGAAACAAACAGAAGTGTTCCATGTCTGCTCCCCAGTGCAAACTAGGAAGTGTAGGATAAACACAGTTAGGAACAGCACATATTTGATATTCCTTCAGTATATCCATGAAGTCTCTGCTTTATAAGCACAGATGTGAATCATGGGAAAGTTTCTATTTAAAAGCAAAAACAGTTACAAATTGATACTATCATATAGCAAACAATATAAATATTTTATGTGCAACTGGACGTGGTGGCACACGCCTTTAGTCCTAGTACTCAGGACGCAGAAGCAGGTAGAACTCTGTGAGTTCAAGGCCAGCCTGGTCTACATGGTGAGTTCTAGGACAATCAAAAAAAAAAAAAAAAAGACACTCAAATGATGTCAGAGTCTAAGGAGTGACAAGGCCACAAAAGGAAATGAACAACCGATAGCCAAAGGGTGAGCACTTTCTATGAAAAGAGTTTACCTTACAACTCAGAATCTACAGATAATTACATTAATTGAAACATTTTTCTAAGAGAGCAACCAATATTTTTCAATTGTGTAAGCTTAGGGGGCTCATTTGATTCATAATTCCATACTTAAATGAAAGAGTTACAGTGCAGAGAGGCTAATGTGTCAATGCCACAGGAGGGAGAGATTCACTCACTTTCCTGTCTCTACCTTCCTTCAGCAAATGACAACTTTACTGTTATATAAACAAGATAACAGAAGACAGTTGATTGAACACACTGCCCTCACATTGTTGTGTCCAGTTCGCGAGACCCCAAAGACCACCAAGGAGCTGACCGATGCAAACACACAAGGGTTTTTTTATTGTTGCAAGCTTAAGCTTGGGCCCATTCTGTCACCGACCCAGTGGATCTCAAATGTGAGACCCCTTGCTTTGAGAGACAGAGATTTTTATAGGTTTATTTCAGCAAGTTTAGCAAGTAGGGGAGTAGGGGATCTCCAGCCTGGCAAGCATCTGATTGGTTGCAGCCCAGTGCCAAACCATAAACTGCTGGCTTCAGGAAATCTGAAAAGACATCTGGACTTTTAGTACTTCCCTGTCCCTGGTTAATTGACCATTGGTGGGGGAGTTGTTAGTCCCTGGTTAATTGACTGTTGGCGGGGGAGTTGTTCTCTATCTGTTCCAAGTATACTTTTTTTGTGGTTTTTCCTGGAACAGGGTTCAGGGCTGGGTCAGTCCCATGGAGGTTTTATCTAAGATGGAGTCACTCAGGTCTCTCATTTCCCCCCTCTGACTAGTACCTTGGGAGCCCAATCATGGGTGCTCCCTCATCTCATGTTCTTCATCACTCAGACTCTGGAGGGACTGATAGTGAGTTCACATTACCATCAGCTGTAGAGCTCCCAGTCGCTCTTTTATAAAAGCTACCAATTTATTTAAAATGCAAGGTCCAAAAGTCAAGAGCATAATCAGAATGAGGAGGAGTCTGAGTAAGGTTGAAATCAAAGTGGTCAACCAAGGGGAGCTGTTGCACCAGGATTCAAACCATTCTTGTTTAGCCCCATATTCGTTCTCTCTTCGAGCCAGACTTTCTCTAACCCTGGCCAGGGATTCTTTGACGACCCCAGAGTGATCTACATAAAAACAACACTCTTCCTTGAGGGCAGCACAGAGGCCTCCCTGCTTCAGAATAACAGGTCTAGGCCTCTTCTCTTCTGCAGAACCATTTCTGCCAAGGAGGTTAGGGATTTCCCAAGATGGGAAATAGACTTTTCTAAGTTCTGGATGTCCGTGTCTATTGCATCTCTAAGGCTATGGTAGTTTTGGCTTTGTAAGGTCAAGGCTGAAATTCCTGTACCTGCTCCTGCCAGTCCCAATCCCAGAAGAACGGATAGGGTGATGGCAGTAACAACTTCTCTTTCCTGGCGATTACGGTGAAGGGGTCCTTGCCTGGTCAGGGCCCTATTTATATCCTGGTCTGAGTGATAAGTAATTCTAGGGATTAGTTGTACTAGAACACAAAAATCTGATGATTGGTTAAGAACTTTGGAATGGACGCGTGGGGTTAATCCCAAGGCACATGCCTACCATCTTTGATCTGGTGGTATTAAGTAAGAGCTATTGGCTGGCACTGGCAGAGTCTGGTTGCATAGGGCAGTGTACTCATGAGGGGGCTTGCCTATACATAGCCTTCATCCTGAAACATCTTGTAGAGTAGGCCTGGTTCCTTCCTACTGAGCCCATCTACAGCTACCTTGGTCCGACGCTAGGGTGGTGTTTCCTATGAATGCAATCTCCTCATAGTGTGGGGGCCTTGATGAATAACATAACCAGCATGATGAGGTGAGGTCTGGCCTGGTATCATTGAGTACCTGGTAAGTCTGGACCATTAGTGACCAAAACGGGTCAGTGTCACCTACAGGAAGGCCATGGCTGTCAGAATAACCATTATTTGAGGGGGCCGCTGTGGTTGACAAGATTGATTCTGGGGTGACCTTTAGAACAGCACTTGGTCCTAAGGGGACCAAATGGGTCTGGTACTGAGGAACTTTTACACTTAATCGAATAGAGAATAAAGTTCCTGGATCTGGTTCAGTCCAGCCCACATAGAGTCTTATTCCCCAAGTTTTTCCCACTTCCCAGCCAGTGGCTCTCTTTCCTTCTTCAGAAAAACTAATATTGAGCCTACCATTTTTATGAGGATTAGTGGGTATCAGTTGCTCCCACATTACCTTAATAAGATCTCCTCCCTGGGGGGTCCACCATATGTGTCCCATTGTTTCACAGCCCCAACGAGTGCAATAAGTAGAACTATCCTCTCCACACCTGTTTCTCTGGGACTTGTATTTTGGAGTTCCAGACCCTGGGCAAATATAGAACCTGCCTGGTTTTCTGTATGGGCCTGGAGAGTTAGTTAGAGTGTAAGGATGTATGCCTCCCTTAGGATTGAAATCAAAGAAAGCATCTAAACAGGAGTACAGAGTTAGGAACCAAGTAGCCAGGGGCACTGCTTGGAAGATCTGAAACAAAATGTTGCTTCCTATCACATCTTGGAGGACCCAAGTCAGATTCATTGGTTGATGCAGGCTTCCCAGAACAGGAGCAGCTATCATGGGGAACAGAGTATATACAGTCAACAGTTCGAAAATTGGGTGAGCTTCAGCTTGAACGGATTGTTGGGGTCCTTTGAAACTCTCCATCCTGAAGCTGGGGATGCACAGTCCTCTTCGGTGAATAGGTCAGCTGGCTGTACATGTGTGTGGTGGATCCACGATGCTACACCATCCACTTTGAAGACTGTGGGATGGTCAGTAGGATGACATAGGGCCCCTTCCACCATGGCTCTAAGGATCCTTGCCGATGCCTCTTAACATAGACCCAGTCACTGGATCAGTATCAATGAGGTTCTGGAGGGGGTCCTGTCTCATAAAGAGAATGTAGTTTAGGCCATACATGTTTATGGGACCATTGGATTCTCCTGAGGTCATCCAACAGGTCCAGATCTTCAAATTCAGCAATCTTCTCTGCCTGGAGGTTAGGAATGATGGGAGGGGGCACTCCAAACATGATCTCAAAGGGGGTTGATCCCATCTGGTAAGGGGAGTTATGCACTCGATAGAGTGCGGATGGAAGAAGAGTCACCCAGTCACTGCCAGTCTCTAAGATCAATTTAGTTAAGGTCTCTTTCAGAGTTCTATTCATTCTCTCTACCTGTCCAGAACTCTGGGGTCCATAAGCACAATGTAGTTTCCAATCAATCCCCAGAACTGTGGCCAGACTCTGACTTACCTTGGACACAAAAGCGGGTCCATTTTCTGACCCTATCATCTGTGGAAAGCTGTACCTGGGGAGGATGTCTTCCAACAGTTTCTTTGCCACCATTTGAGCCATTTCATGTTTAATAAGGAAGGCTTCAGTCCATCCTGAAAAAGTATCTACAAAGAATAGCAAATAATATCCATACCTGCCAGGTTTTACCTCAGTGAAATCCATTTCCCAATAGGCTCCAGATTTTCTCCCTTGAAGCCTGATTCCTGGGTTTCTAATATTTGGCACCGCATTAGTGAGTTGGCAAGCTTTACAGCCATTGACAATGTCTTTAATCTTTAAATTAGCCTCCTCGATTTTTACTTCGGCATGTCGAATTAAGTCCTGAATCCTCTAGATGCCCATGTGGGAAGAATGGTGTATTTTGGCCAACATTTGTTTTCCTAATTTTTCCAGGAGGATCAGCTTCCCTTCTGCTGACCTCCACCATCCTTCCAGGCATTGGGTCCTTGGCAGTACCTTTATCCATTTCAGGTCCTCCCCAGTGTATTTGGGCTTTTCAGGGAGGTTTGGGTCACCTGGGTCAATTAGTGTGGTGACCAAGATTGGGTTAATTTGGAGGGCAGCTTGTTTAGCTGTGGATCATTCTGATGTGCTCATTTATTTCCTTGGGAAATCAGATCGTCTCCTTTTTGATGACCTGGGCAGTGGATAATTGCCAATTTCTTTGGCAGCCAGAGAGCCTTCAGCAATGTTAGGATTTCTTCTTTATTTTTGACAGCCTTTCCCTCTGCCTTTAATAAGCCCCATTCCTGATATATTGCCCCACGAATGTGCATGGTGGCAAAGGCATATCAGCTGTCCATATACACATTAAGCTTTTTGTCCTTTCCCAATACCAGAACCTTAGGGCAATAAGTTCAGCCTTTTGGGATGAAGTGCCAGTGGGCAGAGCCTCTGCCCAAATGATGCCAGTTAATGATACTACAGCTGCCCCTGCTTACTTCTTGCAGTCCTGGACAAAGCTGCTCCCGTCAGTGAACCAGGTTGCTTCAGCATCAGATAATGGGGTATCTCTCAAATCTGATCAGGTACCGTGGACATGGGCCAGGATTCTGGCACAATCATGCAGGGGGGCATCCAAGTCTGGGTCCAGCAAGAGCGTGGCTGGATTCAGGGCAACTGGTACCTGGAAGGTGATTCTAGCAGGATTAAGAAGTAATGCCTGATAATGAGTTATATGGGTGTTACATAGCCATCTGTTCGGGGGCTGCTTTAAAACTATTTCAGTTGCATGTGCTGTGGGGATGGTCAAGTTCTGGCCCAAAGTCAGTTTGTCAGCATCTTTTACCAGTAGCGCTATGGCAGCAATAATGCGGAGACATGGGGGCCAGCCTGCAGCCACTGGGTCCAGTTTTTAGGCAAATAGGCTACAGGACAGCACCATGGACCAATTGGTTGGGTCAAAACTCCCTTGGCTACACCCTTGTTTTCATCCACAAACAAGTGGAATGGTTTAGTCACATCAGGTAGCCCGAGGGCAGGGGCAGACAGTAGGGCCAGTTTTAATGCCTCAAATGATTGTTGGTGAGTTTCTGTCCAGGAAAATTCTCCTGGCCTTTCCTTAGTGGCCTCATATAGGGGCTTAGCAATCTTAGCAAAACCCAGTATCCATAACCTGCAGAACCCGGCGGACCCTAGGAACTCTCGTACTTGGCATGGGCTCCTTGGGGTAGGGATCCTGAGGACAGTTTCTTTTCGGGCATCAGAGAGCCAGCGCTTACCTTCTTTGAGTATATAGCCCAAGTATTGGACTTGTTGTTTGCATAGTTGGGCCTTTTTAGCAGAGGCCCGATAGCCCTGGCTTCACAACATCTGCAACAGGCGTTCTGTTCCATCCATGCAAGCCTCTTGGGTGTCTGATGCCACAAGTAAGTCATCCACATACTGCAAAAGACTGAGGTGAGGGTGCTGATCCCGATACTTACCCAGATCCTCATGTAATGCCTCATCAAAAATGATTGGTGAGTTTTTGAATCCTTGAGGAAGCCTAGTCCATGTTAATTGCCATTAAGTCCTTTGTCTGGGTCATACCACTCAAATTCAAAATAGTCTTGACTCTTTGGGGCTAAGGGAAGGCTAAAAAGGCATCTCTTAAATCCAGAACCATATACCATTAATGTTCTGGCGGGTGTGTACTTAAGGATTAGGCACTGTAGGGTGAATGTCCATCACCTGTTTGTTCACTTCCCGCAGATCCTGCACCAGCCTATAATCATTGGAATGGGGCTTCTTTACTGGCAGCAGGGGGGTGTTCCATGCTGACTGACAGGGCCTTAAAATCCCTGAGTACAATAACCTCCTGATATGAGGAGTGATACCCAATCGGGCCTCCAAGGACATTGGATATTGACGAATTCTGGCTAGATCAACTCCTGGTTTTAGTTCCACAAAGACTGGAGCCCAATGTTTAGCTAACCCCAGCCCTCCGGTTTCAGCCCATGCTGAGGGGACTCTCTCCATCCAGGCCTCAATGGCCAAATCTGGTGTCAGGGCAGGTTCATATAAACGATACTCATCCATCAAGGTGGTGGTCAACACATGGATGGGCTCTCCTGATTTGTCTAATATTCGGGTGCCTTCTGATGAGAAATGTATCTGGGCTCCTAATTTTGTCAACAGATCCCGCCCCAGCAAGGGGCATGGGCATTCTGGTATGAGCATAAAAGAATGGGATACCCGACCATTCCCAAGTCCACTGTTCTTCAGGTAGTCCATGGATATTGTTTCATTCCCATGGCCCCCTGGACCCATGATACTTTGTTTAACAGGGGGCTATCGGGCTTGAGGAGCACTGAGTGTTGGGCTTCTGTATCCACCAAAAAACTGGTGGGTTTCCCCTCCACTTTCAGGGTTACCCTAGGTTCAGGGAGGGGAGCCAAACCCTGTCTCCCCTAGTTACTATCTCTTGTCCCAAGGTTGAGTACCTTAGTGGGGCTTTTCTTATCAGGGCATTCTCTGGCCCAATGGCCTTCTTCTTTACAATATGCACACTGATTTTTCCCTAGCTGAGGTCACCCTCTTTTCTGAAAGTCTTCCTTACCACCTTTCCCCAATGCTATCTTTCTCAGATGCCTCTGGATCCTCAGTGGCAGCCAGCAGGATCCTTGCCAGGTCCTTGTTCTGCCTCCTTTCTGCCTTTATTTGTTTTTCCTCTGCACTATCCTTATTATTGGACACTTTCTCGGCCACAGTTATTAAATCCTTTAAGCTCTTCTCACCCAGTCTCTCCACTCTTTGGAGCTTTTTCTTTATATCCAGAGATGACTGGTTAACAAAAGCCATGGCCACTGCCACTATAGTATCTTTGGCCTCTGGCTCTAATGGAGTGTACCTGCAGAAGACATCCATTATTCACTCCAAGAATGCAGCTGGGCTTGCATTTAGTTCCTGACTAATATCATATACCTTTGCCAAATTAGTTGGCCTACGAGCAGGCACTTTGAGACCTGCCAACAGAGCCTGGTGGTAAACCAGAAGCCTCCCCTTACCTTCTGAAGTATTATAATCCCAATCAGGCCAGGTCAGTGGATAGGCAGCATCAATCAATGTCAGGTCAGTAGTAGGGACACCAGTATTGCCAGGAATTAATTTTCTGGCTTCTGTTCGGATACATTCCCTTTTCTCTGTGGTAACCAGGACCTGTAATAATTGATGACAATCATCCCAAGTGTGTTGGTGTGTGAATAAGACAGTTTCTAATAAATTAATAAGCTCCTTAGGATTTTCAGAAAAGGGAGCATTCTGGGTTCTCCAGTTGTAAAGGTCACTAGTGGCAAATGGCCAATAGTGATGGGGCTGGTTGTCGGCCTCATCCGTGGGGCCAGCGGCTCTGAGGGGTAAAACAGTAGAGTCTGGACCCTTCAGTGTTGCTGCCCTTCTATTCCTAGTCCCCTGAGTCGGTCCCCCCGTGCCTGTAAAGAATCTGCTATCAGGGGTGCCAGTTCCGGAGCGGGTACCTCCTGTGGAGGAGGTGGATAAGGAGGGGGAGGGAAAATTAGTTCTTCTTCTGTGCTGCCCTGTAAGACAGGGTACAGTGATGGTACTGGTGGTTTGGTTTCAGGTTTAGGTATTTTCTGGGTTGTCGTTTTCCATTCTGCAGCCGTCAGCACCTCAGTTTTCTGCAAAGGAAGAAAAGACTTGACCCAAGGAGGGGGGTTATTAACTAAATCTCCCCAGACCAGTATGTATGATATTTGATCTGAGTGTCCTACACGCAGTTGAAGAATAATTTTCTCAACCGCGTTAATGACAGCAGGATCAAAGGTCCCCTCCAAGGGCCATCCCATGTTGAAAGTGGGCCATTCAGACCTGCAGAAAGTAGTTATTTTATCCTTCCTGACAACGACAGAGAGGTTATGGGCTCAAGTCTTAACCACTCCAAAATGTGCAAGAACCAGGTCCAGCGGTGTAGAGGGAGTCTGTCCCATTGCATCCGTCTCAGTCACAGAGAAATAGACAACCAAAGACAAAACAGAGAGCCAGAAAGACATGCAGAAGCCAAGTAGCAAATTCCCCTGCTCATGTGGAAGAAAAACTGAAAGTAGGACAGTGGCGAACTGCCGTGCCACGGGAGTGACCCACCTTGTCCTTTCACAGAAATCAACAGAATCCAGGGCCCTCCATCCCCTCTGCCAGGGTCTGGAATGTCTTCCAGACCTCTGTGGTCATGGTCATGCAACACATCTGCTCCAACCGCTCCTGACCACATGGTTCACAAGTTTGCCTCGAGGCTCAAAACAAAAGCTGGGACAGACACAGACAGACACAACAAGACACAAAGACAATTGCTGGCCAACCAGAAACCCCTCAGTTTGGGGGTCCTGGGGGTCTTGGGGATCCTAGATGAACCCCCAAGATGTTATGCCCAGTTCACGAGACCCCAGAGACCACCAAGGAGCTGACCGATGCAAACACACAAGGGTTTTTTTTTATTGTTGCAAGCTTAAGCTTGGGCCCACTCTGTCACCAATCCAGTGGATCTCAAATGTGAGACCCCTTGCTTTGGGAGACAGAGGTTTTTATAGGTTTATTTCAGCAAGTTCAGCAAGTAGAGGGTTTCCAGTCTGGCAAGCATCTGATTGGTCAACCTAACTAAAGGAATGTTGCCCTTTAAACTGATTGGTTGCAGCCCAGTACCAAACCATAAACTGCTGCCTTCAGGAAATCTAAAGAGACATCTGGACTTTTAGTACTTTCCAGTCCCTGGTTAATTGACCGTTGGCGGGGGAGTTGTTCTCTATCTGTTCCAAGTACACTTTTTTGTGTTTTTTCCTGGAACAGAGTTCAGGGCTGGGTCTGTCCCATGGAGGTTTTATCTAAGATGGAGTCACTCAGGTCTCTCAACATCTTCAATGTTGTCAGAGAATGTGCCTCTCTTCCCATCTTTGTTGTTACCTCTGAACACTAGATCTTAAGTTATAAAACTCTTCTGCTGAAATTTTTCAATTGTGTCAAAAAATATGTAATATAAAATGTACAATCTTAACTATTATTCAACATAGAAGGTGAAAGTGTTAAGGGTATTTACACTGTTATGAAACAGATTTTGGGGTTGTTTAGGTTTGGGGTTTTTTTAAGTTGTTTTTTCTTTCTTTTTGAGGTACTGGGATTAAAGGCATATGCCACCACACCCAACTAGATTTACTTTATTTTTAATTATGTGTCTATATGTGAATGTGTACATGTAAGTGTATGCAGGTGCCTGTGGAGTGCAGAGGCATCACATTCCTGGAGTTATAGTTATAAGCAGTTGTGAGCCACCGAACATGGGTGCTGGGAATTAAACTCTGGTCCTCTGGAAGAGCAGTACACACTCTTAACCACTTGGTTTGTTTTTTTAATCAGGGTCTTGTGTAGCCCAGGATAGCCTTGAAATACTGCCATGTGTCAATATGTTTGTCAAGTTCCTTTGTTTTTTCACATGGGAATCAAACCCAGGGCCTTGCACATGCTAAGTAAACTCTTCCTCACTGAGCTGCATCCCCAGCCTGCAGAACTCTTTCATTTTGCAAATCTGAAACTACAAGCCCTGTAAACAACACTTGCTCATTCCTTGTTCCTCCTTAGCAACCACCATGTCATACAATGGCCATGGAGGTCAGAAGAAGGCATCAGATCCCCTGGAGTTAGAGTTATGGATAGTTGTTAGCTGCCATGTGAGTTCTGGGAATCAAACCCAGGTCCTCTGCAAGAGCAGTCATTGTTCCTAACTGCTGAGCCATCTTTCCAGCTTGGTGTTTGACTTTTTATCACTGACTTGTTTCACTTAGTGTGATGTTCACACATCATCCACACTGGAGCACATGTCAGAATTTCTTCTCTTTTTAAGACTAAACAATATTTCCTTGTATATAAAATTTAATTTTATCCCTTTATCTACTGATGAACACACACAGGCTCTTTCCACATTTTGGCTCTTGTGAACAGGGCATCCTTGGACACAGGTATGCAAACACCTCTTCCAAACTGTCTTTAGTCTCTTTGAGGGAGAACAACATAGAAATACAGAAGTTATTTCTTATAGTTCTGAAAGCTAGCAAGTCCAAGGTCAAGGTGCTGGCGTTCCACATCTACTGAGGACCTTCTTGCTGTATGCTTACACAGTGGAAAGGATGAAGAGCCAGAGGAGTGGATGCTGCATCCCCATATGACAATATGCAGAAGGAGCAAAAGATCCTACCCTTGTTTGCACTCTCATAGAAAGTACTAGTCCATCATGAGGCTGAGTCCCTGAGACTTAATCACTTCCCAAACAGCCTCACTTCTTAGTACTGAAACAATTTCAACTGTGGGATAAAAACAAAAATAATTAATAAATTAATGTTATCCCTTTAATCCCTGTGTTCCTTTAGATTTTGCACAAAAATTCAACATGAATATTTGAGAGGACAGTCAAACCATAACTGAGACCCCACTTTCAACACTTGGGGTCATAGATCTAGAAGTAGGTTACTGGATCCTATGCTAACCTATGTTCAGTTGTTTGAGGAGTTGCCACACAGTTTTCCATGGAGGTGGCATCATTTTGCACCCCAACATCAATGCATAATGACAACTTCTACACATTCTCACCCACACTTGACATTCCCTTCGTTTTCTTAGTGGGGAGTTGCTTGCTCGACAGTAGTCATCCCACGTGTAGAAGGTGATATCTCATGGTAGTTTGGGTTCCCAGATCCCTCGTATGTCTGATTATGATGGTTCTCTATCTCTTCAAATTGCTTTTTTTTTCTTTTGCCTTTTGCTGTGTCTCATACTTTTTCTAGATAACCAGATATGATATAGGAGATAAAGGAACTGCTATAATGAGACCTTTAGTATTGTGGTGGTGAGGGGCAGGGACAAGGAAGTGTGATATGGTCTCAGGGTGTTAGTGAACTTGTACCTCTGACTGTGAACAGCACAAGTGTTTCTTCAATGGTTTCTTCCCTGACCTGAAGTTGGACGTTTTTCCTCTCCAACCTAGAAGGAGAGGGTGGGTTGAAGGAGACAGTCTCCTTCTCCTGTGTAGGAAGCTGGAGTTGACTAGAATTGTACATCTCCTGTTCTCTGGGTCAATTAGGCTATAATAAAACCCCAGATGCTTAGCTTCTGATTTCCTAAATTTTTGTCTGAGAGCAGACCTCTGTTTTTGTTGTTGTTGTTTTGTTTTGTTTTGGGTGGGTTTTTTGTTTTGTTTTGGTTTGGTTTGGTTTTTTTGCTTGTTTTTTGAAACAAGATCTCTCTGTAGTCCCAGCTGTCCTGGAACTCACTATGTAGACCAGGCTGGCCTTGAGCTCACAGAGATCTGCCTGCCTCTGCCTCCCGAGTGCTGGGATATTTTTTTAAAGTATTTTTTCTCTGCCTTTCTGTGTTCTTAAGGGTATTTTTGTGTAATAGTTACTATGAAACCTTCATCAAATTCCTGGAGGTCTTACAAAACTATGTTGCCTTCTGACTGGCTCTTGCTGGCTTGTGTAACTGTCAAAGTTAACCACACTGAGTGTCCATAGACTTTGTCAATCACATCTGAGGTTTTCTGGTTTTGTTCTGGCTCCCATGGTGGGAGAGCAAAGTCTGACTCTCAGCTCCCATGAGTCACTGCTTCCTGCCTTCCCTTGTCTGTCTCTCCAGTGTTGGGGGCATTCCTTCACCCTGTGTCCTTGCTTCTCTTCCACAGCCCAGAAGAGTTGTTGGGTTTCCATCTAATGCACTTTGTGCTGTTGTTAGGATGAACTAGAAAATTCAAGTTCCTTGCATGCACACATGCAGAACTAGAAACCAGAAGTCTACTCTTGCTGTGCTTTTAATTTTAACCTTTACGATGGCTAGTGATGTTGAGCAACTTTTCTTATGCTTCTTGGCCATTTTGTTTTATTATGATATTAAGCTTGCTTGCCAATTTGCTTGGATTAAGAAACACCTAGGAGACCCAATTCCAGCACTAAGGAGAAAGAGGCAGGCACATCTCTGTGAGTTGAGGCCAACCTGGTCTACATGGTGAGACCTTGTGCCAAAAAAGGAAAAAAGAAAGAAAGGAAGGAAGAAAAGAAGGAAGGAAGGAAGGGAGGAAGGGAGGAAAGAAAGAAAGGAGAGAGAGAGAGAGAGAGAGAGAGAGAGAGAGAGAGAGAACAAAGAAAGGACTAGGACATAATGAAGCACATCTCTGTGTGTCTGTGAGGACATGTCCAGAGACCATTAGATCCTGAGGTCTCTGACATAATGGATGAATTAATCCTTTGATGGATTCATAATTTGGCATTTTGAGAAGTGGTAAAGGATGGAAGGCAGCAGCCTAGATAGAATAAGTAGTTTGCTTGAGGTATGTGCTTAGGGCAATATCTCACCTTGAACCCCTTTTTCTCTGCTTTACTGACCACTATAATATAAATTCCTCTCCTTTGTCATGTGTACCAAGCCATAACAGACTGACACCTTTGAACCTGTGAGCCAAAATACATAGTTTCCCCCTTAAGTTGTTCTCAGGTGTTTTTGACAGTGCAGAGCTAACGTAAGTAATATAGCTGTCTTTGAAGAAATGTCTACTCAAGTCATTTGCACATTTAAAAATATCAGTTGTAGTTATCAAATATATGACTTAATAACTTTTTCTCTGATTCCTTTTACCTTGTCAACTGTGACTTTTCTTATTTAAAACAATCTTTCAATTCATGTAGCCCCATTTGTCCATTTTTCTTTTATTGCTAGTGCCTTTGATGTCACTCCCATGAAGCTGTTGCGAAGTACAATGTCACCTATATTTTTCACTATATATTTTCTTGCAGAATTTTTTTTTTGTCTTTTTGAGACAGGGTCTCCTTGTAGCCCCAGCTTGCCTGGTATTCACTGTGTAGACCAGGCTGGTTTTGAACTCTCAAGGATCTGCCTGCCTCTGCCCCCTAAGTGCTAGGATTAAAAGTGTGGGCCGCCATGCCCAGCTTTCTTGCAGAAATTTTGTAAGTTTAGGTTTTATATTTAGATAGCTAATCCATGTTGAGTTAATATTTAGAGTATTATTCAAAGATGTGTGTTAATTCCTCTCAAAATTTTTGTGGTGTTTTCTTAGACATTTTTTTGATTGACTGACATTGTTTGTTTATCCCTGTGCCCTCTCAGGTGTGTTTACCCTTCTTTCAGACTGAAGTATTCCTTTCAGTATGCTTTATAGAGCTGGTTTAATGGCCATAAATTCTTTAATCTGTTTTTTATCATGGAAGGTTTTTATTTCTCCTTCCATTTTAATAGTTTTGCTGGGTATAATGGTCTGGGTTGACAGTTGTGATCTTTCAGAACTTGCAATACATTTTTCTCCAACTTCTGACTCTAAAAGTTTTTCTTGAATAATCAGGTGTTATTCTGATGGACCTGACTTGACCTTACTCTCCTGCAGCTTTCAATACTGTTTCTGAATTTTGTGTTTTAATTATAATATGAAGTGGGAAGTTTCTTTCTTTCTTTCTTTCTTTCTTTCTTTCTTTCTTTCTTTCTTT
>NW_008359220.1:39560-49908 GCF_000622305.1 Nannospalax galili
TTTTTGAGATAGGGTCTTTCTCTGTAGCCCCAGCTGGCCTGGAATTCACTATGTAGACCAGGCTGGCCTTGAACTCACAGAGCTCTGCCTGCCTCTGCCTCCTGAGTGCTGGGATTAAAAGCATGTGCCACCATGCCCAGCTAAAGTAGGGAGGTCTCTTATCTGGTCCTATCTATTTGTAGTTTTGCAGTCTCTTGTACCAGGATGGGCATTTATTTTTCTGGGTGTGGAAATCTTTCTTTTATGATTTTATTGAAAATATATTTTGGGGCTGGGCTGGAGAAATGGTTAGGGGTTAAGAGCACTGAGTGCTCTTGCAGAGGACCTGAGCTCAATCCCCAGCACCCACATGGCAGCTAACCATCTGTAACTTCAGTTCCAAGGGATCTGACACTCTCATCTGGCCTGTACAGGTATTGCATGACACAGGTACATTTACATACATGTAGGCAAAACACTCATACACATAAAATAAAAATAAATAAAAATATTTTATTAAAAAAAAGAAAATCTATTCTAGGGGCTGGAGAGATGGCTCAGCAGTCAAAAGCATGGAATGTTCTCCTAGAGGACCTGGGTTCAGTTCCTAGCACCCACAAGGCAGCTAACAACCATATGTAACTCTGATCTGACACCCTCTTCTGGCCTCCAAGGGCATTGCACACAGGTGGTGCATATGTCCATGCAAACAAAACACCTTATACATTCAAAATAAAAATAAATTTAAAAAATTTTTGGTCTTTTTGAGACAGGATCTCCCTGTAGCCCCAGCTGGCCTGGACCTCACAGTGGAGATGAGGCTGGCCTTGATCTCACAGAGATCTGCCTACCTCTGCAGGGATTAAAGGCCTGCACCACTACACCTGACTGCTTTTAACTTCTTTACTCTGTTGCTTTTACTGGCAGATAGGACAGGTTGGCTTCTCAGATTTAGATGTCTCATAGAAGCCTGGGTCTTTTGGCTTAACTTCAATCCATGCTGTAGTCTTTCCATCTCAAATAAAAACCTCCTCAAAAAAAAAAGAAAGAAAGAAAGAAAATATACTCTATGCCTTTGGTATGGTATTCTCATATATTTTTGAGCTTTCAGAGCAGTTTTTATAATAAAAGCATCCAGTTATACATAACGAGAAAAGATACAAAAATTGGATTGTAGAAACTTGATTTGTAAAAACTGTATCAGATACTCTCCACATGAGATTCTGAGGCCAGGCCACAGGGAACCCATCCCTTTAAGTACAGATGGCTCACTTGTAGCACCTCTGAACTCAGGAGAGGAGAGCCATATTGAGGAGGAAGCTGGCCCCAGCTTTGGTGATGCCTGGAAGTGGTAGCTAAGGGGGCAGCATGGAGGGGCAGATTTCACCCACTGAGCCCTGCAGAGGATAGCTCCAGGTGGGCTGTCCTAAAGGCATGAAAGCTTGGTGTGGAAGCACAGGTTCAGTAGTCCTGAGGCACATCATTCCTAGATCCCTGTCCATAGGACCACTCTTCACATCCCAGGAGGCAGCTGGGCAGGATTAGAGAGGGCATTTGACTTGGTTCTGCCCTCCCCTATCCCTGCCCCAGAAGGTAGACACAAGGTAGTGAGAGAGGACAAAAAGTCTCTCTCCTCCCGGGAGGTCTCTTTGCCTGCCCTAAATGTCTTAGTAAGAGATGCTGGCTTTTGGTTATTAAAACTAGAAAATAAGGCAAATACACACATACACAGAGCCCAGTGCAAACACAGATTGGTTCTAAGATCAAAGTACAGCCTCAAAGGGGTCCCCTTCCTGTGTGAGACTCTCCCAACAACAGCAGAGGTATCCCCTAGAGTTCCTTGTAGTCACTAAGAGGCATCCTTGACAATAACTGTCCCAAGAAAAGCAGCAGAGTAGGGATCAAGGGGGCCCACCTGTAGCTCTTTCTCTTCCACTCAAGTCTAGGCATAAACAGGAAGGTCATCATCAGTAGGCCTATTTTGGGGTCAGGAAGAGGCTGCTACCCACAAGACTGTCACTACTGGAGGATCACAGCCAGCCATCAGAGGCTTGTGCAAGCTGACAACAGAGGTGGTGGCCACCAGAGCCATGGCAATTGTATTCTCCTTTTTAAAATAATATATTATTTACTATATTATGTGTATGAGTGTTTTGCCTGCATGTATGTAAATGTACCTGTGCTGTGTTGTGCAGTGCCTGTAGAGGCAAAAAAGGGTGTTTGATATCCTGGAACTGGAGTTACAGATGGTTTTTAGCTGCCATGTGGGTGTTGGAAACTCAGGTCTTCTGCAAGAGCAGCCAGTGTTCTTAACTGCTGAGCCATCCCTCCAGCCCTGTTTCATTAATTTTTTTTCCTATTTAGTTTTTATTCATAATCAAACTTAACTCTGCAATCCATCTAGACTGGGAGGGGAATAAGGAGAATATGGAACCCAAAGAACTTCAGCAAGAGCACAAAGATTATGGGATACTGTGAGCAGATGGGGCAGAGGGTGCACTCCTGCACTACAGAAGGAATGGTCTTGTGGTTAAGATGCACATAGGTCAAAAGTACTAGAGCTGTCCACAGTCAGAAATGGTGATCTTGCTGGTCTTGCCACTCCTGGACCCAAAACGCTTCCACAATGCCCATACCTTCTTTCACCTTCCCAAAGACCATATGTTTGCCATCTAACCACTCAGTCTTGGCAATACAGATGAAAAACTGGGAACTGTTTGTGTTTGGTCCAGCATTTGCCATGGACAAGATACCAGCGTCTGTATGCTTCAGGATGCAGCTCTCCGAATTTCTCCCCATAGATCAACTTGCTGCCAGTGCCATTGTGGTGTGTGAAGTCACTACCTGGGCACATGAATCCTGGAATAATTCTGTGAAAGGAGGAACCCCTGTAACCAAATTCTTTCTCTCCAGTGCTCAGAGCACAAAAGCTTTCTGCTGTCTTTGGAACTTTGTCTACAAACAGCTTGACAAAGGTGCAACCCAAAAGCTTGTGATCAACCACGATGTTGAACACAGTGGGATTGACCATGGCTGACAGCAAGCAGCTACCAGGGACAGCAGTGCCTGCAAAGCCTCTTTTATTAATTTTTAACAATTAGCACACAAAGTAATGGGTTTCATGATGGCATTTTCACACATACTTTGTGCTTGTTGATCTGTCCCCATGTCTCCCTGACCCCTGCCCGCTGGTCCAACTGTAGGGGACACATGTAAGTAGTATGGAAGTCACCCTACTCCTTTCTGAACTGCAAAGTTTCTGTTGAAAAACTTATTTAGCTGAGCATGGTGTTGCAGACCTTTAATCCCAGCACTCAAGAGGCAGAAGTTGGTGAATCTCTGTGAGTTCAAGGCCAGCATGGACTACATAGCAAGTTCCAGGCCAACTAGAGCTATAGGGAGACCCTGTTTCAAAAAGACCAAAACAAAACAAAACAAAAACACTTACATTTTATGAACTACTCTCCTATGGAGCAAATCATTTTGGTCTTGGTACTTTAGAACACTCTGCCAAGATAAGACTGACTTTAAAATTTTTTCTTTTTATGTGGACTTTTAGATAGTTCCTCAGTATGGTTCTCTTTAGATTTATCCTATAGTTCATGTAGATTCTTTTTTTTTTAATCTTTTTGAGACAGGGTCTCCCTGTAGCCCCAGCTGGCCTGGAACTCACTCTGTAGACCAGGCTGGCCTTGACCTCACAGAGAGCCACCTGCTTCTGCCTCCCAGTGCTGAGATTAAAGGCATATGCCACCATGCCCAGCTTCGTGTAGATTCTTAAAAATCTGTATGTCTGCTACTTTCTCAGATTTAGGGCATCTGGCTTCTCTCTCTCTCTCTCTCTCTCTCTCTCTCTCTCTCTCTCTCTCCTCTGATTCTCAAAATATCTGATCTGCTTGATCATCTTTTTTTTCCCCATTTTTTTCTCCTGTGACACGATTCTCAAAAGTCCTATCTTTCAGTTCACAATTCTTCTGTTTGATCATGCCTACCATTGAACCCTCCTCCCAATGAACTTTTCAGTTCAGTTATTGTATTTTTCATTCTAGAATTTCTGCTTGGTTCTATTTATGGTTTCGTTGTTAAATGCGTTTGTCCATGCATAATTTTCTTGGTATGCTAGTCCTTTTTCTCTAGTGTCTATTAGTTAATTGAGCTTCTTTAGGACAACTTTTTTTTTGTCTTTTTTTTTTTTTTTGATACAAGGTCTCCCTGTAGCCCCAGCTGTCCTAGGACTCGCTATGTAGACCAGGCTGGCCTTGAACTCATAGAGATCAGCCTGCCTTTGCCTCCCAAGTGCTGGGACAACTTTTAAAAACTCTTTGTGAATCAGCCCACACATCTGTGATGTGTAGTTTAAGTATTTTTTCTTCCTTTGATTGGTCCATAGTTCTCTATTTCTCTGTGCATGCTCTTCAGCCAAAGAAGTGAGGAGGAGCATGCACCCCCCCACATACATAAACATATGCTCACACACCACACACACATCATATTAAACACATACATGCAAAAATAAATTAAAACCTAGTATTACTTATAATCATTACCATTTGAATTATTTAGGTTTAATATCACCTTGTGTGCACTTAATTTTTTATTGCAATCTCTGTCTCACACACACAAACACATATTCTCTCTCTTTCTCTCTCTCTCTTTGTATTTTATAGTGCCAAGATCAAGATAATCTTGAATTGTGATACATTTTACATTCAAAGTATGATTTAGGTAATTAGGTAACCACATGACTTTATTAGCGTATTAGAATTCAGATGTGAATTTTCAGGTTTTATTTTTATCTGTATACTAATGATTACATAAGAAAGATATTTTGTTATAGAAAATAGTTGTCCGGGTTTTCAGTGTTCTTCATGGTCTATAACAGCTAAGTGGTCTACCAGTTGCGTCAGTAGAAACAAATGAAGACGTTTAGTTATTATTTTTAGTCATTTTATACTCTGTGGCTTAGACACTTTTGTAAGCATCTGTTGATGGAAGCACCTCACCTCAAATCTCTTGTCTTTAACGTGGCACTGTGGTTCTATAATCATCCTAGTCAGGCATCAGAACTTGAAGTTAAACTTCAGTGTCCTCAAAACATTATTTAGAGTGCCAGACTTCTCTTCACTCTACTGATCTTTCTAAAACATTCCCATTTTTTTCCACCAGTTACAGGGTTGCTTCTTTAAGCATGGTTCATGACCACCTTAAATACTTAGGATGTTTATTCACACATTTTATTTTGTATTATTATTATTATTATTATTGAGACAGGGTCTCTCTGTAGCTCCAGCTGCCCTGGAACTTGCTATGTAGACCAGACTAGCCTTGAACTCACAGAGATCTGCCTGCCCAACTAAAGGTTGGGTCTATTTCTGTAAATATATAAAATGATTCAAGATGGACAACTCTGGAAAATATTCCATAATTGTTAAAAACCTTCAGTTTAGATGAAGCGTGTGCCCAATGTGAGTGAAACGACATCATCATACAGATGGCCAAGGAGATCTTCAATGACTCTCTAAAAGTGTGCTGTGAGATTTTCACAGGCTTCCACTCACTTCCTAAATATCAGTGATCTTGGGAAATGACTGTGTGGCCCATGGCTGACATAAGAGAAAGGTCTACTGTGTGTAGAAACACCTCCTGTCTCTGGAACTCAAAGTCTGACTGGTTCTACTACCAAGTAATTATAAGTACCTGGTACAGTTCTGCTCTGACTACAGAAAATCACTTCAAGGAAATTCTTGCTTTTCTCTTTCTCACTTGTAATATGAGAATGTTTGACTTGGTGGCCTCTTCTGTCTTTGCCTTAAGTCTCCAGGCCTTCAAGGATTTTAGAAAATCCCATAGACCTAAGTCCTCCACTTTTTTTTCTGTCATGCAGTACCTGTGGAGGTCAGAAGAGGGCATAAGATCCCTTAGAACTGGAGTTATGGAGGGTTTGTTAGCTGCCATGTGAGTACTGGGAATTGAACTGAGGTCCTCCACAAAAGCAGTCAGTGCTCTTAACCACTGAGCCATCCCTCCAGCCGCCTTTATTTTTTTTATGTATTCTTTGTTTTATGTGTATGAGTGTTTTGCCTGTTTGTATGTAAGTGCACCATGTGCATGCAATGCCTACAGAGACCAGAAGAGGGCTTCAGAACACCTGGAACTGGAGTTACAGATAGTTGTTAGCCACCATGTGGGTGCTGGGAACCAAACCCAGATTCTCTGAAAGAGTAGCCAGTGCTCTTAATTGCTGAGCTATCACTCCAGTCCCCATCATGGGCTTTTTAAAAAAATCACATTTATGCCCTCATTTTCCATATTTCACAGCTTTCTTTGCAGCATGGCCATTTCAGGGAGTTTTGGAACTCATTTAAAAAATAACATCACAGACTTTTGTGTATTTATTTTTATTTTCACAACATAGCATAAAATATATATCTTAATTCCCAGGGACTTTGAGAGGAGCATCACTTAAATTTGAATTCATGAGGAGTATTTCATTTGAATCACTCTGGCTCTCATAGAGTAACTCATAGCAGATCCTTAGAGTAATAAGAACAAAAAAGTCCTTTCCAAAATTTTGTCCAAAAACCAAATCCTATGATCTCTCTGTTGCATGTTCTTTTATTAAGAAAAGAACACATAGCCCGTGTGAGTATAAAAGACAGTAAGTTCAATAGTTACGGAGAACCCTCAGCTACAAGTGTGGGCGGGGTGGACACAGATAGCAGAGCGTTCACAGGGACTTCCTTTTGTTCATCTCACCTTCACAGAACTTGGAGTTTGTCCCTGTTCACAGGTTCAGTGCCACAACTCCCCATCTGCAATGGCTACACCAGTGGTCTATGCAGATTTAAACTTAGCCCGTACCCAAGGGCCTAAACATGCCTCACCTCTGCCTCGTCCCCCAGGTAAGTGGCTTTACTTCTCCTTTTGGTGTCTGAATATCTTCTAGAGTTAAGATTTTCCTCTTAAAGGTATAGTTTTAAGTTACTGCTTTGAAGATGAACAGCTGTCAGTTCTATGTTAGTGTTGAATAGTGTAAGCATCTTGCTTGCAGACAATCACAACTTTGGACAGAAAAAAGCTCATAGATTCCATTTTTATTCAAGTAGTCAGCAGGAAACTTGAACATCACTTCTGTTCAACCCTAGTTAAAAGATCCTAAAGAAAGAACATTTTACTTATATGAGCAAAAGATGTTTGAAGACACACTGCAGACTTTCTGTAATCACAGCTTGCCGTTTCCAAATCCTTCTGCAGAAGGCCAGCACCATGACCTAGATCTACTACCCTGTCTTTCAGACTAAGTAGACTTAGTGATTAACAGCTTCTGCTCTCTAAAAGGAGAGGAGCAAGGTACGGGGGAAAATCATAGAGAAAATCATATTTGAGTTCCAGTCTTGTTCTTTCTATCTTGAAAATATAACAACTTTAAATGGATAAGCCACAAGATACTGGAGTCCATCAATAATTAATTAATTAACATTGACTGAAATAAGTGCTCGTTTACCAGAGGATTTAGTAATCTGAGTGTAAGAAATGAAGGCTGACATGAGGTAATAGATGAAAGTCAACATGGCCTGGGGATAGACAAAAAGAGACCAGAAGCTGAGGGAAAAAATCTATATAAAATGGTCATGATGGTGCTGGAGAGATGGCTCAGCGGTTAAGAACACTGACCGCTCTTGCAGAGGACCTGGGGTTCAATTCCCAGCACCCACATGGCAGCTACAAACCGTCCTTAACTCCAGCCCTCTTCTGACCTCCGCCTTCCACGATATGGGTGCACTTACATACATTCATACACACACACACACACACACACACAAAAAATAAATAAATAAATAAATAAAATATTTTTTAAAATTAAAAACATTGGTCATGATATTCTGCAATCTAACTAAATTTAGTGACATCAATATTATTGCAATTAGCCAAGTGTGGTGGCAAACACCTTTGATTCCAGCACTCAGGAAGCACAGGCAGGTGACCAACCTAGTCTGCATAGGGAGTTCCAGGCCAGCTGGGGCTACAGAGAGACCCTGTCTCAAAATAAATAATAAGTAAATAAATAAAATAATACAACTAAAGAATAAAATTAAATAAAATAATAATATTGCAATTGTTTTCCAATTTGATATTCTTTTTGATATTCATGTGGCAAACACATGAATTGTGAACGTTGAGACTGCTTGTTAGAACTACTAAATTGTCAAAAGTTTAAGTGAAGAAGACCTTAGCATCACCAAATAAGCTTCATTGTAATCTTTGTATGGGGTTAGGTAAAGTAGAGAATTTTGAAAACTGCAGAAAATATTGATTGAGGCAGTTATTTTTTGTTGGGTAAAAGCAAATCTGTTTTCCCTATTCATGCCTAATAAAGGTGGAAAAGGGCCTTTTGAAATAAATAAGAAAATGAATGTAAGGAAAGATAACAGTGCTTTTCCAAACTCTACTGTCTATGATTTAGTCTAGAAGACTAGAAAATTTGTCTATTTAATCATAGTCATTATCTTACATACTTTCAACCTGGAAGAAAACCTGAAAGAAAAACAAATAATAGTAGACTAAAGCCAGAACAAAGCTCACAAAGAGAAGAATGACCCAGTAGTGCAGTAACTGTAAAACCACTGATGACTGTTTAGCTAAACAGCTCAAACTGTGGTAAATTCGAAACACAGTGATTAGATCTTCCAGGAAAGAAACCCAAAAAGAAGGACATGCGTAGTGACCTGCTTTGTTTGTGGTCAAATGACCAAAGGTTTGCTTTGATCGTGGGGTGGATAAAATGTATACAAAATGCCTCCATGCCTTATGCAATCATTCAGAAATAACTATATGCCAAGCATTGCTCTAAATGTTTGGGACATAGAAGTAAACAAATGGGAAAGGATCTTTTTTCCTTGTAGAGTTTAATTTACTGTGAAAATATGAAATTAGTGAAATAAACACCTGGGTCAAAGACCTATCATGGGAAATGCAAGAAAAAAATTTAAATGAAAATTGGGGTTTTGTTTTAGGAGATGGCATCATGTCAAGCAGAGTAATCATGACAGAACTTTCTGAGATACAATGGGGAAATCAAGTAGAAATGACATATAGGGCGACTCTGGAACACACGAAGAGAATAAAAGACAATATTGTAGTATATCTGATTTAGAATTGCTAACATGTAACCCAAAGTGTGTCATTATTTACACTAAGAAATTTTACACTAAGAAAAATATATAAATCAGAAGCTACAGAAATAAGATAAAATGCACTTAGCCAAGTGTAGTGGTGCATATCTATAATCCCAGCACTTGGGAGGTGGAGGCTGGACAATCAGGAGTTCAAGGTCATCCTCAGCTACACAGAGAGTTTGAGGCTGGCCTGGACTCCAGGAAACCCTACCTCAAAAACAGAACAAAGCAAAATGAAATGCAATTAGGAAATCTTTACTTAATACAATTTAGAAAACCATTTCTATATGTAAATGACATTAAATGAGGTCAAACAGAGTATTATAATTAAATTAGAGGTGTAGAAGCTAGCTAATATTTCTCCATATTAATTTTGGTTTTTACTTTTATTTATTTACTTTCTATGAGTTTAAATCCATGAGGAGTACAGTATCAGAAGGACCTTTGTAAGAAGTTTGCTTCAGAATTTACCTTACTCTGGTTTTGTTCAGTTTGCCACCAGGAGTCACTGTGTTGTTTTTTGCCTAAGTAGAATTAGGTTTCATCTTGGGCATTAACATCTTCAATAAACATCTCCAATTTAGTCAAAATACTTTTATTTATTTACACTTTATGTGTATGAGGCCCCTGTGTCATGCAATGACAGAGGAAGCCAGAAGAGGGTGTTGGATCCCTGGGAAATGGAGTATTATAGAGAGTTGTTAGCCACTATACCAAAGAGAAGCTGTGTTGTGCTTCCTTTTTTTGAAAAAGTGAAACACTGAGGAGAGAAAAAAATAGCTTTTGCTGTCACACATCAAATTGTGAAAGTTATAGCCACAGTGTGTGATATGTATTTAGTTAAGTTCAAAAACTGTGTGCATGTGTAAGAGTGTATGAGCGTGTATGTGTGTGTATGTGTGTGTGTACGTGTGTTTGTAAAATAATGTATATAGTGATTGATGCTATCCACAGTTTCAGCTCTCCATTAGTTTTAGACCTCAGTCCCTGAGGATAAGAGGAGAAAGAGGAGAGACTAATGTAGCTAAAATATTGAAAATAACTTGCTGGCTCACAAAGTGCTCTTTCTTTTTTCTTTTCTTTTCTTTTCTTTTTTCTTTTTTTTTTTTTTTTTTTTTTTTTTTTTAAAAAAAAAAAAAAAAAAAAAAAAAAAAAGAGGACGATAAATCTTTCACTGTGATATATCAAAATAA
>NW_008359220.1:49922-81003 GCF_000622305.1 Nannospalax galili
TTTTGTCTTTTTGAGACAGGGTCTCCCTGTAGCCCCAGCTGGCCTGGAACATGCATGTAGACCAAGTTGCCCCTGAACTCACAGAGATCCACCTGCCTCTGCCTCCTGAATGCTGGGACTAAAGGCATGCACCACCATGCCTGATCTAAAATGCTTTTTCTTGAATGCCATACTGCTAATCCAATTTGGAGAATCCCATTCTAGACAGCAGCAAAGCAGATCCCATGTCCAAAAATAGAATTGCTGCACATCACCAGCACCAAATGTGATGGTTAGCACAAAATAGGACCTCAAGAAATGTACCTTGAATAAATGAAAATCCTTAGGAGGAAAGCTTTGGCTCGCTTCCACAACAGGGCATTACTTTATTTTTGTATAGCACTCAGCAATTTTCCAAACACCTTCTCATCTATGAAATGATTCTCATAACATTCCTAACAGAATTCATCTTGTGGAACTACATATTAACACGGTTGAGAGTTTCTTTTCTGCACCTGATCCCCAACTTGATCCAGTTGTCCATGTTATTCAAATCACCACTGATTTTTATTTCAGATTTACTAGGATGAATTAAATGACTGCATTTTCTTTAACTTCTCAGATGCCTGTCAGTGCCCACGTTGGCATCAGTGGGCTCTAAGACTCGGCTGTGCTGGGCTGATCCTTCTTGTCTTGAGTGTGATTGGATTGAGTGTCTCAGGTGAGTGAGGCAAGATCTTTCACTTTGGCATTTTTACTCTATTTCCATCATAAATATTACAGCTTCTTCACATGATTTGGCTGGCTGGAGCCTAGAGGAAGATCAACGGAATGAAAGTTACAGGACAATACCCCATGTCCACTGTGGAAATCACATTTGTTTCCCATTTATCATTTTAATTTATCTGAGCATCATTAGGGGGTGTGACTCAAGCACATCCAGAACTATAAAAAAGTCACCATTATGACAAAAAGATAATAACAAAGAAAACTAAGATGCCAAATATTTAGTTTAAGTGCCTACTAAACTCCAGATGGCAGTCAACGGTTTTTCTCTTGGAGTGGGTATGATTACACTCCTTCTGAAGATGAGAAAGCTCATGGGTGAGTGTGAATAGTTTGAGTTCAGTAACACCTCTAGATAATATATGACCTGATAGCTATGTGAATCCGCATGTTCTGTTTCTCTTTTTGTTTATTCATTCTGTCTCCAAACTGGACCCTTTATTAACACATTGCTAATACTTTTATCAAACTTATTAAGATAAACTGATTTCCTGAAGTGAAAAATATAACATCTAACCGGGCGTGGTGGTGCACTCCTGTAGTCCCAGCACTTGGGAGGCAGAGGCAGGTGGATCTCTGTGGGTTCAAGGCCAGCCTGGTCTACATAGTGAGTTCCAGGACAGCTGGGGCTACAGGGAGACCCTGCTTCAAAAAGACAAAAAAATAAAATAAAAAAGAAAACATAACATCTGTTCCTCACATATTTCAGTTTTTCATTATTTTCATGTGTTTTCTTATTTACTAGTGCAAATCTTTATACAAAAAACATCAGTACAAAAAATCAATAAGGATATTCAAGAGAACAGGACCGATACAACAGGTAATTTTGATAGCCTGATATTTGATAGATATTGGATGTTACCTTAGTTAAGGCTCACAATAGTCTGTCCTTGAAGACACTATTATCTCCGTGGTTTTATATTTGACGAAACTGCAGCATAAAAAGATTAAGTAACTTGTTGAGAGTCACATGATTGGTAAGTGATGATGCTGGGAACTGCACTTAAGTGCGAAACTTTGGAGCCTATGATCTTTGTTTGTCTTTGGGACAGGGTCTCATTATGCAGCCCTGGCTTGCTATGTAGAGCAGGCTGCCCAGAAACTCACAGCGATCCACCTGCCTCTGCCTTCACAGTACTGGGATAAAAAGCATATGCTACCACATTTGGCCTTAATCCTGTGATCTTAATCACCAAGCCATACTGTCTCAGACTGCTAGCTAGCACAGTTGATCAGTAGCAGACAAATAATGAACTTAAAAAGTAAAATATGAGCCAGATGTGATGGTGCACACCTTTAATCCCAGCACTTGGGAAGCAGAGGCAGGAGGATCTCTGTGAGTTCAAGGCCAGCCTGGTCTACATAGTGAGTAGCTGAGGCTGTAGGGAGACCCTGTCTCAAAGAGACCAGAAAAAAAAAGTAAACTATGGGGCTGGAGAACTGACTCAGTGGGTAAGAGCATTGGTTATTCTTGCAAAGAACCTGCGTTTGGTACCTGTGTGGTGGCTAACTCCAAATTCAGGGAATTCAACACTTTTCTGGCCTCCACAGGCATTGTATGTATGCATGGGTGCACTTACAAACATGTAGACAACACACTCATACACATAGAACAAAAACTTTGAAAAAAAAATTTTTTAAGTAGAATATGGAGGTCTGGAGAGATGATTCAGCATTTAAGAGTACTGGCTGTTCTTGCTGAGTACCTGGGTTCAGTTCCCAACACTCACATGGCAGCTCACAACCATCTGTAACTCCAGTTCCAGGGGATCTGGTACACTTACATACATGCAGGTCAAATACGCATACACAGAAACTAAAAATAAGTAAATAAACATTTAAAATATTAAAAAAGAATTGTGCACACATTATTAAAAAGTAAAAATATGTGGGTGAGGGGACTGGGGAGATGGTTCAGCAGTTAAGAGCACCCCTGGCTGTTATTGGATAGGACCTGGTTCCCACTCCCAACACCTACATGGCAACTAACAACTATTCAGTTCTGATGCCATCTTCTGAACTCCTTGAACATTGCATGATATGGGTGCACTTACATACATGCAGGAAATACACATAAAATAATATTTTGTTAAAAAAATATGGGGGCTAAGGAGCCAGACCAATAATTAAATCATTTGTTACATAAGCATAAAGACTCGAGTTCTAATCCCAGCACCAATATACTAAGCACCCCAGCAATGAGGGGAATGGAGACTGGCTGTCAGCCTTTCAGAAGAAAAATACATGCTCCAGGTTGAGGAAGAAACCCTGCTTTAAAGGTGTTAGGCACCTGTTCTCCATGTGTGCACATGTGCACTTGCATACACATGTGCGTATTTACCACACACACATTCACAAAAAAATAAAATAAAATATGCTTAAGAGGAATATTTATTTTAATTAAAATATCAAATAGTTTACTTTTTCTGAAGTTAATTTATAGAAATAAAACAAATTTATTTTTTGTTATATTTCTCTGACATATGACATTAATCTTGTTCCATCATATTTTAATAAAAGTATGTGCTGGTAAAGCAACTATTATGTGTAATTGCTTGTGGTATAGCAGGAACAGAGCATAAATATAACATCTCTTCTTTCTTAATTTAGAGAGACCAACTCCATTCCAGTGCCCAAGAGACTGGCACTCACATCAAGATAAATGCTTATCATTTTCTCAAGCTTCCGGACCTTGGAATGAAGGTCTAACTGACTGCTCTGCTAAGGAAGCCACGTTGCTGCTTGTTCAAGATCAAGAAGAACTGGTGAATTGTCAAATAAAGTTGCTTAGTAGAATTCAGCACTTTCTTGAAGCTACTTCAAAATCTCTGGACTTTAGCTGATTATCTGTGCAGAGGAAGTGGAGACCTTGACTTCTAGAAGCTCATAATCTGAGAGACCAATCAGACATAAGAGCCAATAATTGAATATAAGAGATGAATGTGCTAGAATCATAAATGTGTGGGGAGAGATTCACAAAGAAGGAAGAAGGAATTCTGGTGGGGATTCAGGAAAGGTTTCAAACAGGGTGACACTTGAACTAGGTTTCAGGAGGTTGGATAAAAGATAAAAGTCCTGAATCAACAGATTCAGTGTTAATCCCTTATTCTGTTTTAATTATAGAAGCTCATACAGGACTTGGGAAGGAGAAGAGGACACTTATTTTGGATTGGACTAAGTTACAAGTTACCAGATAAGAAGTGGAGGTGGATAAATGGCTCTATTTTACATTCTGATATGTGAGTATTAGATGAGTTAATTTTAATATTCAATCCAGGTTGGTTACACTGCAAGGTTCTAACATATATCAAAGACTGAAGAGGTTTACAATGGGCTGAAAATATGACTCCAAAGTTGGTTGAAAGTTTCCATGCATGAAAAGATAGTCTTTCATAAGGTTATGTGTGTATATGTATGTATTATGTATATCTACAATGAGGTTTTAAAGGCCAAGGACTAGATTAACTACTTTGCAAATAGCATGCATGTTTTTTAATGTCTATCTTGAACCTAATTGAACACATAGCTTTTTATTTTTTCTTTTCACACTGTCCATAGAATTTCTTTTTATATTTAAATTTTTTGGTGTATTTATTTTTATATGTATGAGTGTTATGCCTGCATGTATGTAAGTGCACCCATGTCATGCAATACCCTCAGAGGACAGAAAAGAGTGTCTGATCCTCAAAAGACAGTTGCTAGCCAACATGTGGGTGCTGGGATTTGAACCAAGGTCTTCTGCAAGAACAGCTGAGTCATATCTCCAGCCCCTTATTTGAGTGTTATGCCTGCAGTATGGAAGTGCACCTGTGTCATGCAATACCCAGGGAAGCCAGAAGAGGGCATTAGACTCCCTGGAATTGAGTTACAGATGGTTATTAGCCACCACGTGGGTGCTGGGAACCAAACCCAGGTCCTCTGCAACAGTAGCCAGTGCCCTTAACTGATGAACCTAACGTCCAGTCCTAACAGAATTTAAGCAGTACTTTTCAAATTGTGGTAAAAATGTGTCATAGTGAGTCAGGAAGCCAGTTTCTCAGGTCTCAAACAGGACAGAAAGAACAAGTATGAAAGGGAAAAACAGTAAATATCAGTGTGGAACTTTGACACCTGAGAGCAACTGCCCACATCATGACAGGTTGTGGTATATATTAACTAGAGTTATGAAAGACAACTATTTGAGGAGGTGTGATGAAAATATGTATTAATCACCTTTTTTGTCACTGTGACAAAATATATGAGATAAAAAAGAGTGGGAAGATTATTTTGGCTCTCAGTTCAAGAGGTCTCAGTCCATAGTCAGCTTGATCCATCATGGCAGAAAGGTGGGGTTGAGCAAAGCTGTTCACTTCATAGTGGACAGGAAGCAGAGAAGGAGGCAGAAGGCCACGGGGGAGGGTATGCCCTTCAAAGGCCTAGCCCCAATGGCCTGCATCCAGTTAGGCTCGCGTAGTTGAGCTAGAAGCTCATCAATAGGTTAATCCAACAATGGGGTTAATGCACTCATGATCCAGTCACCTCTCAGTAGCATCATCAGCTGGAGACTGAGCTTTCAACACATGACCATTTGGGGCATACCTAGTATCCAAAACACAACCATGTGTGGAGATCACAACAGAGCCATTTATTATTCACTCTTTGGTGTCTCATTGTTTTCTTTAAAATTATTTTATTTATTTATTTATTTATTTATTTATTTATTTGTGTTTTATATGTATAAGTGTTTTGCCTGCATGCATCTAAATGCACCATGTGTGCACAAAGCCATAGAGGCCAGGAGAAGGTATCAGACCCCCTAGAACTGGCATTAAAGATGGTTGTTAGCTACCATATGGGTGTTGGAAACTGAACTCAGGTCCTCTGCAAGAGCAGAGCATCCCTTCAGGATGGAATATTTCAGTTCAGAGGAAATTGTACACAACAGTGTGTTGCTTACATGAGCATGAGTTGAAGGTCATTTACTGGAGCTTGGCAACTAGCCAATGGCTACAACTACTGAAAAAAAGGACATTCCCTGGCCCAGTAACTGCCCATAGATTCTCAGGGAGGGGTGAGGCCTCATGCATGATGAAATGTTGGCTACCTGATCTCAATCTTGAGTACCTCTATGTCATGTCCAAGAGACACTTTCATAGCACTTCACCCTCTCCTCTGGCTCTTACATTCTTTTTGCCCCTTTTTCAACAATATTTCCTGACCCTGGAAGAGGGGTGGGAGTGTTGTTATAGCTGTCCTGTTTAGGGATGAGCACTCAGTAGTCACTTATTCTCAGTGTTTTGAACAATTGTTAAGTATTCCCATTAATCACCTCTCACTTCGAAAAGAAGCTTCTCTGATGAAGGCTGAGAATTGCAGAAATCTATGGGGATAAGCATTTACAAGGCAGTTTGATAACCTGTCTACTTAGCAAAGCAACAATAATATGTTTCCTCTTTGAATCTATGATCTTCCCAGCAATTGGGTTTGATCAGGTTTCTAGTACCAACAGTGAATCCCCTTTTATTGGAACAGACCTCAAATCAATCAGAAAGCAGTTGGTTACCCCTGTAATATTCTTGCCACTATAGTACCATTAGGCACATCCTGCCAGGAAAATAATTACTGTAGCTTGTGGGGTTAAAACAGCTGGGTTGGACAGTTGATGACTTTTCTCCCCCACCAGCTTGCATAGCACTTTCTGGTGTGTGTGAGTTTCTTAATTGGGTTATAATGTAAGATATACTTTATTGTGATTCACAGTAAAAAATACAATTGTAAGGCATCTAAAATGAATGGACTAATCTCAGTTTATCTGTCATTTTTCTCTGAGGGTAAAACGATGCTCTGATTAGATGGCAGTGATCAGGTGACACTACCAGGCTGCAATAGAACGAACTTCATTTAAACCCTGCTTTCATTTTAACTCTCTGCACCTGGTTTTTAGGTAATGGAAAAAGGGAGTAATAATTTTTTTCACAGAATCATTTTGGGAATTAAATGAGATCATGTTAGAGACTTCTCCAGATGTCTGGTTAGAGATCTGGGAGGCCTTAAAGGTGTTTTGAAAGGAAGTCATTGACTTGAACAGATCAACCTTAAGAAAATTATCCTGACTATTGAAAGAAGAACCTGAAGGATGAAGGAAATAGAGACATAGGGATATCTACAGCAGCCGAGGTGAGGGCAGTCCATGATTTGAATAGCATGCTGGGTGCTAGTTGACATCAGATTTGCTGCTCAGGCCCAAGAGGCTCCACCAAGAAATGAACAAAGGGGAAAGGACAGCCAGAGGGAGCCCTGCACACTGCAATGAGACACATTCTATTTGAGACATATCAGTGAATTTCTAACTCATCTCTCTCTGTCTTATAATCAGCCCTAATACTATCTGTGTATTGTTTGAATATATAAACAGTCCTGTTCCCACTTGACGTGAGTCACAGAATCCATTTATGTTTGAACCCAGTGTTGTATTACATCAAATACAGACTTCTGTGGAAAAAAGAAATGAATACTATGTATTATGTAGGCTGAGCATCTGTCCTCTCTGCATTTAGTTCTATAGAACCAGAGTATTCACTCTATATTCTAGTTTCTTTCCGTTGCTGGGAGAAAAACACTGACCAAAACCATCTTGGGGCAGAAACCATTTATTTTATTTTATATTCCCTGGGTCACAGTACATCACTGAGGGGGCCAAGGTAAGAACTCAGGGAAGGAACCTGGAGGCATGAGCTGAAGTACAGACCATGGGGAAAAGCTGCTTACTGCCTTCCTCCTTTGGCCTGTGCTTAGAAAGCTTTCTGATACAATACAAGACCACCTGACCAGGAATGGCACCAACCACAGCGGCTGGGCCCTCCCACATCACTTAATAATCAAGAAAATGCCCCACAGACTTGGCCACAGGCCAGTCCAATGGAAGCAGTTCCTCAGTTGAGAGTTCCTCTACCCCGGTGTGTCAATTTGACAACTAAAGCCATCCAGCACACTCTACATATTGAATGCATTTACTGAGCATCTACTGTTTTAACCATTGTCACAGATGCATGTAAATCTCAATGCCTTCCCCAAACATTAGCTAGTTAAACCATATGTATTTAAGAAAACTGAAGTCATCAAAATAAACTTTTTTGCATGAGATGTTAGTAGTTGAATGAGATTTCATTTCCGGTTTCCAAACCTTCTCCCTTGTGTACATCATTATGAACAATCCTGCTGGAAGGATTCTTCTCCAGTGAGGCAAAACTGAAAATTGTAGAGAGTTGTTAAGATAAAATTTTATCTTTAATGTTTCTGCATGTTTGTAATGTTTGTTACTATGTCCTTACTGTGCTTAATAACTAGGTATTCTGGGGGTTGGAGAGATGGCTCAGTGGTTAAGAGCACTGGGTGCCCTTGCAGAGGACCCCAGTTCTATTCCCAGCATCCACATGGTAGCTAACAGCCACCCTTAACTCCAGTTCCAGGGAAATCTGATGCCCTCTTCTGATCTCCATGGGCATTGCATGACATGGGTGCACTTACACACATGCAGGCAAAACATGCAATATATGTAAAATAATAATAAATAAGAATTTTTTGTAAAAAAAAAAATGTATTCTATAGTCCTTAGTGCTCCAAAAGGGAAAGTGGTCATCTGAGGGTAATCGTGAAAAAACACTAAACACTAAGAGTGACTATTCTTTTCTCCTCAGATTACAAATCACAGGTGAAGCTAAAGAAAACAGCTGTGCTGTCATCTCACAGATAAAGTCAGTTTCTGAGACCTGTTCTTCAGACAATTATTGGATCTGTGAAAAGAAGTTAAAACCTGTCTGAAATCAAAAGTGTCCTGATTCCTGACTGCAGATCCCATCTCGACCACTGCGCTTTCCTCACAGATCTCTGCATTCTCACTGTCTTACTTGGTCCCCCCAGTGCACGTTGAGTGTCACAAAGCATGAACTCTAAACCACTGTGACTCTTACAGATGCTCATGCCCAGTTTCTGTATTCTATAAATGAGGACACAGATGCTGATGGACCGTTCTAAGAGAGGTGTTCTGTGGAAGGAAGCCCAGGCGTTGAGGGAACCGGATTCTAACCCTGGAGTCCATGTGTAGCCTTCACTGATCTCTGTGCCTGAGCGCATCTCCAGAAGAGCTGCAGCAAAAGTTTCCATTGTCCTGTGCATCATTCATCAAACTCTTTCCTGTGCTATCACATAGCTGGACTGTGAAACATTGATTAAAGCCTGTTCTCTTGACTCTGACATCAGAGGCCCATAGTTAAAGGAGTTTGGAAAAGGAGTTACTATGATTTGAATGGCACTTCCAAAATTCTGGGTAAAATGGGCTTTGTCCACGTGATGCCTCCTGCTGTGGCATGGTGCGTAAGCAGATTCTGGGCAGTTTCTGGTACCTTGGTGCTGGACTTCACAGACTAGAGAGCTGTGAGAATGGAATGTCTTTTCTCCACAACTTTTCTGTTGTAGCAACAACAACAACAAAAAAAGGACTAAGACAAGGCCGTCACTCTCTCCACCACTCCACAATCCTTTTCACTTTAGTTTTCTCATCACTTATTTTCTCCATACCTGTTGCTCTCTATGGCTCACATACAAATTGTAAAGAATATATAATTAACTCATTATTCTAGTACAAAATAAATTACATCTTTTCAACTCTTCAGGGAAATTAAAGAAAAATAAAAACAAATGTTGACTTTTCTAAAAATTTACCAAAATTCCCATGGAAATCAAAATAGTAAGAATATTGAATTTATAAGGAGACATAATAAAATTTCTGTAAAAATGGACATCTGTATTCACAATCCAAATAAAATCTCAATTCTGATTTTCCAGGAATAAATATGTTTCTTAAAACTTATTTTAGCCAAGCATGGTGGCCCACACCTTTAGTCCCAGCACTCAGGGGCAGAGGCAGGCAGATCTCTGTGAGATCAAGGCCAGCCTGGTTTACATAGTGAGTTCCAGGACAGCTGGAGCTACAGGGAGACCCTGTCTCAAAAAGACCAAAAAAATTATTTATTTTTATTTTATGTGTATGAGTATTTTGCCTACATGTGTATAAATATACCCATGCATGCAGTATCTGTGGGTGAAGAGGGCTTTAGATCTCCTGGAACAGGAGTTACAGACAGTTGTTAGCAGCCATCGTAGTGCTGGGAATGGAATCCAAGTCCTCTGCAAGAGCATCCAGTGCTCTTAACTGCTGAGCCATCTCTCCAGCCCCAGGAATAAATATTTTTAATACTTGTTAACTATAACTTTTCAATGTACTAAAAAAAAATCAAAGAATTATTTTGTGAAAAATCTTAGGGAACAAATTAGCTAGGAAAATCTTTCAGACAAAAGCAGCTCTATAAATCAATAAATAACAGCTGGGTGCGGTGATTCACACCTTTAATCCCAATACTCTGGAGACAGAGGCAGGTGGATCTCTCTGAGTTCAAGGCCAGCCTGGTCTACATATCCAGTTCCAGGCCAGCTGGGATACAGGGAGACCCTGTCTCAAAAAGACCGAAAAAAAAAATCGATAAATAACAAAAGTGGTATTTTGGGGAAAGGCCTGTAACTCTAGAGTAGCTAGGGAGATAAAGCAGGAGGTAGGAGTGTCATGTACAGCCACCTCTTTTGTAGTTAAGTGCATTTTGGTCAAGGACATGAGGAGTTAGATGAGGTAACCAAAGGGAACACTGTATCTTGGTAGCTGTGTCCCCTGATGGTTAAAATCCCCCTTTGTGGCTAGACATCCTTGAAGCTGCAGCTAGTTCCTGCAGAAATTAAGATAACAGGAAGCTGGAATGCTGGCTTGGATGTTAAGGGCTCTGGCTGCTCTTGCAGAGAACCCAGGTTCAGTTCCCAGCACCCACATTTATGCCAGTTCCCAAGGATCTCACGTCTTCTTCTGAACTCCCCAGACATCACAAGCATGTGTGCACTTACATAGATGTAGGCAAAATGCTCAAGTAGAAAAAATAAAAATATATAGATAACAATAAGCTAAAAAAAAAAAAAAAGAAAAGAAAAGAAAAAGAAAATAAATTAAGGCACTGGGGGACTTTCCCAATGAGCATGCATGCTACCAATGAATATGCTGAGGAACTGAGGAACAGGATAGAAAAAACTGCGGGGACATCTTGGACCTGGAGCAATTCCAGTAGAGAGATTAAAGAAAAAGAGGTGGTTCCCAAGGGGGACTTAATGACATCACAAGGGGGATACCCTAAAAAACTTCTTAAAAATCTACCACGCAGAGCCCTTCGGGTAAGCCTGCTCCAATCTCCCTCTGACGTGCATTATTTTTGATTTGCTGAATAAACTTGCTCAAATTACCTGTGTCGTAGCTTTATTCTCTCCTGTGAGGCGACAAGAACAGAGGAAAAACCCTCACTGGTAATGATGACACTATCAGAACAGAATCGGAAGGGAGTATTCCTGTGATTGACAATGTGCATGCCCACCTCCTGGGATGAAGTTACGAACAACCCTCCAAGATGTTCAAGATGAGCTGAGTTCTTCCTCATAGTTCAGGATTCAACCCACACATCCATCTTTTCCTTAACGTGAGGTCTCAGCACCCAGAAAGTACATTAGATTACCAGAGGTAAACAGAACCAAAAAACGAAGCAATAGTTCTCAGAACTAGAAGAAATGCCAAAACCCCTCAAAAGCAGTTTCTTCATTTTGAGCCAGAGCCATAGACGTCTTGGTAAATCACAAAATTAACCAGCAAGAGAGCCAGGACTTGAACCAGATCTCTCCCAAGCTACCAGTTGTGGTTTCTTTGGTGTTTAGTCTACTTTTCAGCCAGTTTCCATGTTAACTACTCCCTTTGTGGGCTCTTCAGTGATCCCTGATTTCTGAGATGTTTCTGCTCAGTTTTCTTCCTAGATCCAGCAATCGAAGACATTTTATGTTACAAAGTATTTTTCTGGATGCTCCTTTCATTACAGGAGTGTTCTCACGTGAATTCAAAAGTGAGTCTACCGCCCCTTTGTGACCACAATGCACAACTGCAACTTTGAAAGTTGTGCTCTGGGGAGAAATTTTATATTTATACTGATGATCAAGAATAGTTCAATGAACACCAGTATTTTCCCACTTAGGTCCAATAATTATTACAATTTTCCAAAAGTACTTGGCTTCTCTCCTGACTTTTTTTTTGGAATGGTTTGAAAGTAAGTTGCAAATAAAAATAAACCTAAATAAAAATTTAAAGACTCATCGCATTCTAAGATACATTTTTATACTGAATTTTCCAAGTTTTACTAAAATATCTGTTACATATTTTGGAACTATCCCCTCAATCCAGAGTCCAGTCACAGTTTATACTTTGCATTTGGTTGCTGCCCACTTTGGTTTCTTTTTAATAAAGAACAAACCATCGTTTTATTTATGCCTGGCATTTATTTATTTATTGAAGAGTTAGACCAATTCTACTACAGAATTTCTTGTATTATGGAGGTGTATGATGGCTTTCTTATAGTTTTGGTGTTAGTGTTAAGATGTGAATCCCAAATTCCTTCACATTTTCCACAGAGAGCAGTCCCTGTTCCAGTCCTTGAATGGGACTGAGTTTTTACTTCTGTAATGAGTAGGGGTGGTGGGAGTGATGCCAGGTGACACCCCACACAGTTTAACACACTCAGTGAGGCACCTGTGTAGTCGAAGTCAGGTTGCATGTAAGTATTCTGGCCAACAGTACTAGTTGAGGTTCCAGGTAACAGGCATTCTTTATTGGTAGGTATGTAAGCCAGGAAACCTTTCAGTGACTCCAGGTCAGCCTCTTTTGGATTGCGACTGGCTGGAAACAATGAGAAAACCATCCAGCTGAGTCATATCAGTATAAACAAGCTGAGACAGTGCTAAACAATCTCAAAACGTAAGATTAACTTTGGTGATGTTGGAAAGATGGCTCAGGGGTTAAGAACACTGGCTGCTCTTGCTGAGTATTCAGGTTCTATTCCCAGCACCCACACAGCAGCTAACAGCAGTCCCTAACTCCAGTTCCAGGGGATCCAATGGCCTCTTCTGACCGCCAAGGACATTGCTTAACAGGGGTACATTTATATATGTGCAGGGAATACACTCATACACACACAAAAAATAATCATTTAAAAGAACATTGGTTAGGTAAGATTTGAAACAGAAGGCAGTCCCAGAAAAGCCATCCAAATAGCTCATAAGCTTGCATCATAGTGTATCATATCCTTGTCATTTTAATGGAGCATAAACTTCCCCTCATAATTTGTTTCTGTAAATTTTGCATCTATTTAAAAACATTTTATTAGATAGTCTTAGTTTATTTCATGTACATTATAGTTCAAGAAAATTTATTCACTGAAGAAATACTGAGAAACTGATAAGTAGTTATGGATATTTATTTCTTTATCTATTTGGCTTAGGATACATCTGTATACAGAATAGGCAAAGGTCCTGAATGTTATAGAGCTTATATTTTCTATTGGTCAGAATGACAATAAAAACATGAAAATGTGTAAAAGTCCTATGGAAGAAACAAGGGAGAGAAAGTGTGAGGAACATGAGAGGAGTGGAATTGCAGTATTTAATAAGATGTCGAAGCTCACTGGAGCTAGAGAGATGGCTCAAAGAGCACTGTTGGTTCCAAGCACACACAGGGCAGTTAACAACCATCCATAACTCCAGTCCAATTCCAGGGAATCCAATGCTCTCTTCTGACCTCCATGAGCACACTTACATAATATACTCATACACATAGAAGGAAAATAATAAATAAAATGCTTTTTAAAAAAGACTTGGAAGCCAGGCATGGTGGTGCATGCCTTTAATCCCAGCACTTGGGAGGTTGAGTTCAAGGACAGCCTGGTCTCCATAGTGAATCCAGGACAGCTGGGGCTACAGGGAGACCATGTCTCAAAAAGACCAAAAAAAAAAAAAATGTGGAAAGTCAGGACCGTGGAATAAAGATTTGAGGGGCATGAGAGATGTAGCCAATAAAATACCAAGGAGATGAGAGAGCCAATAGGGTATCACAGAGAGAAAGAGGGGTCCTAGCATAAAGAAGTATGCAGGTATATTGGAGGAAGGAGAACATGGCTGAAACTGAGTCAGTGAAGACAGTAGTAGGAATTGTCAGCCAGACAAGGCAAGATCATGCGAGCCCTGCAGACAGTTGTAGTTTGGCTTTTACTCTGCAGAAAGTAAGAAGCCACTGCAAGGTTTAGAGCAAAGACTTGATCTGCCCTAAGAATCATCTTGGCTCTAAATTGACTAGACTAGGAGAGGCAAGTCAGAAGTAGAGAGACAGGAGACGCTGTAGTAACAAAGGAAGAAAGCTCAGAACGATGTGACAACAGTGGAGACAGCGAGAAGTGCTTGGGTTCTAAATGAATTTTGAAGGTGAAAGTAACAGGATTTGCTGAGAGATGGGTGAGGTGTGTGAGACCATTGAAGATTTTATTGATATGATGTGAGCACAGGAAAGGGTGATTTGTTATAAAGTGCAGATTGGGTAAAGTTTTAAGAACACACTAGGAGTTCCATTTTGGACAGAGATGAAGATGTCCACTCTATGGGAATAGATGACTCTTTGGCAAAGATAAAGGCAGTGGTTTTAATGGTGTGCTGTTTGAAGTTTGAAACTCTGGCAACCCCCAGAGACACTTTGTTGAGCAGCCTAACTTCAGTGCCACCACTGGGAATAAAAATTCAGTGGAAACTCCTGTTGTAAGTTTTCCCAACGCTCCGATTCCTTGAGTGAATTACAATAACTCTACATCATTTTCAGAGGATGGGTGGCTTTTTCCTTTAGATATGTCAGGCTATTTTCTTGCCTATACTTATGAAGTACAGAAAGAAGTGTTTGCTATAATACAAACAAATCAGAGAGAGATGTGGGAATGACTTTTACAATATGGATATGCTCTGACTTGCTTAGAATGTAAACAAGCTCATGAGACAGGTGCTTTTCTTGTGACCTGGGCATATGACTTTAATCCCTCATGACCCTTTATGTCCTCCACCCAAGATAGTGTATGAATGTGTGTAAACATGATTTAAATATCAAAGCACTGTAAACAATGTTTTTCTCATTGAAAATGATGAGATAATTATCCCATTTGTGTTGCAAATAATAGACAATATCTGTTTGTGATTAGATCTCAATCAGTAGAGATCAGAAAGGGCAGAACACTCTGGTAAGGGTCTGACTTTTACTTCCTCATTTCATGCTGGATATACTCTTTTCAATAAAAAAGCTAGCTCTTTTTGAGAGAACAGTTAGTTCCAAGACAGTAGTGAAGGAACAGACTCTCAGCAGTTCAGATCAGCTCTTGGCTTTAAAATGGATGTTAAGAGTCAGGCTGCTTTTTTATTAAGGCATACAGTAATGTGGCATCAGATAATAATGTCACAGGCAATTTCTGAAGAGAGATCAGGAACAATTTCAGATTTGGATTATGAATTTAAAATGGTTTGCTGAGTCTGCAGTAGTATAAGAGCTTTAATTTTAGCAGGACTCAAGGTGACAGGTTTTCTGAGTGGAGTTAAATATTTCCTAGAAACCAGATTGGGCTAGCTCTGAGAATGCAGAGACAGACTGTTGTAGCAATGACAGTCTTGAAATCTCCCACTCCTGAATGGACTGACGAGAACATAGTGATCTCTGCAGAAGCATTGGGTTAAATGGCGTACAAGTTTTCTAAGATTAAATATTGAAATGAATAATGTGAGGATAATTTAAGTACCAGACAAGACCTATAAAAGAAAATCCACTTTCCAGACTGGAGGTATAAATTCACTGGTAAAAACACTTCTCTTCTGGTGTGCATGAGCCCTGGGTTCTATCCCCATGTTCCCAGTACCACAAAAGAAATGAATAGGTTTTTGTTGAAGAAGAAAAAAAAATTATGTTCTGAAATATTTACGCAGCATTTCTCAACATTTTTTTTTCGGTATTATTCCCTAAAATGCCCTTCTTTTTTTTTTTTTTTTTTTACACATTTTGTTAGTAACTGTCACACCCAAATTTTAATGTCACAGATATAGATTTTTATGACTATTAATATACTGTGTGTAGAACGATGCTTATACATAGGATACAAAATTTTCAACCGGTGAGGAAGGTTTTCTCCTGTACGAGATGACATCCCTGCTGAGAATACAGGTTTCAGAGGAACAGCTATTGAATTCTCAACAGCCTGAGATGGGGCTGACAAACCTGCCAATTAGTTCATCAAAGTCGCAGCTATGTTGAAAAAAACACAATAAAGAATTTTGCTTTTCCTTGAGTGACAGAAAAGCACAGGGAGTCAACAATAATATAAAGATAAGCTGAAAGCTCTGTCAGTGCTGCTTGTTGAGGAAGAATAGGAGGCCAGATCCCAGAAGAGTAAGAAGGAAACAAAGTGGCAGAAAATCAGAAAGTTAGTTTTAGTCTATCTGTAGCGACGAGTTTTCTACTTCCTTCGGATGTCTGTTTTTAGAGGGCAAATGCAAATGCAACACAGGATCTGCAGAAACAGAGCAAGGAGGAATGGAGAGTGGAGACCTACGATCTACGCTGGGGAGGATGGCAGAGTTGGGGCAGGCGGGAGCTTCAGACCTGCAGACCCGCGGCAGGCCTCTGGGAACTAAGACAATCCGGATGCTTTGCTCCAACGAATTTCGTTTCCGCCTGTGACCTGCAGGGGGCGACAGCAAAGTGTCCCGGAGGGCGGGGTTATTGGAAAACTGCTGCAGAGCAAGCGCTAAGAAGGGGCGGAGCATTGGTGGAACCTCCCACTGCTGGCTCCTGCCTCCTAGCTCGAGAACAAAGAGCGGATGTGGGCGGGACGGTTACGTCATCAACACAGTAGCTTCAACTAGGTATTCAGCGTCTTAGTTGCTGGCCGGTTGTGGTGGCGCGCACCTGTGGCCGCTGCAGGCGAGGTCCGGGTCCCAGCTGGCGGAGTTCCCTCCCAGCTTCGGCTAAGTCCTGGGCGCTTTGGAGCCGGGGGCTTCGTTTCTGTTCCTGACAGGCAGGGGGCGCCCGCACGTCCCAGAAGGCAATGCGCGCCGGGCCCTCTGGTTCCCTGAACTTCTGGGCACGTCAGTGGGGCTTCGAGTTTCAGGCTCCTCCCTTGGGAGACCCGGGTGGCTGGAGTCAAGACTCGATCGTCATTAGTGAATAATCTCTTTTCTTATAGGTGTTGGCGGTGCTCATTGGTAGGATATGCTGCAGGAGGCAGAGGTAGGAGGATCTGGAGTTCGAGGCTAGTCTGGGCTATTTTTTCCCCGCCACAATAAAGGACGAATCCACGGGAGCACACCACCCCAAAACAGTCCTCCAGCACCCGCAGAACCGCTCCGCACGCGCCACTCACCGCCGCTTCACCCCTGCACCCCAAACCCTCGCAGCGCACCTTCAGCCCCTCCATACAAACAGCGCCCCCTCCACACCCTCCTCACTAGCCCAAGCCCGCTGCACACGCCCGACCCCCCACAGCGGCCCCAACCTCACACTCACTCCTCCCTGCACCACACGCCCCTCTCTCTAACCCACCGCCTCAGCTGTCCGCTCCTGCGTCTCCTTTGCTCTAGTCCTGCGCGCCCGAAGCCGGCAGTTGCCGGGAGTGGACCTGCTGGTAAACTGCAGAGACTTGGAATGTTTCAGATGCCTGAACTCTGGTTAAGGCAGAGTGTTTGGAATGTGAAACTACCCAATAAAAATGGCATTACGTCATGCCTCTTCACTACTACTGCTCTAGATTACCTCTCTGCAGCGGGCTGGAGGGATAGCGCAGCCGTTAAAGGCTAAGGCTAACAACCAAAAAATGAAAGGTTCGGTTCCCAGCACCCACAAATGAGTGCTGTCTCTTCAGCTACCGTTTTCTACCCCACAACTCTGCTCACACAGCTACAACTTTTATAAAAGAAATAAGCATTGTGTTTCTTCACTTTAAATTTGAGGGAAACTTAGCTTTGAAGCCCGACCCCCTTCTGTTGATTTACTTTCAAGGGTTTTTTATTCATTTCAGTTTTAAAGATAGCTTCAATTCAGCACATTCCCAGTATTCAAATATATTCAAACAGCTCCACATCTCTATCTGGTCTGCACCTCCTTTCCTCGGTGAAGGTTCCACTTGGCATTTCCATCTTACATAAAAGCCATGGATCTGTCCTCTTCTGTCTGTCCCATGTCACTTAGCATGAACACCTCTTTTCATCTTTATTATACGTGATGCATTTTCTTCCTCTTCGAGCTGTTCCTCTTGGTTTTGCTACCTGCTCCTTCTCCTCTTCGTCCTCCTCCTCTTCTTCTTCCTCTTCTTCTGCCACTTTTTCTTCCTCTTCTTTTGAAAGTGTTTGTTGGCATCTCATGAAACCCCATCAAGTCACCAAGACACAGACGCTTCCAACAGTTTAATCTTCTCACAGTCCCTTATGCTGATAACTATTGAATAGGCAGCTCAGGAGCTCTCCCTTCTCCCGATATCTGCAGCAGTCCCAGGACACCACATCCAGGACAGGAAGTCAACCCTTCCTGCCAATGTCGACCAAGGTGCACCGTGTGTCAAACGACTTCTGGGCAGGAGCTGGTTTTTTTTTTTTTTTTTTTTTTTCAAGTGCCCAGGCCTCCTGCACATTCCCTATGATCTGTCAAAGGTGTTCCTGAAGCAATACAGCCAGCGTGACCCCAGCACTTTCCCTGCAGCAGCTGCCGCTGTTGGTGTATGGGACTGAGACTGACAGTGGCTAATGTGGCCCTGGAATTTTGGGATCTTTCTCCATGTGGATGGCATTTGGGCCACTGCAACTAAGTGGTCCTTCCTTCTTTAAACAGAAAACTGTTAATCCTCTACACACCACTCACTCTGTATCATTCCTGGGGGAAGCAAGCTGGCTTGCTGTTGCAGATCATGTCACAATGAACAGGGACCAATGGATCCCTGTTCAGGACTCTGCGTTCATACCCCATGGGCAGCCTGTATCTGGGGACAGTTATGGATCCAGTCCAGCACAAAATTGTAAACATAATTAAAACATGAGATTTTCCCGTGATTTGTAAATACTCAATTGTATTCTTTCTTCTCAAGCATGAACATGTAGGGACAATGTCCTGTTGCTGTGTCAGAAGGCCAGACACCCCTGTTTGGAAGTTCTGTCCTCTGTGCTATGTGCCCACACTGAGGTGCAGGACCGTAAGCCCTAGGGCCTAGTAGGAGGTCTTGCTGGCTCCTCTCTTGGCTCTAGTTTCTGATGCCCCCTGGGATCTTCTCTCTCACACAGGCTTCTGTCCTGGGTGTCTCCTGCTTGAGCTCCTCTGTAAAGGCCAAATCCATGAGGACACTTGCTCTTGGACTTGCAGCCTTCAAACCCCTGAACTAAATCAACCTGTTCTCAAGAAAATAGAACACGGACTATCTGTGAAGGGGAATAAGGACAAGAGGGAGGGAAAGCAGACAAAGATAAAGTCAAATCTATAAATTACAGGCGGAGTCCCAGGTCAATGAAAATGAATGGGAGATACAGGGAGAGTCTGGTGTCAGATATTGTCCTAGGGACAGACACATCCCCTGTGAACTACTGTCTCCATCAAAGCTGATACCTCCTACCTTTATCACTTTCCAAAATGCACCATATTATGCATATAGTTAGCATACAATGCAATCATTATGTCAGAACCTGCAGGACCTAATGGTGTCTAGACATGTCCTCACAGACACACGGAGAGGTGTTTCACTAATGAATGCCCTAGCTGTTACTTAATGCAAACAGGTTGACAATCAAGGTTAGTTATCATAATAACCAAAACAACAACAACAAAAAATGGCCAAAGGGCATATGAAAAGGCTGCTCCACACCACTAGCCATTTATAAGGATTAAAATTAAAACCATAATGAGACCAGACTCCGGGTTTCTAGTCCTGAATTTGAGGAGCCTGAAGTTTCCAGTTCATCCTAACAACAAATACAAAAGTGAGCAAGCTGAAAACCCCGCAACTCTTCTAGGCTGTGTAAGAGAAGTGAGGACTTGGGGCAAAGAAGTGTCCCCAACCCTGGAGGGGCAGAGGACAGGAAGTGATGCTCATGGGAGCAGAGATTGAGGCTCTGTCCTCCCACCATGGGTGCCAGGACAGAAACCCTCAGCTGTGACTGAGAGTTTAGGAGACTCAGTTCAGTTAACATTACAGTTACAAATGCTGTTACACAGAAATACCTTTAAGAACTTAGTCTGGGGAAGAAAAAAATGTACTTGAACTATGGTGGAGTGCTCTGCTCTTCTTAACAGAGGCCTGTTCTCAGAAAAACAAATCAACCTATGAGAGCAGGGGTGGAGGAGCTGGGTGGGGTTTGATCGAAGCCTAACTGACCAGGGGACAGGAGGTAAGCAACTCTAATCAACTCCAGCTTTGCACACTGGTTAACACTGCAGTTCTGCTACCTGCCACGTTGTATCTGGTTCTAGAAAAGCACAAGGCAGAGCAAATATGCAATTGGAAGAGACAGAGCAGGACAAGGAAGAGCAGAGTAGACACAGGCAGTCCACATATGTAGACACGGCAATCCTCGCCTGTGGACACAGGCGATCCAGTCGTGGGCTGAAGGGTGGAGAGCTTGGGGGAGGGAGCTTCAAGATGACAGCAAAGACCTGGGCCAGCAGGAGTCGCATTGCGGTTTTCCTGCACTGTTCCCAGGTGAATCTGTGTGTGTGCATCTGCGTGTGTGTGTGTGTGTGTGTGTGACTGATTGTATGAGTGTGGTGTGTTAGTGTGGGAGTGTGGGTGGGAAAAGTGAGTGTGTGTGTGTGGTGTGTATGGTGTGTGGTGTGTGTATGAGTGTGTGTGATGGTCAGTGTGTGTATGATGACTGAGTGCTGTATGTGAATGATATGTGAAGTTGAGTGGTGTGTGTGGTGTGTGTGTCTGCGTGTGTGACTGTGTATGATGTGTGTGACGTGTGTGTACGGTGTGTGTGTGTATGTGGTTGGAGTGAGTGTATGTGTGTGGTGTGCATGAGTGTGTGGTGGAAGTGTGTAGGGAGTGTAGTGAATGGGTGTCTGAGTGTGTGGTGTAAATGTAATGTGTGTGTGAGTCTGCATGTGAGTGTGTGTGAGTATGAAAGATGGTGGCCTTGTCTGCCTAGTACAAGTTTGGGGCGTTGCATTTGTAGCGTTTGCAGCTACCAGCACCTTTTTTGAAGGGCGAGACAGGTTGCGTCAACCCGTTCCATTGTTGACTAGAGCTTAAGAACACTCGACTCCCTGCCGGTGGTGGTAGCGCACACCGGTAGGGTATGCTGAAGTGAAGCAGAGGCAGGAGGATCTCGAGGCCAGCCTGGGCTACATACTTTTTTCTCCCCGCCACACTAAAGGACGAATCCACGGGAGCACACCACCCAAAAGCAGTTCTCCAGCACCTGTAAAACCGCTCCGCAGGCTCCCCTCACCTTCGCTTTACCCCGCGCCCCAAACCCGGGTCGCTCTCGCTCAGCCCTTCCACCAGAGCCCCGCTCCACACCCTCCCCACTAGCCCAAGCCCGCAGCACACGCCCGGCCCCGACCTCACAACTCGCTGCTCCCCGCACCACACGCCCCTCTCTCCCATCCCGCCGCCGCCTCAGCCGCCCGCCCCTCAGTCTCTCCTGCTCTAGTTCTGCGTGCCCAAAGTCAGCAGCCGCCGGACCAGAAACGCTCCCTGCAGAGACTTGCGGTTTTTCGGGTGTTTGAGTCCCAAATGAAGAGTTCTTTAGGGTATGGAAATGTGAGACTATCCAATAAGGATGGCATTACGTCATTCCCACTCACTACTTAAGAGTCAGAATGCCGCTTTTGAGGATGGCGGCGAGGGCGGAGGGAGCGCAATGAAGGCCTCGGCCACACTTCGAGAGTACAAGGTGGTGTGGGGCGCTGCCTACCCACCCCCAAGTGTCACACGCCACCCCTCTACCGCATGCGCATCTTTGCACCCAACCACGTGGTGGCCATGTCCTGATTCTGGTACTTCGTGTCACAGCTGAAGAAGATGAAGTCTTCAGAGGAGATTGTATACTGTGGGCAGATGTTTGCGAAGTCACCACTGCGCGTCAAGAACTTCGGCATCTGGCTATGTTATGACTCCAGAAGTGACACCCACAACATGTACCGCGAGTACCAAGACCTGACCACTGCTGGTGCCGTCACTCAATGCTATCGGGACATGGGCGCACGTCATCGTGCACGCGCACACTCCATCCAGATCAAGAAGGTGGAGGAGATTGCAGCAGGCAAGTGCCGCCGACCAGCCGTCAAGCAGTTCCACGACTCTAAGGTCAAGTTCCCACTGCCCCACCCGGTCCTGCGGCGCCAGTACAAGCCTCGCTTCACAGCCAAGAAACCTAATACCTTCTAGACTGGGTTGCAAATAAACTCAATGTAGAGACCTAAAAAAAAAGAGAGAGTCAGAATGCCGAACTTTAGGCGGGCTGGAGGGGTAGTTCGGCTGTTAAAGGCTCAGGCTAACAACCAAAAATCAAGAGCTCGGTTCCCAGCACCCACAATTGAGGGCCGTCTCTTCAGCTTCCCTGTTCCTCCTTTCTACTTTGAGCGCTCACACTCAAGGAAGAATAAAGCATCTTCTATAAAGAAAAGCAAAACAAGAGTATCTCGTCTCTCCCAGCTTCAAGGAAATATAACTTTTAAGCCCAACTTCGCTCAATTTACTTGCATGGACTTTTTCTTTCATTTCAACTTTAATTTTGGTCTTGTTTGTTTTGTTTTGTTTCTGACTTTTCAGACAGGGTGTCCCTGTAGCTCCAGCTGGCCTGGAACCCTCTATGTAAACCAGGCTGCCCTCCATTCCACAGACATCAGCCTACCTCTGCTTCCGGAGTGCTGGGATTAAAGACGTGCCCCAGCATACCTGGACAGCCTAACCCTGAGTGTGGCAGCCTTGTGCTTGTTTGCTATGTCCAAGGTCCCCAAGTGTCAAGGATGACCTCTGGGCAGGAGCTCAGGTTTGTCTCCAAACGGTCAGGCCTCCTGCCGACTTCGCTAAGGTCTATCAAAAGTGATTTTGCACCGATGCGGTTTGCGAGATTCCCGTATGTTCTCCGCAGTTGCTCCTGGTGGATGGGACGGGAGCTGGCGGCCGCGGGATGGGAGAGAGGGCCGTGTGGTGCGGGGAGCAGAGTGTGAGGTCCGGGCCGGGCGTGTGCTGCGGGCTTGGGCTAGTGAGAAGGGTGTGGAGCGGGGCTCTGGTGGAGGGCCTGAGCGGTTTCGCGGGTGTTGGAGGACTGTTTTTGGGTGGTGTGCTCCCGTGGATTCGTCCTTAAGCGTGGCGGGGGGAAAAAAATGTGTACCCCAGGCTAGCCTCGAACTCCAAATCCTCCTGCCTCTGCCTCCTTCAGCGTATCCTGCCGATGTGCGCCACCACTCCCGGTGAGAACGTCGATGTTCTTAAGCTCTAGTCAACAATAGAACCGGTTGACTTACCCTGTCCCGCCTTTCGAAAGAGGTCTTTTTCTGTGTGGACTACAGAGAAAACAAACTGGATCTCCCTTCTTAAGACTGAAAATTGCCCAGTTCTGTACACACCATCACTGTGTAACATTCCTGGGAGAAGTAAGTTGGCCTGGGAGAAGCAAGGCTGCTACTACCACTGGCTGTGTGGATCCTGCTGCCATCAACATTAAAGAAAAAAGTTCAGACTTAGATTTTCAAAAGACAGGGCGTTTACTACCACTTGATCTGCTTTACAAGAAAAAATAACAGGCGTCTTCAAGTCAAAACCAAATGACAGGACAAAAGAAAGCTGTACAAAGGTTTTTGAGTGAACATGATTACATGGGCACATAAGCAACCCATGCAACTGTAATACTTGCTTTTAAATGGCAAAAACCGTACAAATAGGAATAACTTTATGCTAATCGGTATACAATATATCAAGAAGTAGTCCTCGATACCAATAACAAAATGTTGGAGGAATACAACTGCAAGGCAATGAAGTGTGTATCTTTAAAATAAGTTGATCTAAGTTTAAAATAGAGTTCTCTATCAAGATACTGTAGCCCGAATTCCCTCTGGGTCTCCTGCGCTATCAAGCGAACCATATAACATATCTTTATGTGCATTTATTAACTTACAAAGGAATGAGTACCCAGTGCCTAGCCCCCCCCCCCCCATAGGCTTGGAGCCCACCGTATCAGATCGCTCCACGCCCTTAGTCACCGCTAGTTTTCGTTCACGCCTCTGGGGCCAGCGATCTCGCCCCAGGTCCACAAGAGTCAGTCCATTCTGTCCTTCAGCTGCTCGGCGGTTGGCTGCGTGTTCCCCACACCACGCAAGCTACCCGCGGCTCGCGGCTTCCGTCCCAAGTAGTCCATGCTCCGTGACAGGCCCCGCCCCTTGGAGAAACTAGACAGTTGGGAGACAGATACTTAGGTGATTACAGTGGTGACCACAAACTAAATATCAGTAGAATATAGACAACCTCGCCCCCCAAAAAAATCAGTGAAATACGAAAGAGGAAATGATGGGGGAAAGAAGAAATGATGGGGAAAGCCACACATCGCAGCAAAACAACAAAATGGCATGGTGTCCTACTCCGAGAGTAATTATCTTACATGTAAATTTAAGATATTTAATCATCTAATCACAAGACACAAGATATAGAGTAGGTGAATGTATAAAAAAGAAAAGAAAAGAACAGTTCTCTTAAGTGTGCACTGTTTTTAAAGCTTATTTAGATCCAAGGACTCTGGCTAAATGTGAAAGGGTAGGAAAACACATTCCCTGCAAATGGGAGAAAGGGAGAGCCAACAGAATGTACACTATTATTGGACAAATAAATTAAATATATGAAATATAGTCACAAGAGAAAAAGAAATGCATGAAGAGGAAAAGTTTGATTCACCCAAAATATACAGTAATGGATGCTTCTGCATGAAATCACTGAGCTCATAAATATGTGAAATTTTAGGTGAACTGAAGAGGGAAACAGTGAATATCAGGTTTCCATGCTCCACATTTAATCATTGACAAACATAGCAGACAGGATGAGCAAGCAGGAAGATGGAATATTGACCCATGGAGCAGCCAGGCCCAGTAGATACACACACAGCACTCCAACCAACAGCACCAAAGATACTTCTTTTCCAGGTTTATGGAACATCCCCTAGGGTAGGTCACATATTCGTCCATAAAACAAGTCAATTACATGAGAGAAATAAACAAGCTTATATAAATGAAATATCCTTTAAAATGACTCAAATGTAAGTCACAAAGTTAATTAGGAAATGCATTAAGGCAAATGAAAACAAAAATGGAACAGCCCCCCAACATACTTTTAGGGTGCAGCAAAAGTAATGCTAAGGGGAAAGTTTGTAGTTATAAATAGGTAGATTTAAAGAACTCAACCAGCAACCTGCTCATACAAGTCAAGAAGCCAGAAAATAAGAACCAGCTAGTCATAAATTTAACAGAATAAGCATAGCAAAGAAGGGAATAGAGGGGAAAAGAAAAGCAAGTGAAAATAATAGGAGGAAAAACACTAGTGGAGATTAACAAAGGAGAAAAAGAGAGTCTAAAATAATTACATTTTTTTTAAAAAATTGAGAAAAGGCACTGGAAAGATGGCCCAGCAGTCAAGAGTCCTGACTGCAGAGAACCCAGGTTTAGTTCCCAACACCCACATAGCAATTAACAACCTCAGTGACTCCAGTTCCAGGGATCAGATACCGTCTTCTGCCCTCCATGGGCTGAAGTGCACTTACATTCAGGCAGGCAAAAACAATCATACACATTAGATAAAAATAAAATAAAATAAAATAAAATTTTAAATGAAGAATTTACAGGCTTTCTGGGTGAGCCTGCCCAGTATCTTGCAACCCACTGCCTTTCTCAGCACTCCCAGGCATGGCCCACTCCACTTTGCCTTCTTGGTGAGTCTGCTCAGTTGCTCCCTCCTCCAGGCTCCTCTTTCTCCAACTGAGGCCCACAGAGGCGTCTCATTCAAGGGACCGCACACCACTGCTAAGCCACTAATAACTACAATCAAACACAACATCAACTACCTGAAGGACTGAGCTAAATACTCACTGTATCTGATCTGAAATCAACCAAGTTTGGACAATAGCAAAAACAGAACCAAACTCCCGCTGAACACAGGTAGATAGACACCGCTATCAGATATACAACCATGATATAACTCCACTTGCCTAGGTCCCATGGTAAAAACACAACCACTATGAAAGATCAAGACAATATGTCACCAGATTGGAAATTACCTAGGCGAACCTCAAGACACAGAATTTAAAAGAACAGTTATCAACATGAAGAATTGAAGAAGTTTAAATAAGACATAAACAACTGGATGAACATAAAGAAAGCAGGTATAGACTCTGGAGGAAAGTTCAAGAAAACACAAACAAGGGCTGGAGATGGGGCTTAGTGGTGATTATAAGCACTGGCTGCACTTGCAGAGGACCTGGATTCAGTTCACACTGACACTCTCTTCTGACCTCCATGGGCATTGTACAACATGGGTTCACATATACATGCAGGCTAAACACTCTCATACATAAAAAAGACTAAAAAAATAAAAATAAAAAATTCAAACATGCTAAAGAAAACACAGAAAACTGAATGAAATAACCAACACAATCCAGCAAATTCAATAAAGAGAAATACTAAAGAAAACTTAAAGTCAAATGAAGATAGAATTGAACAATTCAATAACCCAATTAGACATCTCACCGGAAAACCTTCCCAATAGAATGGATCAAACAGAAGACAGACTATCAGAAGACAAAATAAAGAATTGGACCACTCAATCAAAGAAAATCATTTTTTTAAATACACAAAAGAAATACAAAAGAATTTTGGAACACCATGTAAAATCAAATCTATGAATTGTTGGCAGAGAAAAATCCCAGGTCATTGAAAATGAACGGGGGATACAGAGAGAGTCCGAAGTCAGATGTTGTCCTAGGGACAGACATATCCTCTGTGAACTACTGTCTCCATCTAGGCCGTGAGGGCACAGGGCAAAGAAGTGTCCCCAACACTGGAGGGACAGAGGACAGGAAGCAGTTCTGCTATCTGCCACGTGGTGTCTGGTTCTAGAGAAGCACAAAGCAGAGTAAACATGGGGTTCAAAGAGACAGTGAAGGACAAGGAAGAGCAGAGTAGACACAGGTGATCCATGATTGTAGACAGGGGAGTCCGCGTGTGTAGACCTGGTGATTCATGCATGGGCTTAAGGTCAGAGAGCTAGGAGGAGGAAGCTTCGGGATGAGCAGAGACCTGGGCCTGCTGGAGTCCCTGGTGGCGTTCCTCAGTGTTTCCATGAGTGTGTATGGGCATGTGTGTGTGAATGTCTAAGTGTGTGATGTGTGTTAGTATGTCTGTGGTGGAAGTGTGCGTGTGTGGGGTAGGAGTGCATGGTGTGTGTGCATGTATGTTTGATATGTGTGTGTGTGTAGTGTCTGAGTATGAGTGTGATCTGTCTGTATAGTGAGTTTGTGTGTGGTGTAATATGTGCTAGACTGTGTGTGTGTGCAGTGTGAACCCGAGGTGGTGAGTATGAGTTTCAGTCCCTGTCTGCCCAGCACTCACACAGTGTGAAGTGTGGCTTGCAGGTATGTGCATCTGCAGGAAGAGAAGGGAAGGGAGAAGGGCGAGACCAATTGTGTCATCAGTGCCATTGTTGACTACAGCCTCAACCATACCCTTCTTCGTGGGTGTTGGTGGTGCTCACCGGTCGGATATGCTGAAGGAGATAGAGGCAGGAGGATCTGGAGTTTGAGGTCAGCCTGAGCTACACTTTTTTTTCCCCCTCGGCACCACAGTCATCTCTCTCCAATCCCGCCGCCTCTGCCGCCAGCCCCTCCACCTCCTCTGCTCTAATCCTGCACGCCCAAAGCGGGCAGAGACTTGCGGGTTTTCGGGTGTCTGAGTCCCAGCATACAAGACTGAACAAAGCAGTCCGGACACGCTCCCTGCACAGACTTGGGGGGTTTTCAGATGTTGGAGTCCCAATTAAAGTTGGCGTACTTGAGAGTGTGGACAGCCAATAGGAATGGCATTGCGTCGTGCCCGCTCACTACTTGAGAACCACAATTTGGGGGACAGCTCGGCCGTTAAAGTCCCCGGCTAACGACCAAAAACTAAGAGCTCAGTTCCCAGCACCCGCAATTGAGGACCGTCTCTTCAGCTTCCCTTTTCTGCCCGCTACTCTGCGCACACACTCAAGGAAGAAAAACGCATCTTCTATGAAGACAAAACAACTGTCGTTATTCCCTTTGAATTTCAACGAAATAGAACGTTTATGTCCAATCAAATTCAATTTACTTGCCTTGACATTTTTCATTCAATTCAATTTTCATTTGGGTTTTCTATTTTGGTTTTGTTTTGCTTTGCTTTGCTTTTGTTTTCTGAGACAGGGTCTCCTTGTAGCCCCAGCTGGCCTGGAGCTCGCTATGGAGACCAGGCGGGCCTCCATCTCAGAGATCCGCCTGCCTCTGCCCCAGAGCGCTGGGATTAAAGGTGTGAGTCACCACGCCCAGCAGGAGTAACCCTTTCTGAGTGGCAGCTTTGTGCTTGTCTACTCTCTGACCAAGGTCTCCACGTGTCAAGGATGACCTCTGGACAGGAGCTCACGTTTCTCTCCAAGCGGCCAGGCCTCCTGCTGACTTCCCTAAGGTCTGTCAGAGCTGATCCTGCAGCCATGGTTCCTGGGAGTCCTCTCTGCTGCTCGAGGATGGGACTGGGCTTGGGAGTGGCCCCTGCGGCCATGGAATTTCAGGGTCTTCCTCAGTGTGGGCTACATGGGGTGGGGGTGGGGGACTGAAACAAAGTGGTTCCTCACTCTTAAGGCTGAAAATGCCAGTCCTGTGTACATCATTCCTGGGGGAAGCAAGCTGGCCTGCCGCTCCTATCACCGACTGTGTGGGTCCTGTTGCCATCAACTTATATGGTCCATATAAGGTCCATGAACCCCCTGTTCAGGACCGTGTGTTCCCATGCCAGGGTCCGAGTATACTCCGAGAGAACTGGGGATGCACCCCAGCACAAAACTGCAAACTTGCTTAAAACACGAAGAGATTTTCTTGTGATTTTAAAACCTCAATTGTCTTCTTCTCAAGGTGAATATGTGGGGACAATGTCCTGTTGCAGTGTCAGAAGGTTGGACACACCTGTTTGGAAGCTCTGTCTTCTGTCTGTGTCCACACTGAGGAGCAGGACCTTAAGCCCTGGGCTTAGTAGGAGGTCTTGCTGGCTCCTCTCCTGGCTCTAGTTTCTGATGCCCCCTGGGATCTTCTCTCTGACACAGGCTTCTGTCCTGGGTGCTGCTTGCTTGAGCTCTTCTGCTGAGACCAGATCCATGAGGACAGTTGTTCTTGAACTTGCAGCCTTCAAATCCTTGAATTATACAAACCTGTTCTCAAAAAAGTAGAACACCGACTATCTGTGAAGGGGAAAAAGAGGAAGAGGGAGGGAAGGCAAACAAAGGTAATGGGGTAATCAGTATCATCCAGTATATGCAAGTATAAAAAAATATCACAAGGAAACTCCATATTTTGTGTAATTAATAAATTCATTTTCCCCAAAGCTTTCAAGGCATATTTATTTAATGCACTGGACTGAAACAGGACTTTATAACAATAAACACAGGTTTTCTAAGTCTAAGACTATCTAATTACAAATACTGATACTTTCACTTTACCCCAATCAGACTGGCTAGGATCAAGAGAACAAATGATACCAAATGCTGGCAAGGATGTAGAGAAAGGGGAACACTCATTCACCACTGGTGGGATTGCAAACTCATGCAACCTCTATGGAAAACAGTGTGGAGAACTCTTACAAAAACTAAAAATGAATCTACCATATGATCCGGTTATACCACTCCTTGGCATATACTCAAAGGACTTATGCTATTGTAGAGACACTTGTACAACCATGTTTGTTGCTGCTCTTTTCACAATAGCTAAGAGATGGAAGTAATCTAAGTGCCCCTCAACTGATGAGTGGTTAACAAAAATGTGGTATAGTTACACAATGGAGTTCTATTCAGCAGTAAAGAAAGATGAAATAATGAAATTTGCAGGTTAAATGGATGGATCTAGAAACTGTTATCCTAAGTGACGCAACACAGACTCAGAAAAACAAACGATGTATGTTCTCTCTCAAATGTGGATCCTAGCACAATATCATTTTAAATTCCAGGCCCTTTTAATAATATAATGCTATAAAGCTGTCCCTTCTGCATGAAATAACTACCATCATCATGACTTCAGCTGAGCCTGGTCGCTAAACATTGTCACAATTGGGCTTGTTGATGGTTGTGCTCATTCATTAAAGGAGGGCCAAGCAGGGTCATTGGACCCTCACTGGATTATCCAGCCACTCTTCCCAGCCAACTGTATGTAATTTAACCCTAATCACACATGGCCTCCTGGATTTGGAGAGGGCTAAAGTATACAATCTGGGGAAGGCTAGGAAGAGAAGGCATGACCCATGCCAGGTAAAGGCTTTCCAGTGTGCATATCCTCAGGTCATACATACACCTCAGCAACCCCTCAGTTATCTTGGTAAGTAAGCCCGATAAATTCATTGGTTCCCCAGTAAAACTTTAATAAAACATTGGCTTGACACGAGTATCTTGAAAGGGAATAACCATTGCTTAGCATCTCCAGGGAAAAAAGTCTCACAGCAGATGGAAACTGTATTTGTTAATGGTATTATGTCTCATAATTATTTTTTTAAAAAAAAAGAAAATGAGAATGTAAAAATATGTGGGAATGGAGATATTTTCAAAAATAGACAGGAAAAATGAGAAAGCCTAAGCAAGGGATGAAGGTCAGTTTAGGTTTGTTATGATATATAAAGGATGAGACAAGAATAATATACACGTAATCTTAAAATTTCCATGGTCATAGTTTAGTCAACTAGTTTAAGGAACAAAATATATATCCAGTCAAAGTTTATCTGAGAATATTTGTTTTTTTACCCAAGCCTTATCTACATAGCACATGATAATTAAAAGTACCAGACTGGTGGAACTAACCTTATTGGATGTTTAACAGCCATAGTTTGAGGCCTATACTAATCTGGTCATACAGACTTAAAAGACAGTTTTTGCCTCTTGCCCTCCAAGGTCGATTAAGTTCCAGGGGACTATGGAACATCTCTCAAAATGTCCTTTAACTGTGGTGAGTCACCTGTCCTCTTGTTTAGGGAGGCCATGGAGACCCCACGAGATGAACTTGAACCAGTGTCCAGTCTACAAAGAAGAGGGTCAACTCAGAGGAAACATTCATGCTTTCAAGTGAAGCCAGACATGGTGGAGCAGGACCTTTGGCTTATCTTCACATAGATGGAACTGGTAAA
>NW_008359220.1:81301-95889 GCF_000622305.1 Nannospalax galili
AAAAAAAAAAGTTATTTAGACAATTATTTCTCATTGATGATTTTGTTCCTAACCAGAAAGTGCTGCTCAGATGTTAGACTTCAAATCTTGGTCTCCAATACTGTAGTGCCCACCTGTAGCTAAGGGAGACAACCCGCCATTGTTCTATATTGATGGATAAATTTGTTTTCTCCCCCTATCTGGAAGCCTTAGAGAGGGAACTGACACTTACTCTAACCACTCCAACAGCTATCAAAATACCTGAAAGCAAACCCTGAATCCATCACTCTAGAGTCCAGCCTTGGAAGACAAAAGAAAAATGAGAAGGAACCCAATAGAGGGATGCTTTTGGAAGCCCTGTCAAGAAATTCCAATGGACTCTCATATGAATATTTGAAAATTGCCATGTTCTGACCTTTTTCTAGTTCCCTGTCTAGAACTTGCAATGCTAATTACTCTTGCCTTCTCCTTCACATCCCCTATTCATCAGTCAAGGACTTTCTTTTTCTCCCTATAGATAAGAGTTATGCAATTTGGGAGTCTTTTAGATAGACCCACTGAAGGGGTACTCCAATTGCCTCACCCTGAGTCCCTGTTCAGCATAGAAGAAGCCAGAGCAATCTGGGTCCTGATTCCATATTGGCAATTTGGGTAGCCTCTTCAGAGGATGGTGTGATAAGGATAGGAGGTAGGAATTGGCTAGGCAGTTAGGGTAAAAAGACCCCAAAGAAAAGTAGCCAGTTTCTGGCTAAAACTCACAATGTCCTTGGACCTCTTAGCAACCTACTCTGTTCCAAAGGCCAAAAATGTCAAAAATATTTGGGAGTTTTTATCTAATCCTTAAAAGATTTTAAGGTTACCTCTTCAGAAGGGAGAATGTTAGTGTAACCAAAAGCCCCATAAAAAATAATAAATCAAAGAAGAAGAAAGAGTACATGAAGTTATCAGGAAAAAGTGATGGGGAGCTATGGGAAGAGTTGGAGGGGAGGGAGTGGGCATCCATTTGATCAAAACACCTTATATATGCATGTATGAAATTCTCAATAAATTACTTATTTTTAAAAAAGAAACACTGGGAATAGTGACTGAAAAAAAAAAAAAGAATTCTTAAGTCTTGCTGGATCTCAAGTTGCTCTCCCTTCCCACCGTGATAGACTCTTGCCCCTTGGAACCATAAGTTTAAACAAACTCTTCTATTTATATAAAACAAACAAACAAACAAACAAACAAATACTGATACTTTAAATTGTCCCTTCTATATACAAGGAACAAATTCCAGATAGATCCTGTTCTTTAGGAAGACATGGAAGGTTAAATGATTCCTTAAAAGCAATCAGTGCTGCTTCTACTGGCTTCTTGGGCACTACATGTTTGAAGATGCTTCCAACAGTGGATAAATTCATTAATTAAATAGTAGGGGCAAGGAAGATTCAAGGTCAAACTAACTTTAGTATTTAAAACATTGATCCAAAACACAAGAGTCATGAGAATGTATGCCTATGTTTTCTTTTCTTCCCCTGTGGGGTCTGATTCTTTTGTCCTATGTCTTCTCTGCTGGACTCCAGGGTTAATTCTTAATACCATCAAGGCCTTGCACATTGAAAGGATTTATTTGGTACAGAAGACATACATTTTTGTTTCCACTTATGAACTTCCTTATGTAAGCACAGTTACTAGCAAAGGCAAATACTGTCTCGGCTGCCCCAGTGCAAGTAGTGGTTAATAAAGGAGTCGCCTGATCTGTCTTTTTGAGACAGGGTCTCCCTGTAGCCTCAGCTGGCTTGGAACTCTCTATGTAGGCTGGCCTTGATCTTTCAGAGTTCCTGCCTCTGCCTCCCTGGTGCTGGAATTAAAGGCAAGTGCCACCATGCCTAGCTAGGAGTACTGTTTAATCCTTTTCTTACCTGGTCTCAGTCAAAACGATGGAGATCACAAAGGGCTCAAGACCAAGGTATATTTTTACAAGTATCTTTGATTATAGCTTCACTTCTTTACCCCAAAATAAGCTGTGGCTGAATGATGAACTCCTTTCCACCTATTACAGTTTGTTAATAAACAGATGTTTCCAAGACTATTTCAAGGTCGTATGTAAATACTTCAGAAAAGTGGACCTAAAAGAAGATGGAAAACATGGGGAAACAAAGGTCTACTTTTTTATATTCTTTCTATTATTGAGAAATCAAGGCATTTCTAGTTTTGCTTTCCTTTTCCATATTGTCTCTAACGTCCTGGAGTTTTCTGAAATTCTGGAGCAGGGACAACAAACTCTCCTTAAAATCACTCGTTCCATGATCTCTGCCCGCATTTTGAGGCTTATCAAAGTCAGGGTCTCTCTGAGTTTGGCTTAAACAATTTTTTGCTCTTCTAATTCTGCAAGCAGGGCCTGCTTAGTACACAGTTCCATCTTATACCTCATCTGTAACTCTTTGATTTCCTTTCTGAGAAGCTGGAATTCTTCCCTAGAAGGATACATCGCCTCATATTTTTCTTCAAGAAGCAAGAAATTTGGGGAAATACACAAAAGTAACTGCAAAAACAGCTGCTCCATTTTGTCAAAAAGTTTATCAAAGTGCTCTTTCATGAAGGGCTATAGGGAAACCCTGTCTCAAAAAGACTGAAAAAAAAAGTTGAAAAAATGATAAACAGACCTATTTAATTTTGGTCTTTTTGAGACAGGGTCTCCCTGTAATCCCAACTGGCCTGGAACTCACTATGCAGACCAGGCTGGCCTTGAACTCACAAGAATCCACTGGCCTCTGCCTCCAGAGTACTGGGACTAAAGGCATACATGACCACACCCAGGTTCAGACCTCTTTTTTACATATTATCAGTCCTTAACTATTTCATTATGATTACTTACAGATGATGTCTTCAATTGCTGGAAAACTTTATCCCAACCAAAAATATTTTATTCAGGGAAAAAATTAAAAAAAAAAAAAAAAAGAAAGAAAGAAACAAAGAAAGAAGAGGGCTAGGGAGAAGGTTGTGCTGGTAAAGATGCTACCCTTACTAAAAGCCTGACCACCTGGTGTCTATTCTCAGAACCCAGATGAAAACCCTAATGTGGTGGTATTCATGTGAAGTCCCAGGACTCCTGAGGCGATGGGAGATGGAGACAGGACAACTGCCCGGAAGCTCACTGACCAGCTAGCCTGGAGTACACAGAACAGCAGCAGAAACAAGAGGCCCTGCTTCGAAAAGGAGGCAAGGCAGAACTCCTGACAGTTAACGGTCCTTTCACCATGCCTACACACACAAGCACTACATGTACACACAAATACACAATCAAGTAAAAAGAATTTTTTTAAATGAGACTTTCTCAGATTTGCAAAAGCAGAAGGGTTTTGTTATGATTAAATGTGTTTTACAAGCGAAGATACAGGAGTCTTCAAGCCAAAACCAAAAAAAAATAGTAAGGACAAAAGAAAGCTGTACAAAAGTTCCCTAGTGAAGATGAATAAATGGGTACACAAGCAACCCAGGCCACTGTAATACTGGCTTTTAAATGACAAAAATGTACACAACAAATAGGTATAATTTTATGTCAATGGATATGCACTATATCAAGAGATGGCACAGCAGTTAAGAGCACTGGCTGCTCTTGCAGAGGACCTGGGTTTCATTCCCAGCAGGCACATTGTGACTAACAGTCTGTTAACTCCAGTTCCAGGGGATCCAATGACCTCCTCTAGCCTCTGTGGGCATGGCATGACATGAGTACGTTCAACATACATGCAGGCAAATACCCATACAAATACTAAAATTAAAAAAAAATTTAAGGATGTAATCTGTGATACCAATAACAAAGGATTTGGAGGTATGCAACTGCAAGGTAGTAGAATGTTTGTCTTCAAAATTAAATTGGCATCAATTTGAAATAAAATTGTGTGTCTAAGATTCTCATGTTGTAACCACAGGTCAAATATCTATAGAATATGAACCCCTCCAAAAAAGTCGGTGAAACACTAAAGAGGGAAGTAGAAGAGGAAATAATGGAGAAAAGCCATAACTATGAAGAATAAAACAAAATGGTATAGTAATTCCTTCTCTGTAATTACCTTGAATATATATTTAAGATATTTAAATCTTGCAATCTAAGACTGAGAGGAGCTGAATAGAATTTTTAAAAGAAAAAGAGAGATCTCAAGTATTTACTTGGGCTGGCCTTGATCTCACAGAGATTGATCTGCTTGCTTCTCCCTCCCCAGTGCTGGGATTAAAAGTATGCTCTGCCAGGCCTAGCTAGTAGTATGTACTGGATTATAGGCTCCCTGTAGATCTAAGAACCCCAGCTAAAGGTGGAATGCCAAGGGGCAATGCCACATTGTGGATGCCTGAATAAAGACAGCTGGACTCTTAACATCCATTTAAACCACGAGTGGGGGCTCCAACTAATCTTAGAACTTGTTCTTTCAAATGTCTTCAGAACTGTGTTCTCAAACAAAAACTGCTCTCTCTTTATTGAAACAATACATCCAGCATGAAATGGGGAAGGAAAAGAGGAGCTGATTTATCAGATTATTGTCTCTTCTGTCCCCTGCTGACCTAGAACAGCATATACAAGCACAAACAAATGCCATCAATTTATTTCAACGTGTTTGCAACATAAATGAGATAAATCATTGCTTCTAAAGACTAGTCTCTTCTTGCAATACTTAATTTTTCTCACAACACACACACACACACATTGTTGTGGGTCAAGAGCAAGGGAGGTCATGAAGGATTAAAACTACATGTTTAGGTTGTAAGAGAAACCCAAAGCCTAGTAAGCTTATTTACATTGTAAAGAACCCTAGAGAGTGTCCCTTAAGTCATTCCCACAGGGAAAGAATAGAAAAAACAATAAGAACAAGAGGAGATTAAGAGAGTCCATGCTAATATCAGACAAATGAATTAATAAAGTACTGTTGTCACAAAAGACGCTCGAGCAGTCAACTGGCCAAAACTGTATAGCAATGGAAGAAAAATACCAACTCTCGCCTTGGAGGTTGGGGAATGGAAATGTCCCACTGCTCTAGCACTCATCTTCTCACACCAAAGAGTGGAAATCACTGAAACACACTTGTGGAGTTCATAGCCAGAGGCACAGGGTCACTAGCACCCCAAAACTTATCCTTTCTCTGTCCCTGCACCTCACCATCACAACACTAAAGGTTAACAGCGGTTCCATTACCTGCCGCGTCGTGTCTGGTTCTAGAAAAGCACAAGGCAGAGCAAACACAGTGACCCACGCGTGTAGACAGGGAGGTCCACCTGTGGACTGAAGGGCAGAGAGTTGGGAGGAGGAGCTTCAGGATGAGAGCAGAGACCTGGGCTTGCGGGAGTCGCATGGAGGTTCCCATAGAAGTGTATGTGTTTGGGGGAGGGGGGGCGGTATGTGTATGTGATGGGTATGAGTGCTAGTTCCAAGCGGTGAGTGTGCGTTTGGGAAAGAGGCCGACCATTGAGCTTAAGCTTGGGCGGGGCGTTGATGGTGGTACCTCCCACTTACGTACCCTTTCTTCTCGGGGCGGGGCGAATAGCGTTCTCCGGGAGAATAGTAAACAAGAAATTCAGCAGCTAGCTTTCTCACTGGTTGTGGTAGCGCACACCAATAGAATTTGCTGAAGGAGGGATAAGGCAGAAAGATCGGGAATTCGAGACCAGCCTGGGCTATATACTTTCTTTCTTTCCCCCCCCACAAAAGAAACACTAATCCACAGTTGCACGCCGCCACTGAAATGGCCTTCAATATCAACGAAACTGCTCCCTACGGTCACCTCACCGCCTCCGCACACTGGGCTCCCCAGCGCGCGAAACCTACGCCACACCTACGCCTCGCTCCCTCAGCCCCTGCATACAAACAGCGCCCCCTCCACACCCTCCTCACTAGCCCGAACCCGCTGCACATGCCCGACCCCCACTCGCTCCTCCCCTCACCACACGCCCCTCTCTCCAATCCCGCCGCCTCAGCCGCCCGCCCCTCCGCCTTCTCTGCTGTAGTCCTGCGCGCCCAAAGCCGGCAGAGGCTTGCGGGTTTTCGGGTGTCTGAGTCCCAGTATACAAGACTAAACAACAGGAATGGCATTACATCATGCCTCCTCACTACTTCAGTAGTAGAGTGCGAAACGTTTTCGGGCTTGGGAGGATAGTGTGCCCTTAAAGGCTAAGGCTAACAACCAAAAAGTTAAAGGTTCGATTTCCAGCACCCATAAATGTAGCTCTGTCTCTTCAGCTACCGTTTTCTACTCCACAACTGCGCACGCAAGCTCCTCAAGAAAAAAAAGAAAAACAAAATACTTTTTTTTTTTTTTCCTTTTTTGAGACAAGGTCTCCCAGTAGCCCCGCTGGTCTGGAACTCACTGTGTAGACCAGGCTAAAAATACATTTTTTTAATGAAATAAATATACACTGTGTCCCCTCACGCTGTTTCAGGGCAATTTTTTTTTTTTTTTTTTTTTTTTTTGTCTTTTTGAGACAGGGTCTCCCTGTAGCCCCAGCTGGCCTGGAACTCACTATGTAGACCAAGCTGGTCTTGAACTCACAGATATCCGCCTGCCTTTGCCTCCCCAGGGCTGGGATTAAAGGCCTAGGACACCACGCCCGGCTAGGATAATTAAAGAGCAACCTCATTCAATTTACTTGCTTTGAAATTTTTTCATTTATTTCAATTAATTTAAAATCAGCTTCAGCACACATTCCCGGTGCTCAAATATATTCAAAAGGACAGAGCCCCACTTCTCTATTTACTTGCACTCCCTTTCTTCTGTGAAGTTTCCACTTGTTGGCGTTCTTCACATCAGCTTCAGGGTACATGCAAAGTGCATGCTCACAGTGTGACGCTCAAAAGAAATATCCAACCACAGGGACAGACATTTCCACAGACCCTCTGCACCATACTGCACGTGAGCCATGGATCTATCCTCTTGAGTCTGTCCCATGTCACTTATCATGAACACTCTTTTCATCTTTATTGTACCTGCTGGCCCATTTTTTTCCCTCTTCTAACTGCTCTTCCCCTTTGCTGCATCCCCAGAACCACCTTCCCCTGTCCCCTGATTTCCCTACCCCTGCCTCTCCCCCTCTTCCCCTCCTTCTCTTTCTCCTCTTTCTTGTCCCTATTGTCCTCATCTTCTTTTGAAAATGCTTGTTGGCATTTCATGAACCCCTCTCAAGCCACTATAACACAGGAGCTCCCAATCCCTTTCATCTTCTCCTAGTCCCTTGTAGTGATCTGTCCATCACTGTTGAACAGGCAGCTCAGGACCTCTCCCTACCCCACACATCTGCAGCAGTCCCAGGATACCACATCCAGGAAGGAGGACAACCCTCTGTCTATGACTGTCATGGTGTTTGTCTGCACACTGACCAAGGTCCAGCATGTGTCAACATTGACTCTGGGCATGAGCTTTGATTTGTCTTTAAGTGGTAGGCCTCCTGCTGACTTCTCTAAGGTCTGCCAAAAGTGATCTTGTAGTGATGCCACCAGTGCAACCCCAGCATCCTCTGTGCCTTTGCTGCTGGCCCATTGGGCTGAGGCTGGCAGTGTTTTATGTGGCTTTGGGATTTCTCGGTCTTCTTCAATGTGGACTACATGGTGGCAACTGAAACAAAATGGTCCTTCCTTCTTAAGGTTGACGACTGCCAAGTCCTGTGCATACCACTCACTGTGTACCTTTCCTGGAGGAAGCAAACTGGCCTGCTGCTTCTACCATTTGGATGTTGTGAATCATGTCACAATGAACATGGGCTTATGAACCCCTGTTCAAGACCCTGTGTTCACACCCCATGGGCCACCTGTGATGGGGGTCAGTTGGGGTGTAGTCCAGCACAAAACTACAAACTTACTTAAAACATGATGAAATTTTCCTATGATTTTTTGAAACTCCATTCTGTTCTACTCAAGGTGAATATGTGGGGACATGTCCTGTTGCAGTGTCAGAGGGTTGCTCTGTCTTCTGTGCTGTATGTCCACATTGAAGTGCAGGACCGTAAGCCCTAGGGCCTAGTAGGAGGTCTTGCTGGCTCCTCTCTTGGCTCTAGTTTCTGATGCCCCCTGGGATCTTCTCTCACACAGCCTTCTTTCCTGGGTGCCACCTGCTCGAGCTCCTCTGCAGAGGCCAAATCTGTGAGGACACTTGCTCATGGACAGTACAGACATACTACCCATAAAGGAGAATAAGGAGAAAAGGGAGGGAAGGCAGACAAAGGTCATGAGGTGGTACCTATGATTAAAACATGTTATACTCATGCATGAACATTTCACAAGTAGACATGTTATTTTGAGCAATTAATATATTCTTATAAGAAGTTGAAAAAGTGATAAGTGAACCTTTTTTGCCTGAATGTATAAAGCCAGAAGAGGGAGTTGGATCCACTGAAATGGAGAGTTGTGGTACTGGGAACAGAAACAGGGTCCTCTGCCAAAGCAGTAAGCATATTAAATGACCTCAATTAATTCATTATGATGACAGAAAATAGAGTCATACAATGTCTTCAAAGTAGTGAAAAGGTGAATCTCACCCAAAAACATTTTGTTCAATAAAAACAAATAAAGAAGAGGATTGGGAAGATGGCTGTGCTGGTAAAGAGGCTAGCCTCCCAACACATACCACTTCAGTTCCATCCCTGGAACCCAGATAAAAAGCCCAGTGCAGTGGTATTCACATGAAATCCCAGCATTCCTGAGGCCAGAGGGGAAGTGAAGACAGGACAACTGCACTGAAGCTCACTGGGTCAGCTACCCTGGAGTACACAGCACAGGAGCAGAAACATCCAGAAACTTTGATTCAACAAGTTGGAGGGCAAGAATGAATTCCTAATAGTTGTCCTCTGACTGCTACACTCCTGTGACCACAAACACACACACAACCACACAATCAATAACATTTTTTTTTAAAAAATTGAGACTTCCTTAGATTTGCAAAAGCAGAGAAGGTTTATTACTAATAGATTTGTTTTACAAGAAATAATATGGGAATCTTCAAGTCAAAACCAAAGGACAATAAGGACAAAAGAAAACTGTACAAAGGTTCTGGAGCATGAATACATGGGCACATAGGCAACCCATGCCACTGTAATACTGGTTTTTAAATGACAAAAACGTACAAACAAATAGGAATAATTTTATGCTAATCAGTATACAATATATCAAGAAGTAATTTGAGATACCAATAACAAAGTGTTGGAGAAACACAACTGCAGGTAGTGGAGTATTTGTCCTCAAAATAAGTTGATATAAGTTAAATATAGCGTTCTATATCATTAAGATGCTTATGTGATTGCAGTGGTGACTATATATCAATAGACTATAGACTAAAAAACAAACAAACGAACAAACCATGAAACACAAAAGAGGAAATGATGGGGGAAAAGAAGAAATGATGGGAAAAGCCATACATCACAGAAAACAACAAAATGGCAGAGTATGTTTTTCTCTGTGAGTAATTACCTTAAATATATACAAGATATTTAAACTTCCCAATCACAAGACAGGTGTAGACTCCTGATGGACATGCAAGAAAACACAAACAAACCCCTGAATGAAGTAAGCAACACGATCCAGTGATTTCAATAAAGAGATAGAAATATTGAAGCAAACTCAGTGAAGATGGAACTGAAAAATTCAATAAACCAATTAGAAAACTCACTGAAAAGCCATCCCAAGAGAATGGATCAAGCAGAAGACAGACTATCAGGACTTAAGGAGAAAACAGAGTAATGGAAGACTCAGTCAAAAATAATAATTAAAAATAATAAACAAAAGGAATATAAAAAACTGAGACCTGAGCAAGGCCTGTCTGTGTGTGCCCCAGGTGGTGAGTGTGGGTTTGGAGTGTTCCTGGCTGCTTTGCTGAACAGTGTGACTACGTAAGTGTAGAACTTTCCTGGTGCACTCCCTTGGAAGCGTGGCAGATGACATCATGATCTCTCATGGTTAACTACAGTTTCAGTCTGTGCATATGCCACCAGTTGTGGTGGCACGCATCCGTAGGATTTACTGAAGGAGGCAAAGGCAGGAGGATCTGGAGCTCGAGGCTACCCTGAACTATACTTTTTTTTGGTAACTTAAAAAAAACTGAGAATTTCATACATGCATATAAAGTGTTTTGATCAAATCCAGCCCACTTGATCCCTTCCAACACCCCTATATTTTCCCATCACTTTTTTTCTGACAACTTTGTGCTTTCCTTTCTTTCTTTCTTTCTTTCTTTCTTTCTTTCTTTCTTTCTTCTTTATGGGGCTTTTTGCTGCTCTAACATTACCCCTCTGAAGAGGTAACCCTAAAATCTTTTAGGGATTAGATAAGAGCTCCCAAATACTTTTGTCATTTTTTGACCTTTGGAACAGAGTACGTTGTTAAGAGGCCCAAGGACATTCTGGCTTTTAGCCAAGAAACTGGCTACTTTTCTTTGGGGTCTTTTTTACCCTAATTGCCTAGCCAATTCTTACTTCCTGTTCTTATCATACCATCCTCTGAAGGCATGACACAAATTGCTGATAGGGAATCGGGACACAGACCACTCTGACTTCTTCGATGCTGAACAGGGATGCAGGGTGAGGCAATTCGGGTACCTCTTCAGTGGGTCTATCTGAAAGACTCCCAAATTGCATAACTCTTATCTGTAGGGAGAAAAGAAAGTCCTTGACTGGTGAATAAGGGGATGTGAAGAAGTAAAGGCAAGAGTAGTTAGCATTACACAGAGAACCAGAAAAAAAAAAAAAAAAAACAGGGCAAATTTCAAATGTTCATATCAGAGTCCATTGGAATTTCTTGACGAGAGCTTCCAAAAGCATCCCTCTATTGGGTTCCTCCTCATTTTTCTTTTATCTGCCAAGGCTGGACTCTAGAGTGATGGATTCAGGGTTTGCTTTCAGGTAATTTGATAGCTGTTGGAGTGGTTAGAATCAGTGTTAATTCTCTCTCAAAGCCTTCTAGATAAGAGAGAAAAAAAATTATCTGTCATTTTAGAACAATAGCAGGTTGTCTCCCTTAGTTACAGGTGGGCACCACAGTGTTGCAGACCAAGATTTGAAGTCTTACATCTGAGCAGCACTTTCTGATTAGGAACAAAATCATCAATGAGAAATAATTGTCTAAACTTTTTCCCTAATGTCTGGGAAGCGTATTCCCTTGAACTCTTAAATATACTGATGACTTTACTCTTTGGTACTTTCCTTTTGGGTGTTTAAGACCACACAGTTGGCCCAAATAAATCAATTTATTTTTACACTTAAGGTCGTTTGAGGATCTATCTGTTCCTCAGGGGTCACATGGGCTTGGGTGGCGCCTCTGGCCCCTTTCCACATTTTTTTTTTCTTCCCCAGCAAGGAAACACAGATCGTGGAACACAAACCATCCCCAAACAGCCTTCCAACACCCACGAAACCGTTCCCAACGTTCCACCTAGCGCCACCTCTAGCTAGGCTTCTTGGCTCCCCAGACCCTGGCCTCCACGCTCCCTCATTCCCTCCACACAAACTGCGCCCCCTCCACACCCTCCTCACTAGCCCAAACCCGTAGCATAGGCCCAACCCCCACAGCGCTCCACCCGGCACCACACGGCCCTCTCTCCAATACCGCAGCTTCAGCCCTTCAGCCGCCAGCCACTGTGCCTCCTCTGCTCAAGTCCTGCTCGCTCAAAGCTGGCAGCCGCACGACCGGAAATGCTCCTTGAAGAGACTTGCGATTTTTCGGGAGTTTGAGCAGTAGTCGTTACAAACACCAATTCCTCAGGCTATGAACAAATAAGACTGGCCAATAGGAATAGCCTTACGTCATGTCTCTATACTACTTCAGGTCTAGTTTGCACCGCCACAGCGGGCTGGAGGGATAGCGCAGCCGTTAAAGGCTAAGGCTAACAACCAAAAAGTTAAAGGTTCGATTCCCAGCACCCACAAATGAGTGCTGTCTCTTCGGTCGCCCATTTTTGCTCCAAAACTCGGCGCCTGAATGCTCAGAAAAGAAAACTACATCTTTCAGAAAACAGACACTGTGTCTCTTCAATTCTAATTTCAGGGAAACTTAACTTTGAAACCCAGCCTCATTCAACTGACTTACCTTGAAAATTTTTCAATCATACAAACTAATTTTAAAGACAGCACACATTCCCACTGCTCACATGTATTCAAAGAGCCCCATTTCGCTATCTGCTTTACACCCACTTTTCAGTGTTCTTTGCATCAGCTTCAGGGCTCACAGCGTAATGCGCTAAGAAAATAACCCAACCAAAGAGACGGATTTCCACAGACCCTCTGCACCATCCTGCACAGTGAGCCATGGATCTATCCTCTTGAGTCTGTCCGATGTCACTTAGCATGAACACTTCTTTTCATCTTTATTGTTCATGGGATATTTTCTTCCTACTCAAATTGATATTACTGCTTTTGCTTCTCCTCCTCTTCTCCCCTTGTCCCACCCTCCTTACCCCTCCTCTCCCCTCTTTCCCCTTTTCCTTCTTCCTCTCCCAGCCACTCCCTCTCTCCTGTGGGCCCTCCCCCTCTCCTCGTCTCTGCCGCACCCCTCACCCCCGCCCGCCCCGCCCCGCCCCGCCTTTTCTTTCTTAAGGCTGCCCTTGATTTCACAGAGATTTGCTTGCCTCTACCCTCAAATGCTGGGATTAAAGAAAGGTATGTGTTACCATCCATGCTTTCTCCCTTTCTTTTGAAAGTGTATGCTGGCATCTCATGAACCCCATTAGAGCCACCAGGACACAGGCAAGCCCAACATCTTTAATCTTCTCCCAGTCTCTTGTGCAGAGCTCTCCCTCACTATTGAGCAGGCAGTTCAGAACTCTACATTCCCCACACATTTGCAAAGGTCCCAGGACACCCCGTCCAGATGGGAGGTCAAATCTTCCCGTCGATGGCAGCCTTGGTGCTTGTCTGCTCACTGACCAAGGTTCCCCATGCTTCAAGCTTGACCTCTAGTCAGGAGCTCTGGTTTGTCTCCAAGTGGCCAGGCCTCTTGCTGACTTCCCTAAGGACTGTTAAAGGTGATCCTACAGCCATGCCGCCAGGAGACCCCAGGATCCTCCTTCCTGCTGGTGAGGGCATGGGCCTGTGTCTGGGCCTGGCAGTGTTTCATGTGGCCATGAAATTTGTGGGTCTTACCCAGTGTTGATGATGGTATGTGGCAATCAACACTAAATGGTTAGTGCCGGGCGTGGTGACATAGCCTTTAATTCCAACACTCAGGAGGCAGAGACAGGTAGATTTCTGTGAGATAGAGGCCAGCCTGGTCTACATAGCCAGTTCCAGGCCAGCTGGGGCTACAGGGAGATTCTGTCTCAGAAAGACCAAAATAAAAAACAAACCTTAATGGTTCTTCTTTCTTTTGGCTGAAGAATTCCAATCCTGTGTACACCACTCACAGTGTAACATTCCCGGAGGGAGCAAATTGGCTTAGTGATTTGATACAACAAATGTTATTCCATAAGACAGTCTGTAGGTTCCGAGTGTCTGGTTGCTGTGCTGAGTGCTCTCACCCTAGGTTTTGTTCAAAACTTCAATCAAGGAGCTGGTCAGGCCTGGAGTTACCGCAGATGGAGCAGGAGATATGGCCACCCTAAGATAGACAAAAAGTCTCAAGTTGTTGCTCAGGTTGTAGAACACTTGCCTGAGAAATTAGACCCTGAGATTGACTAATAAAACTGCACTCTTGCTCTCTCAGAGAGACAGAGAGAGAAAGAGGAGGGAGAGGGGAAAATGGGAGGAAGTAAAATATTTGCTTTCAAATATCTAGGAAGTTAGAAGGTGCCCAAGGGAGTACTTGGAGGTTCAGTTTTGTCTCTCCTCAACTAGTTCTCTTGGGGCCATTGTTCTTGTTGGTAGTGGTGGTAACACATAAGATTTAAGGGTTACCTCTTCAGAGGGGGGAATGTTGGAGGGGAGGGAGTGGGCATGGATTTGATCAAAACACCTTATATACATGTGTGAAATTTTTAATAGGTTTGTAAAAATTTAAAAAATAAAAAATAAAAGTAAAACTACTGCTTCTTCAGCCGTTACACTTGCCAGTTGTGGCACACGCCGGTAGGATTGGCCAAAGGAGGGAGAGGCAGGAGGATCTGGCCAGCTTGGGCTACATAATTTTTCCTCTCCTGTAAAGCCCACCAACTCAGACTTGGCCTCCAACTGTGTTTTTCTTTTTTGTTTCCTTTTCGATCTTTCACTTTTCTTTTCCTGGTGTTTGTCTATGTTTTTCAGACCCAACTCACCAAAACAGTTCAAGTCGTGGACACGAGAACTTGCCCAATACGTGTAAGTCATGTTTGGCAGTGCCCACTGAGTTCTTCATTGGGAAAGGCTGCCTTCGTTTTAGATTTTAAGAGCAGCAAGTACTGGCGTACGTGCACCAGTGCGATGCAATGCCCTCAGAGGTCAGAGGAAGGCATCGGATCCCTTGGAACCGCAGTTTTGGATGGTCGTTAGCCACCCCTGTGGGTGGTGGGAATCGTACCTGGGGTGCCGGTCCTCAACCTCTGAGCCATCTCTCCAGCCCCATACCAGCAAGTACTCTTTAACTTCTGAGCGGGTAGGCTATCCTGAAGAGGCAGAGGTAGGAGGACCTAGAGTTCGAGGCCAGCTAGGGCTAGATAACTCCCACCCCCGCCCACCCCACCCGCCCC
>NW_008359220.1:107004-107922 GCF_000622305.1 Nannospalax galili
ACTGCTTTAGCTGAGAGCGGGAGCTGGGCCAGTCCGGGGAGGCGGGAGTCCTGGGCGCTGAACCGTGGTGGTTTGTTTCTGTGGGCGTCCGGCAGGGGGCGCGTGGCGCCCTGTCTGGGAAGTAGTGGGTGAAGGGCGGGCCTGCGACTGGGGGCCAGGGTTGTCTGTTGCGGGGAACTGGGCGGTTGGGAGTCGGGCGGGTGCACGTGTTCGAAGGCCCAGGTGGAGTGCATGTGTTTTTTGGAGAGACACTGGGAGCGTTTGCGGGACGCAGGCGGAGCGTTTGTGGTTCCCAGGCGGGAGGGGCTCCTGACTTAGGCAACGTTTGGCGCAGCTTGCATCATCGGGAAGCAGTGTCATCTAAGGCTCCGGTGATCATCGCTGCCGCCGGTAGTGGTGGCGCCTACCGGTAAGGTATGCTGAAGAGGCAGAGGCAGGTGGATCTGGAGTTCGAGGCCAGCTTGGGCTACGCGTTTTTTTTTTTTTTCCCCAAACAGAAATCAAGACAGCCTCCCAATTCTTTTAGGTCCCTCTCCCCTCGGGATTTTTCTGCTTTTATCACGCCCAGCTCACCGAAACAGTCCTGAAAGAACTTAGATGGAACGTGAACTTGACCAACAAATGCCAGGTTTTGCAACGCTCCAACACTTCTTCATTTGAAGAGCTACTGTCTTCCGTTTACATTTAGGGACATGGAACTCATAAGCCCACCCTGGTCAACGTGGTTCTCTTGGACAATTAACTGCAGTTTAATTAATTACACTTATCTTTAGCTTGAAATCAAACAGCTATTCCCACTGCTCATGTTGTGTGTTGGTCTCACACAGTGACAAAAAAAAAAAAAAAAAAAAAAAAAAATCCCAAAAAAAAAAAAAAAATTTTTTTTTTTTTTCGGGATTTTTAGATAATTTCCAACAT
>NW_008359220.1:109783-110467 GCF_000622305.1 Nannospalax galili
CAGAGAAAGAGCCCCACTTCTCTATCTGCTCTGAACCCCCCCCCCCCCGTTCCTCTGTGAAGGTTCTTCTGCTTGTTGACGTTCTTTGCATCAACTTCGGGGCTCTCAACGTGGGACACAAGGAAATAGCCAACCGAAGAGACAGGCCTTTCCACGGACCTGTTGTACTGTGGATCTAACAGATGAGCCGTGGATCCGTGGTCCTCTTCTGTCTGTCCTGTGTCACTGATCACGAACACCTCTTTTCATCTTTATTGTTCATGGGGCATTTCCTTCCTTCACGAGCTGACATGCCGCCTTTGCTTCTTTTCCTCCTCCTTCCTTGTCTCGCCTTTTATCTTCTCCTCCCACTTCCTTCCCCTTTTCCTACCCGCCCCCCCGCCACCCACTCCCTTCTCCCGGTTCACCTCTCCCCTTTCTCCTGCTCTCTCCCTCCTCCCCTCCCCCTCTGCTTATCCTTCCTTCTTAAGGCTGCCCTAGATTTCCGAGGTCTGCCTGCCTCTACCCCCAAATGCCGGGATTAAAGGCACATGCCACCATCCACGCTTTCGCCTCTTCTTTTGAAAGTGTTTTTTGTCACCTCGTGAACCCCGCTCGAGTCACCAGGACATAGGCGCTCCCAACATTTTAAATCTTCTCTCCGTCTCTGTCCCTCACTTACTGAACAGGCAGCTCAGGAGCTCT
>NW_008359221.1:0-375 GCF_000622305.1 Nannospalax galili
CGTAGGTTTTTTGTGAATAATGGCCTGGACCCAATAAGCATCAGATGAACCGAAAATTTTATTTCCTCTGCTTTTTCCTTGAACAAGATGACTGGATTTAACCAGAGGTATTAGAATTATTTGAGCAAAATGATCCCCCTGTGGGATAGTGACTATATTGCCAACAGCTTGGGCTAAGATTTTTATTTCCCCAGTATAATCTGCATCAATTATCTCAGGCACAACAGATAAGCCTTTTAAGGCAGCGCTACCTCACTCTAGTATTAGCCCTCAAGTATTGTTGAGGAGTGGTCCATAAATCCCAGTCCCTATGGTCTGAAATTTCATCTCTGGAGTTAATACTGTGTGGGAGGAGGAACTGAGGTCCAGTCCTGC
>NW_008359222.1:0-514 GCF_000622305.1 Nannospalax galili
TGTCAAGTTGACAAGAACTAACTAGCACAGCAGGTACCATAACAACAATGTTAATTTTTGGCTCAGCAGCTGGGCAGAAGGATACTCTCCCTGGGTCCTGAATGTATTGAGTTCCTGCTGAGGCTAAAACTTAAAGAGTCCCTACCAGGCAGTCGGGATACAGCCCTGACCCTGAAGTCTTCCAATGCTGAATGTTTGCCATTTGCTGACCACCATTTGCCAACTGTAGCTGAAGTCATCCTAGTTTCTAGAAAAAACAGAGAGGCAGAAAACTGACAGTGTACTGATTGCCAGCTCATTTCTGCCTCCCCTGCAGTCCCCCCTCTGAAAAGTCCTTTCTTAAATCCCGATCAAGAGCCTGACTTCAGAAACCCATTCTTAGGACTCTTCATGTAGGCAAGAGACTTGGTGACCATTGATTTTTAAAAAATATTTAGTCATAATGCTGGGCATGGTGGCGCATACCTTTAATCCCAGCACTTGGGAGACAGAGGCAGGGGGATCTTTGTGAGTT
>NW_008359223.1:0-513 GCF_000622305.1 Nannospalax galili
TTACAATATGACTTCACAATGTTCTGTTGTTACGTTACAGTGCTCCTTGGTGTCACCACTATGTTACAATATGACTTCACAATCCTCCAATGTGAAATTACAATGCTGCAATATGACATCACAATACTCCAACATGCCAACACTGTCATCTCATGTCCCATTATAGTGCTCCAATGTCCCATCACAATGTTACAATATTATTTCTCAGTGTTCCATTTTCACATCACAATACTCCATTGTGACATCACAACGCTCCAATGTCCAGCACTATCACCCCATATGCAGTATATTGCTACACTTCGTCATTACAATGCTACAATATGACATCACAAAATTCCATTGAAACACCACAATGCTCCAATGTGCTAATAACATTGCCCCATGGACAATGTTTCTCCAATGTGACATCACAGTATTGCAATATTAATTCAAAATGTTCCATTGTAACAAAATCCTCCAGTTTGACATCACATGGCTCCAATGTGCCAACACCATCGCCCCTTGTGACATTAT
>NW_008359224.1:0-503 GCF_000622305.1 Nannospalax galili
TCACATATGCTAATTATTAAGGAGCAAATTTTTATGCTTTGAAGAATTTTTAAAAAAAATTTTTTTAATTTAATAACCACATGATTAGAAGAAGCGTTTCATTACAGCTTTAACATATTCAATAACAATTTCCTGGGCAAAGATACATCTCTTGTAAATTTTTAGGTTTATAGTTGAATTAATACAGTTATACAATATTGTACTCTGTATAAATCCTATAAGACATAAAATTAAATGAGGTTTTAAATTTTGAAAAAGATCTCCACTTCATTATTAAAATACACAGTTTCATACAGAAAAATTCATTTTTAATACAACTGACACTAAGATGCATATGTATTTCTAATCTCTATATATCTGATTATTACTAGTCACAGTCAGTTACTTTCTGAGCTCCTTAGCATCAGGGTATGGATATAAAGTCCTCAGGTAGATTTCATTGGTAAAGGTGATGACCTCTACTATTTAACATTAAGTAAATTTTTATGCTTCCTCCTCAAATA
>NW_008359225.1:0-340 GCF_000622305.1 Nannospalax galili
AACTCCTGCAGTGCAGGACTTCTGCATCTGATCAATAAGAACCCTGCCAAGACAGCTGGAGGCCTGCACAGAGAGGCATCCTTACTTAGAGTTGGCAAAACCCTGACAGATCACTGAGGAAACTGCCCTAATTATAGCAGGGCCAGAAGACAGAGAGAGACAAAGGTGTTATCTAATGTTACTTTAGGAGTGCCCATCACCAGGCAGGATCAGGACAGGAACACATGCCTCTACCTCACATTCAGGAAGCCCCTTAAAAATAGAGGTTGGCCACTCTTGCCAACAGATATAAGACAGTTATCGGAATCCACAGGCAGGAAAAAGCCAAGCATCTTTAACT
>NW_008359226.1:0-247 GCF_000622305.1 Nannospalax galili
CTATAAATTCTCTAGTTTTCCCACTAATAAACGGAGCTGTATCACTGTCTGAAGTGGAGCTGTTTTCACTGTGCCTGGAGCTGTGTCATTGCTGTTTCACTGCGCCTGGGACCAGTCTGGGATCAGTCTCCCCAGAAGGGCTGTCTTCCGTCAGCACTCACTGGCCGTTCTGACCACGTTCGCTGCCTCGAGGCAGCGATGGCCAATGACCCGTGAGCACAGGGAGAGCCTCCCGCAGCTTGGCACA
>NW_008359227.1:0-385 GCF_000622305.1 Nannospalax galili
CATCCACCATGATTAAGTTGGCTTTATTCCAGAGATGCAGGGATGGTTCAAGATACGTAAGCCAATAAACGTCATAAATCACATAAATGGGCTCAATGACAAGAACCACATAGTCATCTCAATAGATGCAGAGAAGGCCTTTGACAAAATTCAACATGCTTTTATGTTTAAAGTCCTAGAGAGAATTGGACTGGAGGGAACATACCTCAACATAATTAAAGCCATATATGACAAACCCACAGCCAACATCATTCTAAATGGAGAAAAACTGGAGGCATTCCCATTGAAATCAGGAACCACGCAAGGCTGCCCACTATCTCCACTTCTCTTTAATATAGTACTTGAAACTATGGCAAGAGCAATAAGGCAAGAAAAGGAAATTAAA
>NW_008359228.1:0-844 GCF_000622305.1 Nannospalax galili
GCCCCCCTCCCCCAATTCAGACTTTTTCTTTTCCTTTATCTCTGTGTTTCCGTTTTCCTGGCTCCTGCTGTTATATCAGGATGTATACTCACATATAAGGGGTTGGTGTACAGTCCACAGATGAGGGAGAACACATGTCCCTTGCTTTTCTGAGTTTGTGTTACTTCACTTAGTATAATAGTGTCTAGTTCCATCCACTTACCTGCAAATCTCATAATTTCATGTTTTCTTACTGCCGAGTAGAACTCCATTGTCTAAATGTACCACATTAATGGGTTCCGTAACCATTCATCAGTTGAGGGACATTTAAGTTGTTTTCATCTCGTAGCTATTGTGAAGAGAGCAGGAACAAACATGGATGTACAAGTGTCTCTACAGTGGGATGAGTCCTTTGGGTATATGCCAAGGAGTGGTATAACCGGGTCATATGGTAGATTCATTTTTAGTTTTTTGAGAGTTCTCTATACTGCTTTCCATAGGGGTTGCACAGGTTTGCAGTCCCACCAGTAATGAAAGCGAGTCCCCCTTTCTCCACATCTTCACCAGCATTTAGTGTCTTTTGTCCTCTTGATTTTGAAGGACTGTGCATATTTCCTTCTGACCCCACAGAGCACGCTATAGTTGTGATACCAGGGACCACAATCGGGCTCTGTAAGACAGACAAGGAGAACTATTTGAAACAAGAAATGCGCAACAGTGTTACTATAGGAGAGGGGCAGACGTTGCTTCCTTCTCTTCTACCCTAGAGGGACTGATGACACAGGTCATGCTGCAGCCTATTCCTGGAGGAAGCGAGCCTCATCGGACCAGTTTCCATCATTCATCTCAGTGACTAAAGTCACAA
>NW_008359229.1:0-961 GCF_000622305.1 Nannospalax galili
TGCACCTCATCAATGTGGTCAGCAAGAGCATGGAGCTGCCTGATGATCTCCACAAGGTCCCTTTTCAAGCGAGGAAAGGCGTCCAAAAACCTCTTCTGCTCTTGCAGTTCTCTTTGAAGCCTAACTTTGTCTTCTGTGGCCATGAGTTCTATAAGCTCCTTCACAGCTTTATAAAGTACAGCTTCCTCATTCCTGAAACAGCAGAGGTCAAGGGCATGAGAAAGACTGTCTTTCTGTAACACGGGATCTATGAGCTCTACCTTGTTCAAATAGAATTTTACTACAAAACCAATGGAAAATATTTTACATGTGTGCAAGACTTTGTATTCTACGATGAATATTTGATAATCATGGGTGCCATGGTCCTTAGACCTTAGGGTTCAATGTGCTAAGTTACGTCAAGATCCTCTTTAGTGACGGGAAAGGTGACTTCCTTCAATTTCAATGTCATCACTACCAAAATGTTTTCCCGGTGGAAACTCTGTTGATAAACATGCAAATGTAGGGTTAGACCAAAATGGGGGACAATACGGACAGCTTATGTAGGTGACCTGGTCAGTTCAGCCTCTTCCACCAATGCATTCCAGTGTTCATCATTAGTCAACAGGAGCTGCAGGTCTTCTCTGCTTGCTGTGTCCTGGAGATATTCAGTGAGTTCCTGGATGAAGCGTCTCCTCAATACTTGGAGAAAAAAAGAATGAGGTCAGAGGATAATGTGGAAGAGTTTAAATGGGAAATAATCTAAAGTGATTAATTTCCAAGTTCCTCAACACCTACCCATAGATACTTAGTGGAATCACCAGTGTTAGAGGCTGACTAATATTCCCTAAATTCATATATAAAAATCCCTATGCTGGGGACCTTTAGATACAGGGCTTTTAAGGAACTGATGTAATAAAGATTAAGTGATATCATAAACATAGGGCTCTAATCCATGGGACTGGTGTCCTTATAACAGTAA
>NW_008359230.1:0-762 GCF_000622305.1 Nannospalax galili
AAAATTCCACAAGGAAACTCCTAGAAATTATTAACACATTCAGTAAAGTGGTATGATACAAAATTAACCTACAAAAGTCTTTAGCCTTTCTATATACCAAAAACAAGCAATCAGAGAAAAAGTACATGGAAACAGTCCCGTTCACAATAGCTGCAAAAAAAAAAAAAAATATCTCGGAATAAATCTGACCAAAGACATTAAAGATCTCTACAAAGAAAATTTTAAATCTTTAAAGAAAGAGATTGAGGAAGACATCAGAAGGTGGAAAGCCCTCCCATGCTCATGGGTTGGAAGAATTAATACTGTGAAAATGACCATCCTACCAAAAGCTATTTATACATTTGATGCAATGCCAATAAAAATCCCCATGACATTTTTCACAGAATTGGAAAAAACCATCCTGAGATTCATATGGAAGCACAAAAGAACTTGGATAGCCAAGGCAACCCTGAGCACTAAGAGCAATGCTCTTACTATACCAGATTTTAAGCTGTATTACAGAGCTATAGTCATAAAAAGAGCATGGTACTGGCACAAAAATAGACCCATAGATCAATGGAACAAAATTGAAGACCCAAATATGAGTCCATGCAATTTCAGCCACCTGATATTTGACAAAGGGGCCCAGAACATTCAGTGGAGGGACGACAGCATGTTTAGTAAATGGTGCTGGCAAAACTGGATTTCAACCCATAGAAGAATGAAACTAAACCCATATCTTTTACCTTGCAAAAAAGTCAATTCCAAATGGATCAAAGACCT
>NW_008359231.1:0-257 GCF_000622305.1 Nannospalax galili
GATAACGGTGCCAAGGACACCAGGCGCCTTCTGGGCCCCCAGAAAGCCCAATATATAGTGACAGTTAGAAAATTAATAGCAAGTAAGAGCGTGCCAGGTACACTGCATGTTTCTTATCACAACCAATTCCAAGAGGCAACCTTCCTTGAAGTTCCAGCCTCAACCCGTGGAGGATCTCACACGGGCTTCATTGGAGATGGCGTGACAGACACTTTGTGGCTACCAGTCATCAGTAGACATGTTGGGGAACACCTGGG
>NW_008359232.1:0-354 GCF_000622305.1 Nannospalax galili
AGAAGAAGAAGAAGAAGAAGAAGAAGAAGAAGAAGAAGAAGAAGAAGAGATTGAAGTGCTTAAAGAGATGCTTAAAGATTTGCACTTAAATAATGGAAACAGTACCTTCAGGGCAAAGACCACATCCAGCTAAACTTTCAACTTGTGAAAGGAAAATATGTGAAAGGTTAATCCTAGAAAACTACACCATAGAAAAGTTGAGAGATGTATGTTGCACACAGCAAAGCTGGAGGGGCTGAGTCACCTAAGCCTCTTGGATGTAAAGTCCCAGAAGTCAGATATGGAGCTGCTGGATTTAGTGTTTCCAATATTTCCTAACTATGCCTCCATTTTTCCCTTGTGGAATGGGAATGT
>NW_008359233.1:0-6927 GCF_000622305.1 Nannospalax galili
CAACTGGCGTGGTAAATTCCCAGTGGCCCAAAGTCTTCGCCCCAGATGACACATTCCTTTACCCATCCCCTTTTCCACACCCCTTTTGCTTTAACTATATAAGTTGATGCCTGACGCAATAAAGTGAGTTCTTGCCTCAACAAGACTCCCGACTTGGTGTGGTTTTTGAGTAGCTGACACTCACCATCCCACTCAGGCCCCAAGAGAGGAACCCAGGCTGGTCCTGGCCTCTCTCCCTGTGCCGTACCTGTCGGAGCGACCCAACAATATTGAGTACTTTGAAGCTTTCTTTTCCCTTCTTGTGCTTAGTAACAGCTAATGCACAACTCTGTGGGAGGAGTGGATGCCCTTGACTCCACACTGATTAGAGTGGAAGTGATTTGTCTGAGGCACACAATCTTCATCTGCTGCCTGTGTTCCTATGATTATCCACTTCTAAAGTTTTTCTTTTTCAACTTAATATTTTGAATTTTTTGAGAATTTTATATGAGTCCTGTGTTTACAGCATTTCCTTTACTCCCTCTTCTCATCCAGCTCCTCTCATGTCTCCCCTACTCCCTGTCTCATTTGATTATTATTGTTACACAAACATACATACATACATACATACATACATACATTCAAATGCACATGCATGTACAGTGTTCTGTGTTCATTTAGTCATGATGATGTGCACTTGTGTTTAGGGCTGAAGTCCTAAGATTAGATAACCTATCAGGGAAAATGTCCCCAGAGAGAACTGACATATTCCCTCAGCATTCATTGATTTCTTGTGGCTCTTCATCTGGAGCCATTTCTCCATCCCCATTGGTATGTCCAGTGATGTGGTCACTATGCAGGTCATTTTAGGTAACTGTATTGTGGAGATTTCATGGGTCCAGTCTCTGTATCATGTACAGAATACACTATCTAGTGGCAGGTGTTCTGGTCCTGTGGCTCTTACAGTCTTTCTATCTCCTCTTTCTGAGATGTCCCCTGAGCAGTAGGTGTAGAGGTTGCATTATTAATCTACCATTTAGTACTAGGCACCACAGCATCATTGAATCTTTGTATTTTGATCATTTGTAGAACTTTGTAATAGTATCCATCTGTTGTAAAAAGACTTTTAAGATGTGCAAATAAATTTTGCATACAGTGCTTTTTTTTTTTTTAATTGAAATGATCAAATCCACTCTGCCCATGTGTCTAGATATTTGCTGTGCTTTACTTATTTATTTGTACATGTTGAAGTATTCTTTCATCCTTGGAACAAACTCAATTTGAAGTGTGTTTCCAAGTAATTGGTGAGAATTTTTGGGTCTGTATCCATCCAGCCAACTGGTCTGTGTTTCTTTCATACGTATTTGCTTGTTCTTACCTGCTGTTGCTGTCAAGGTGAAGCTACAATTGCACAATGAGTTTTATACCAAACCATTCCTTTGTGTTTTATATTATAATTTTAGTGTAGAATAATACAATTTTTTTTGTCCAAAGGACTTTTAGAATTCAGAACAAAATCTGTCCAGTCCTAGTCTATGTTTGGAGGACAGCAATTTCTGCTTCACTTCAGTACTTGCTTAAGATCTATGCTATTCTATAAGATAGAAAGTTTATTTGCTTATATTTCTTAGAACTCATTCATTTCTTCTAGAATTTCCAATTTATTTGACTATGACCTTCCAAATTACTCCATAAAAATAACACATTGGACTGACGTATTGAAATATTTCCTTTTTCAGCTCTGTCTTCTTAATGTTGGTATTCATTCTGTGTCTTCTGATTAGATGACAAATGATTTGTTAGTATGTTTAATTCTCAATAGAACCAAGGCTTTTTTTGTGTTGATTCACTGTATTGTTCTTTTAATCTTTAGTTTAGCTTGTACAACTGTTGTAATAGCTTATGTAGTATTTCAGATTGACTTGATCCTTGTTTGTCAGCCCTTCAGGTACATTTCTATGGAGAAATGTCTTTCACAGAGCAAGCCTCTTGTTACCAAAACTTCCCAGCATGTGTATGTCACCCCAGCTCTCTATTAATGCTTTTAATGATGTTGCACCGATTTTAACACCCTGTGAAGGTGTCACCATACTCCACGAACTCTGACTGTTCATTGTTTTAGGTTTCCATGGTAACTAAATAAAAAAAAAAACCAATAAAATCCCAAAAAGCTGTTTGTCTGCAGCAAAATCTGATATTCACATGGACAAGGTGGATTCTTGTCCAATGCTAATCTGATGTGCAGGAGATCCTGAGACGTCAGTCTCCGACTGGACATTATGATGTCTGGTGTCATTTCAGGTCCCAGCTTTACCCCATTTAATTTTTCATTTTAAGTGGAGTGTGTGCTTCGTGCTGTTCCAATATTAGAGATAATATTGTACTTGTCCTTTTCACTGTAATGTTGACCTAGAGTTGGCCCATGTATCCTTTACTGTGTTGATCTATGTTCCATTTATTCCTTGTTTTGCTAGCTTTATTATGAAGTCTTGTTGAACTTTGTCAGGTGACATCTCTCCAGCCCCATTGGTGAACACCTTTAATCCCAGCACTTGGAAATCAGAGGCAGAGGGAATCTCTGTGAGATAGAGGCCAGCCTGGTTTACATAGCAAGTTCTAGACCAGCCGGGGCTACAGGGAGAACCTATTTCAAAAAACAAAAACAAACAAACAAACAAAAAACCACTACTGAATAATCATCCTGTCAGTAGAAACAGGAATATCACCTGTACTTGTTAAGTACAAAGACCTTGCAAGCCTTTAATGCTCTGCTTCAGATAATGTTATCTAAAGGGGATCCTTAAATTCTTTTTCTTCTTATGATATAGTCAGGATTAACTTTTTAAATCTATGTCTCCTATATAGCACAGCCTTGTCTCCATTCTCCTGCAAGATTTTTTTTTTTGTGACGGCAAGTGTTCTCCATGAATTTATGACCCATAATTCTGAAAAGCTTTCCACTGTGACCAGTGAGCAAAGAAATAGGCTGACACCCAATGCTCAGAGGATGGGTTGTAGTTTTTATATATTAGGGAGTAAGGACTCATGTGTACTGAAGTTTGCATCTCAGGGATGTATTAGGGCTCTTCCACCAGCCCTGTGAACATGCACATTGCAAGACATGGAAGTCATTGCTAGAATCCCTGAGAGATTTATGGAAATGTAGAATTAGAGGGGATATGCTATCTTAACTCATTATGCTAAACATTTACTCACACTAGAACGTGTAGAATACACCAAGCTTATGTGGCTTGATCTTGCCACACCCCTGATGTTTCTTAGAGTAGACTCAGATTGTAGTTTATTGATCTCTTGTCTATTAACCTCATAGCAGTGATGAGGTGTGCATTGGTCTGTTGACTCTTGGTATAGGTTTCCCTTAAATCCTCTTAGATAATATACTCCAAGTACTAAAGAAAACAAAAAGTTGAAGGTTATGAGATTCATAACCAATAGCTCAAATTTTATTTTCAGCCATTTCTTTGAGCAATGTTGTATTTAAATAGCAATGAGTGGAAACAGCAGCACACGGTTTAATGTGTTTGTTTTATTCACAGTCCATCATTCTTCTCTGTCTCTGCACTTTGTATATCTCTGCATCTGTGTTTATATGGAATTTCAACATTATTTGATGTGCCTTTGGACTTACCTCAATTTTTTTTTAGAATACTTGAGTAATGCAACAATTTCTGAAACTTCAGAAATTGTTACTTCCTGTGCTGGGTTGTGCTTACTTTTAGAAAACTTTAGATTATATCATCATTTCTAATGTTGATTTTTTCCATTTATTTCATAATGGCCAACATATTCTCATTAAAGTGCCAAAGACTATTTGGTATTGTTTGTCAATGTTTGGAAAATTGGTACTATGTACAATTGTTACTCCTTGAAACTGAAAGAATCAAGTTTCTGATTTTTTTTCTACTTCTTCTTTTCTATTTAAAGAGTGTGGCATTTTACCTAGGGCCTTAGCTTCCCAAGTGATACTGTTAGAATATATTCTTATAAGGCCTCACAATAGATCAGATTGGTTCAGAATTAATATTTTACTTAGATCTACATTTAATGACATTAGCATTTGAAAGCACAATATTGTTCCTTGTTAATTTTCCACATACACAGTGACCCCATGTGATGTAAACTCAGCAAAGGTAGATTACTATGTTCAGATCCTGAATTTATATCTTATACTCTATCTAATATATCATGTGTTATGATTATGAGTCTATCATTTCATTTGTTTCCACATAGAGCACATATGATAGAGGGGGATAGAGTGATGACTCAGTAGTTAAGTAGTTTGGCTTCTCTTTCAGGGCACCCAAGTTTGGTTCCCAGCACCAATGTGGTGACTAATAACTACCTGTAGCTCCAGTTCCAGGCAATTTGACACACTTTTTTTGGCCTTGGCAGGCATTGCATGACATGGGTGAACTTATATCCATGCAGGAAAAACACTCAGACATGTAAAAATAAATAAAATTTCAAAAACCTTTAGAAAACAAAATATAGAATGTGACTGTACTGGAAAGCATCTTTCTCCATAATTGAGATCACTCATCACATCAGAAAATTTCCCCAAGTCCCTTTCGTCTCCATGTATTCAGGAAAGCACTCTGCCCAGCACATGGCAAAAGTGACATTTTTCATTTCAGGCTATGGTGACGTTCAGGGACGTGGCTGTGGACTTCTCCCAGGAGGAGTGGGAATGCCTGGACTCTGTTCAGCAGGCTTTGTACATTGATGTGATGTTGGAGAATTACAGTAACCTTGTCTCAGTCAGTAAGACTACCTTTCTCTAGAATTCCTTATTCATTCTTTCTTTGATCCAACTTTATGATTGTAAATTCAGTGTGAAACTGTGGCAAAAAGTATAAGAAATTAGAGAATTATTATAATGGAAAAGAACATTTTCATACTATTCCGTTTTATCTTATATTTCCCTATTTACGTGTATTGAGCCTCCTATATTTTTATCCCATGATAATACACTAACTCAGTTGCAAATAATATTGTCACATAAAGTTCCATTTTCATCCTTGATTTGACATAGTTATAATTAAAAGAACTCAATATATGTAGAGAAAATTCCTCCTCAATATTTTTAAGGTTCTGAAAGCAAATAACAATTGAAATCACTTCTAGATTCCTCAATTTTGTTGTCTCTTTGCTGAGCGCAGCAATTCATTATATATCCAGGTCCTTTTCAATGAATCCAGCACTTGCCCTGCACCACTTTCTTTAAAAAAAAAAAAATATATATATATATATATGTTGTTGCTGTTGTTTGTTTTTGTTTTTTTATTGAGACAGGGTATCCCTGTAGGCCCAGCTGGCCTGGAACTCACTATGTAGAAAAGGCTGGCCTTAAACTCACAAAGCTCTGCCTGCCTCTGGCTGGTGATTAAAGGGATTAAAGGCATGTGCCACTATGCCCAGCTCTTTTAAAAAATATTTTATTTATTATTTTTATTTTATGTGTATGAGTGTATTGCATGCATGTATGTAAGTACACCCTTTGCATACATAGTGTATGCAGTGCCCAGAGATGTCAGAAGAGGGTGTCAGATCCCCTAGAACTGGAGTTATGGACAGTTGTTAGTGGCCGTGTAGGTGCTGGGAATCAAACTTGGGTTCTTTGCAAAAGCAGCCAGTGCTCTCAACTGCTGAGCCATCTCTCCATCCCATGTCCTGTACCACTTTCTAATACACAGGTATAATTGTGTCAAACTCAGACTTGGCCACATGTCTGGAGGCAATCAAATACCCTGGAATGTTAAGAGAGTGGAGACAGCAGCCAAACAGCAAGGTGGGTTCAAGTGAGTTTGGCAGGTCCAAAGTGAGACGTTCAACACAAAAAGAAAGGACAATCTAAAAATGGTTTTGATGTGTTCTGTTTCACTAGAAACAATTCTTGAGAATTTGAGTAACCATAACGTCCTCAAGGAATACCCTATTGTAAATGTTAGATGACTTTGTCCCTTATTGCTCTGGAATTATGTTATCATTGATACAAATATGCAAATGAAGTCTGATTTAACTATGCCATGCGGGATTATGTTCTGATACCATTAATATCTCCAATGATCTGTCTACAGACCAAGAGTAAGCTTTTTCATTAGTATAATTTTATTATGTTATTAGATACGGTGCCTCTGGATTGACTTCTCTCAGGATTTTTTTATTTTTGTCTTTTTGAGAGAGGGTCTAAAAATGTTTGTGATTTCTGGAGATTCTACATTTTAATAGAATTACTTTCAATATTTCAGACAAAAAATGGTAGGATTTATGGGCATTATTAGAATATTTTCAGAGTATGAGCCTTCTATGCATTATTATCCAGTCTTTGAATAAGGTGATGCCAACAGTGTGTCAGTTCCCACTAGTCACTCATGGATTCTTCTGTTGACTATTAGCTGATGAGGCCAGCATTCAAATTTGGTCATAAGAGAAAAAATTTAAATACTAACATTTAATTTCTAAGAATCATTCAAGTAGTAAGACACAATCCATCACATAGAGTGTTTCTTGATTTTGAGAAGACTGACTCCTTTGACTGATGTATGAATGACTCTTTGTAGGGCTGGTAGGAATAGCTATGTTTTCTTATGTCTTGTGTCATGTGATATTTGTTAACATTCTGTCTGCATCATTCAATCTTAACACTGAAGTATTCTAGTATTATGTGTTTTCTTCTTCCAGTCTTTTCAATTGTTGCTTCATGTATTTGGAAGCTATTATTGGAATGTGTTCCTACTCATAAAATAGCTTTCTAGTGAATGGATCATTTTAGCACTAGTTCATATTCTTCATTTTAATTTTGATAACTTTTCCTTGAATTCCCTGTTATGCCACACCAGTTCTTTCTTACTGTACAAATTCAAGGGATATCTTTATAAAATTCTTACATTCTTAACCATTTTTACCCTTAGATTTGATGAGAATTCT
>NW_008359233.1:6971-20010 GCF_000622305.1 Nannospalax galili
TTTATTTATTTATTTATTGGTCTTTTGGACACATGGTCGCTCTGTAACCCCAGCTGACTTGGTACCTGCAATGTAGACAAGGCTGGCCTTGAACTCAGAAAGATCCACCTGCCTCCATTTCCCGAGTGCTGGGATTAAAGGTGTGTGCCACCATGCCCAGTGATATGAATTCTTAGTAGAGACTATATAATGTAATCTTCTTTTTCTTTTTTTCTAGATTCTGGAAGCATATTTGTGCCTTTTGCTTAGGGAATACTATCCTTTGATAATTTAAGAGATCACTGGAAGGATCTCTGTATTTTTTATGTCTCCTATTAACTTTTTCTCTGTTATATTAATAAACACATGTTTATTTTTATAATGTGTTTTCATTCCTTATAAATTTCTTTTCAGTACTTTTTTTCATACCAAAGGGATTGTAAAACCCACCAGAATATTACAACAGTCTTTTTCAATTTGTTATAAAATAATTCCATACGGAAGCTATATTTGAGTTGTGCTGTATCATTTTCACATGATTTTAGGAAGGTCCATGCTGATTTACATTGTGGCTTCAAGAAACTGGATTCCTCCCAACTGGGGGTATACACTTTTCCTCTGACTCTGTTGTCTCTGGAGTTCGCTAGTGTTGTTTGACACCTATTGAATTGACCTTCTATCTAGAAAGTATTAGAATCTCAGTGCCACTTACATTTGGATTTCTTTATGATTCCTGATGTGGCACATTTCTATATGGTACGTTTGGCAAGTAATTCTCCTTTTGAGAATGTTCTCTTCCACTCATTGCTTATTTGTTAATGGAGTATTATTTGTGTTCAATGTTTTGAGTTCTTGGTATATTCTGCTTTTCATTTTTTTCCCTACCAAGAACTGCCAGTAATTTTTTCAAGAATGGATTATGTCACAGGACACATTTAGATTGTGCCTGAATCCTGGGCATCGTGGCTCAAGTCTTTATTCCCAGCACTTGGAAGACAGGTGTATGTTTATGAATTCAAGGCCACCTTGGTAAGGACTACACAGTGTCTTTAAAGAATTAAATTATTCTCTGCCTCTTTAATTATTATAATTATTTCCATTTCTTTGCACAGATTTATTTAATTTTTTTTGAGACAGGGTCTCCCTGTTAGCCCCATCTGGCCTGAAACTCACAGAGATCCACCTGCCTCTGCTTCCTGAGCACTGGGACTAAAGGCGTACACCACCACACCCAGATTGCACAGATTTATTTTATGCTATTGTTTTACTTTTTATTTTTTGACAATTAGTCCTCTGCTTGTTTTCCAGTGATGAAGAGGATTTCTCTTTTGCTCCAGTATACAGCTCCTGTAAATATGTTCAGTTTTCTTGATTTCTGTTTTTATTTGATCACCCACTTTATTGGAGTTCCCTCTTCATGTACATACGAAAGTCAGTTTTTGGTAGCTTTGTAACACATTGGACCTTCTCTCTGAGACCCTCCAGAACTGTACTATCCTGTTTGCTAAGAGGAAGACTTTTTGTTTATTTTACGCATACAGAAAAAATTTCAATTCTTTATAAATGTAACCTTACTATAGAGGTCTTCTGTATAAATGCGAAATGCAAAATCATGAGTAATTTACACATTTCAGAGAATAAAGTTTGGTAAATTTTGTTTCAGTTTATATACTTTAGGCCAGAAAATGCAAAGTTCAGTATGCTGTCTCTTTCCTAATGATGTCAGTTTGAAACACTATTATATATCATTTATGATCTCTTACCTGAGTCCATGAAGTGGATAATTCTTTAATTTCCTTTCTTGCAGATTTATCTTCCAATTATAGCCAACCACTTTTCTGGGAGGATGTGCAAAGCCACCCTTGTTACAGAAAATAATGTTAGGAACCCATGAAAGTTGTGTACTTGCTTTCCCTTCAAGGAAAGACAAAAAATGCAGTGGTGAGTGCATACAATTCAGACAATATACTTTTAGAAATCAGCAGTATGCAGCACTGCCCACAATATTCCTGCCTCAAATAATATAAGGTATTTCATGTTCGTCAAATTACTTAATTTCCATTTGTGTTTTTAAGAAACTCATGTATCATTAAGCAAAGATCTTATGAGTTTTTAACCAGACTTTACTCAAATGAAATTTGAATACTCTGAACAATGATGTGCATTTGAAAACAGTAAGTGGAAATATTTTATATGTAACACTGGATTATACTGTCCGTTGTCATTTCTGAAAAAAAAAAGATTCATAAGGGAATGAAACTCTAAATATAATGAATCAGAATCCCTTTTTCCTTGGTTCATAATTGTTTCATCAGATATTGTTTCCATGTTGTGCCACATTGCACAATTTATATGTGAATGAGAATGCTTTTGTGAATCCTTAAAATTGTAGGTTTTTGTTAGAATTTATACAATTATGGGGAATGATGAAATGCCACTGCTCAGAGCTGTATTCTGAGTAATTAACAATGTACTTATCTCAGAGGGCACATAAGAAAATGCACTATGGATTCTGCTTATTGGTGGATTAAGCCCCTACTGATTCTAATTGAACTTATTTTCTAGAGAACCTTTGCACATGTGATAAAAATGAGAAAGTCTTGGATCAGTGTTCACAGGATATTGTCCATCAGCACCTGAATATTGATAAGAAGTCTTATAAATGTAATGGCCTTGGCCAAATATTTCATGCATTTTCCAAATGCACATTTAATAAAATACATAACTGAAATACCTGACAAATTCAGATGTGCTAAATACAGAAATGCCTCAGTTGAACCATTTAGCCTAGATCAACATAATAGATTGCATACTGGAAAAGAACTTTGCAAATGTAAAGACTGTGACATATCTTTAAATTTCTATTCCAATATTAATCAAAACATTAGAATCAACTCTGAACAGAGAGAAGAAAATAAAAAACATGATACATCTTTTGGCTCTACTTATAAAGTTGTACAACAAAACAACCATAGTGGAGAGAAACAACACAAATGTAAGAAATGTGGAAAATGCCCAAAGCACACTGAACATCAGAAAACTCATACTGGAGAGAAACCCTATGAATTAAATGACTGTGACAATTCCAGTCATCATTTCTCAATATTTAAAAGCCATTACAAAAACCTTCCTGGAAAGAAACCTCACAAATGCAAAGAGTGTGGAAAGTCCTTTTATCATTTGTCCTACCTTAGATGCCATTACAGAATCCATACTGGAGAGAAGTCTTACAAATGTCATGAATGTGCCAAACTCTTTACTTTTTGTTCAAGTTTCAGAAAATAACAGAAAATTCATACTGGAGAGAGACCTTACAAATGTAAGGAATTTGGCCAATCCTTTGTTACATGTTCATCTCTTAGGTCACATCAGAGAATTCATACTGGAGTGAAACCCTACAAATGCGACAAATCCTTTCTCTCTTGCTCCTATCTTAAGTCCCATCAGACAATTCATACTGAAGAGAAACCTTACAAATGCAGAATGTGGCAAGTCCTTTAAGTGGTTGTCAAGTATTAAAGAGCACCACAGAATCCATTTGGGAATGAAACATTACAAATGTAAGGAATGTAACAAATCCCTTGTCTCATGCTCATATTTTAAGTTCCATCAGAGAATTCATACTGTAGAGAAACCCTACAAATGTAAGGAAGGTGACAAATCCTTTGTCTGATTGTCAAATCTTAAGTCACACAAAAGAATTCATACTGAAGAGAAACCTTATAAATGCAAAGAGTGTGGTAAGTCCTTTAAGTGGTTTTCAGGCATTAAAAATCATCACAGAATACATATTGGAGAGAACCTTTACCAATGTAATGAATGCAACAAATCTTTCACCTTTGTAGCAAATTTTAGAAGACATCAGAAAATTCCTACTGGAGAGAACCTCTACAAATGCAAAGAGAGTGGCAGGTCCTTTAAGTTGGTTGCAGACATTAAAAAGCATCACAGAATCCATGTTGGAGAGAAGGGTTACAAATGTAAGGAATGTGACAAATCTTTTGCTAAAAGCTCACATCTTAAATCACATCAGAGAACTCATTCTGGAGAGAAACCCTACAAATGTAAAGATGTGCAAAATCCTTTAAGCGGTTGTCAGCCATGAAAAGGCATCACAGAATCCACACTGGGGAGAAACCTTACAAATGTAAGAAATGTGACAAATCCTTTACCCAGGTCTCAAACCTTAAAGTTCGTCAAAGATGTCATACTGGAGAGTAAACATAGAAATACAAGAAATGTGAGGAATCCTTCACACAGAGCACAAAACTTTGAGCACATTTTAAAATTCATGACAAATACTTTAGCCAATGCAATGCCCATACAAATCAAAACAGAATCGATACTAGAAAGAAATATTATTAACCTAAAGAATTTGTGAAAGACTTTAACAAATGTTTAAAACTAAGAAAACATTCCCAAATTTATACTGAAGAAAAGTCCTGCAAATGTAACACAATCTTATAAAACCTTTAAATAAATCCAAACTGAGGAGAAACTATGAAACATGAAGTGTGTGATAAAACCTTCAGTTAGTCCTCCAAATGTGTTTACTGAATCCATACTGGTGAATCTATAAATATAGAGCATCATGTTATCCCCATGCCATGTATATTGGAAATTCAACACTTGAGGGAACCTCCTAAAATAGAATTTGTTAAATTGTAAATGTTGGCATTGTCCATTTTGCTTATCTGAAGGAGATATTACTGTGTGCCACATCAGTGCAGACTAAGTTAAATGAATGGGTGGGAATAAGAAGATCCTTCATGAAACGGTTAGTGGGAGAGGATTCAATTCGTTGGCCACTACTCCATTGCCAATGGGGACCTTCCTTCCCTGTGTTCCTCCATTATATAATCACAGAATCTGGACTAGATGGCTTAGGCCTTTTAGATATTTTCAGAGAGATTTCTGTAAATCTCTTCATTTTTACTCTGGAGGTTTGTCTTAGACCCCACTCAAGTCCAAAGCAGACTTAGTCTGCCTCTTCAACCAAATACCCCTCCTTTTTTGAGGGAACCTGTTAGGGTTTCAAACCATAGCAGCCTTCCCTCCTCCAACAGAATCCCAAGGACTTTGGATTTCTCAAGCCCTTGAAAAAAGGGAACGGAGCTGATAAGTACCTTGGTCTTTGAATTCAAGGGAAGGCAGCCTGCCTTTCCTTTGATCTCTGAAGACAAGATAAGCAGATTCTGCCTGTTAACCAATGATTTTAGGAGCTGCTTTAGTACAGAAGCTTTTCCCTTATCTTAGGAGGACAAAAAATAAACACTTCCTGACCCAGATCCTGGATGGCAGACTGAACAGAGCCAGGTTTACAAGCCCTGATTTTCTTGCTTTCCCCTGCCTGATTTTTTCCAAAAAACTTCCCACCTTCTGCACCCTGAAGGCCCCATATATAAGCCCCAGCTCACAATCTGTGGGCTGACATTTTCCCTTCCCCGAAGGGAATGAGTCCCATGTGAAATAAAGCTCTATCCTGTTGAGAGTTTTATCTGTGTCTTTGTGCCTCATCCTCCATTCCTTTGTTCTTCGGCAACTTTTTTACCTATCAGAACCCTTAGGAGCCTTTTATATAAACTCTTCCTTATAACCCTAGAAAACTTTAAGGAAAGTTTTATTCTGAGATATTTAGAAAATCTGAGCTTGTTGTATGGACTTGTCCTCTGCCTGGCAAGTTAGACTGGTAAGCAGCAGATGGATGCCTTCTCCTCAAGCTGGGATTCACCTGCTTGCTCAAATCACCACAAGTGAACTTTCTGTAGGAAGGAAGGGGCAGAGAGAGTCCACCATGCCTTCCATCCGACCAGCTGACCTGAATGGTACATGGGGGAGGGAGACTAAGGATAGGGACAGGGGAAGCCAGAGCGAGGGGATGGCCTTCACCACCTTGGGCATCTGCTAGGAGGAGAAGCCCTAAAGCTGAGCAGGGCTAAAGAAAAATGATTAGGAGAAGGGATGGAACTGGAGGCTGTGCCTTCATTTGCTGCCATTTTGCTGGCAGCAAAGGCAGGATGAAGCAAAGACAGAGAAGAATTTGACAAGTAGAGCAAGGTTACATTACAGGGGTGGGAAGAAAGGAGCCAAGGCACTTTTCTATTTGGGAAAACTCAGACATAGAGAAGGGAACATGAATAGGGACTATGCCTTGAGTGCCCACCACCTCCCTAAAGGGGTAGATTCTGTCTGTGCAGGATCAAATTTGAGCCTCCAGTGGGCATGAGGGAGGGGCAGGAGCAAGAGACTGAGGCTGGGAATAAGGATAAGGAGCTGGGAGATGTGTGTTGGGTTGTGGAGGATGTGGGTTATGTCAAAATCGAGGGAGGTACTTGGAATTTCAGACTTGGGAAAGGGTTTTGCTTTTGCAAGAAGGATTTTGTGGGTGTGACAGGAGGCACAAAGAGAAAGATGAGAACATAAAGAAAGCTTGTATGTAGGATATTTCGGATCATTTGGCTGTTTAAGGACAGAGGTTGTCAAGATCTGTGAGAATTTGGAAATCTAATGTGCTGTTTTCTGGCCGTTCAGACTGATTATCAAGTTTATACTCTGGCCAAGCTGTCTTACAATAAAAAATAATCCAGTGAGGTTTAATGGTATCCTTGAGTCCTAGAGGAGAGAGAGACTTGAGGAGACAGCAAGAGGGCTTGTTGAATCTACTTTTGAGAGGAGCCCATGACTGGTTGAAGGGAGAGGGAGAGATGCCCTTAAAAAAAGGATGGCAGAGGAGGATTCCTAAGATAAGGTTAATGCCTAGATAGAGGGCGCACAATGGGAGCTTCATACCCCAATCTCAGGTGTCAGAGACCCACTAAGAGCACGAGGATAGAAGTGGAGAATAACAAAATGAAAAATAACAATACATACCAAGGGTCAGAGAGCATAACAGGCTGGACAGAAAGGAGAAAGAAAAGTGGGAGGAGTTGGGGGGATGAGAGGAAGCAGGGCAAAAGACACTTACCAAAGGTGTCGTATGGTGATCCTCAATCCAAAAGGTATCTCTAATGGGTCAAGTTTTGTTGAGAGAAAGCCCAGGTCACCAGGAACCGGTGTCCCTAACCAAGTGATGGCCACCCTGGAGGGTGTAGGGAGGCTGCCTCGTGTACTGGCATGACTTTCAGAGTGAGAGACAAACAGAGACTGAACATGCAGCTCTGAGAGGGAGACATCCAGGACCCTGAAGGAAGGCACTGAGCAGAATAGGTAGAGAAGAAATCAGCTGAAGAGGTGGACTTAAAATCTGGACATGAATATTGTGGGTGGCTGAAGTCAGCAGAGGGAAATGATCTGCACCACAGGAGGGTCTGTGTGGCAGATTGGCTCAGTAAGGTAGGGACCAGGTCATCAGGGGACATGGGTCCCTCCTGGGTTTCAGAACCAGATGTATACAAGTGTGTAGGGAAACCATCAAACAAGACCACTCCCTAGTTAGAAAAGGACAAAATTGGGGGGAAAACTGTTGGGCTGTCTCACAAGAGTGGCAGCCCAGTGGGGAATTAAACATGTTTTATAGGCCTTTCCGGGGTCTGGGGGGTTCTGGCTGCAGTAGGTAGACCAGTTTATGGGTGGCAGATGCTCATCTGCCTGGGGTGGTTAGCCATTGGGTAGGAGGAGGCAGGGGTCTCCTGATAAACAATGCCTTGGAGTCACAGGGTTTTTAAGAAATGGTTAGTTTGCATTTATATTTTCCTAGAAGAGGTCTCTGCAGCTGTTTTAGACCATTGGCAGCTGTGCCACCACCTTAGGGACCTAATAGTATTAAGATTTGTAAAGACTATGAGGACTTTTGAAGGTATACTAAATGCATTTTGCATTTGATATGGTCATGAGCCTTTGGGGGCGAGGGGGTGGAATGTGGTGCACTGAATGAAAATACCCCCCATAGGCTCCAAGTATTTGAACATGTGTCCTGTTGTCAGTGAGGTTTTGGGATGTTTTAAGAGGCCTGGCCTTGGTGGTAGAAGCGCAACACTGTGGCCTTTAAATATTCTTAAGCCTTGCTTTATTTTCTGTCTCTCTCTGCTTCCTGTACCTGCTTGAAGATGTGATCACTTGGCATTCTGCTCTGGCCTGCTCTGCCACTATGCCTCCCCACCATTACTGGACCTCTACTCCTCTGGAACCATAAGCCAAATAAACTCTTTCTCCTATATGTTCCCTTGTTCATGGTTATTTATCACAGCAACCAAAAAATAACCAATACAGTGTGTATCTTATATGGCTAAAAGTGAACCAGTCTTAAACTTGTTAAATACCCCAAACTTTTTGAGGTACCCAGAGAGCAGAAGAGACCCATATAGCTTGCATAGAATCAGAGAGGCCCTAATCAAATATACCAGCCCAGACAGTCAGTAGAGGAACTGTGATCTTGCAGGACTCCTCTACAACACCGTCTTCTCCAGACATTAAGCCCAAATTGCAAAAAACTCCCTTGGGTCTATCAATTTAATAGACGTGACTCATGTGCACAATCAAGGTGTTCTACAGTGGATACTGATGGAATTAAGGAGAGAACCATGGGCATAATAAAGGCCATCATGTTGTTGGATGCCCTACAATCCCTGAAGGCATCAGTGCCCTAAGCAGACTCTGCTGGTCAAGATTATAAGTTTGGAAGAACACAATATTTCAAGAAAGACTGACCAAGGTGAATTTGATTTCTCCCATAAGCTTTGTCCTAAGTGCCAGCAACACTACTGGAAAACAGCCTCTCCCCAGAGGTGAAGGCTCAAGTGTGTGGATCATAAGCATATCTTTCTTCCATAAGAACAGGACTGAAAGGGCCTGGGATTGAGCTCTAGTACCCCACCAATCACTCATTTGTTTGTGAACCTTGGGCTACACTGAAAGTGAGGGGAAGAGACATAATCTCCTTGTTAGACACATGTGCTTTTTTGTCTGTCCTCAATGATTCTGGGAGTGTTCCTGCTTTCAGCCTTGATGGGATTCTCAGGAAAGCTCCAACTGTCTTATCTTATCCCCACCTCACGTGAAGCTGTGCAAGTCTCCCCTTCTCATGTCTTCCATTCTAATAGTGCCTGAAATTCCTATGCTCATTCTGGGTGATTCTGTTCGTTCTTGGGATCAATGTCTTTACAGGCCCAGCAAGTTTTCATCCTTTAATGTCCTGTTCAGTGGTACCAAATGTAGCATTATTCCCAACAATGAAAACCTGTAAGAGACACAAATACCTTCCCCATGAGCCTGCAGTGATAGGATCTATAAGTCATCTATTTCCTAAGACAAAACTACCGCAAAGAATATGGCATGTAAGTTTTAAAACCTGAGAATAAAATCTTACAAAATGCTCATTAAACGAACTAGCCTCAAATCCTATGATTATATATATTAAACACGTGCAGTCCACACATATGAAAACTCCTAATATGGATACTCTGAGTGCTCACTTGATGCCTCAGTGGGAATTTTCTGCATCTGAGCTCAGGTGATGAAGGGAAAATCCAGAGGTGCTAAAATACTATACAAAATACCTTCTATATATGTATAAAGTGCATTTGAAATATAAACTCTGTCTTTAAACTTGGATGTCATCACTGAACATGATCATGTTTTGTTCCCTAGAAAAGTCTAAAATCCACAGCTTTTTTGTCTTTAAGAGTATTGAATAAGGGACACTTGTTCTGCATAAACTTGTACTTTCCATAGGGCTTGGATGAAGAAAGTAATCTGTGAAGATGAAGATGGTGAAGAATGTTGGACGTCGTGACAGGGAGAAATTTGTGTCCCTTGTTAATCCTTACAGTGTGTCACTGTCTGATGATTTACCACACTCCAAAAATAAAAATATCTTCCAGATTAAGATTTTAGAGAAAATCACCAAATCAACCTCAAATCCAGTATAGAACCAAATATAGTTTCCCTTTGTCAGACATCTTTTCTAATTCTTTGGGTATTTGTACCTATTTACAAACCGTTAACATGTGCTGTTAATTTCATGCTGGTTTATAGAGAGCTATACGAGCATCAGATAGTGTCTCCAGACCATCCACCACCCAGAATCACTAACATTGTGGGACCTACTACCTGCCTGCCATTCGTTTCTGGGCACAAATAACTCCTCAGGGTTATAGTGTAAAGAAAGCCTCTTTCCATGTTCTATGTCATTAAGTCACAGTGAGATGGAACCTTAGCAGTGAGAGAACACAGAGGGATGGCCCTGGGTGTGTTTATAGGTCTAAAGCAGAACAGTTCAGTTCTTGAGATTAGCAAATGTGTTTGGTCTATTTGGCACTTGGGTATTGGAACTGCCTCATCCAATTTAAAAGCTACTGTCTGGGTAGTCATAATCAGAAGGCCAGTCAACACAGAATAGAGTACCTGTCCCTTCCCTTCCCTTGGACCAATTCTGAAGATGATCACAGCTCTAGTGTTTCCTGTTGCAGCCATACTGAGCTTTGATGCTGTCCATAGGGTGAAGTGTAAATCTAAAAAGTTTTAGTGCCCAGGAATGACACAATCAAACTTCAGATTTCCTCAGTGAAGATTGGGGAAAGGGAAGAGCAAGAAGCTGAGAGACAGCTTGTCTTGTCACCCTTTGACCTTGATCTCTTTTCTGATGGTTTTCATCTGTTTTGGAGGACTAGGAGTCAAATTATAACTGGGCATCCACCTTTAAAAAGCTACTGTACACAAACGCGATTTTGAAAAACATTTCTGGTGTCTCACTTCCTCAGGTGGACACACTAAGGTTCAGATGGCAGAGTTCACTAACATACCCCAATGAGGTCTCAGGTGAGTGGCATCTCAGGGTAACTTTGTTATGAAAAGGCAGATTGGATCAGGTATTGGGAAGAGTCCTTATTCCAGATTGTCTTCATGTTCCTGAATAAGAGAAGCTTTGGTTTTGTGAATTTACTCAATCTCAATATCTTAACTCTTCTTTCCCAGAAAAAAATTAAAAATATAAAATTACAAATATCAACTTAGTTGGGGGACTCCTGGATGAGGACGACAACGGTGCAGACTAGCTGTTAGCCATCTCTTCATTATCTTGAATGTTGGACCTTGTCGGAAGAATATTCTACCTCTTGAAATCAAATATATGTTAGATTGCAGTCCCTGCTGAAAATTGCATTCTACTTCTCCGCTCCCTCACTTTGAGTCAGCAAACTGCATAAGAGAGCCTGAGCTGTGACCACATAGAGTGAGACACAGGATCCTCTTGTATTAGGAATAAAAACCCAGCTGGACCTTCTCTGTGTGTGCTTTCCTGCGGGGTTTAGAGCAGCTACGCATCATTTTGCAGAAGTAAAAGTTTTCACCTCGCATAGTTTGGATTATGTGGTAAAAGTTTTCACCACCTACTTTGGATTATGTGGTAAAAGTTTTCACCACCTACTTTGGATTATGTGGTTATTTTCTTGAGAACTCAAATGTATATCTAACATCTCCATTTGATGTTGGATGATGACTCTACACTGGAACAGTGCTTTTGAACAGGGAAATACCATCCATGCAGCACAATCTGATAAATGGCTTCTTCGTGGAGTGAGTAAACCATAGACTGGAATGAATTAAGACAATAGAGACACATAGATGTATTAAGTTCATATCAAAGAAACCAGGCCCCAAAATGTCTCAATCGGACCAGACAAAAGTAAGGGTGCAAAGCACTCACTTGGACCCCATGAATAGGACATCTAACACTGTGAAGAGATGGCCTCTTTTGTTCATACTCCATGCTGAAACTTCCTGGTTCTTGTGTCACAGAACAAAGAACAAGACCAGGGACACATGGACAGTCCCAGAAACTGTTTATTTCAGAAGAGAAATGCAGTCCTGAGGATGGAAGTGAGCTAGTAGCCTGGACAGGTCTGAAACTCAAAAAGCCCGACACCACATGACTTCTGATCCTTTATAGGTCATTTACATAGCAACAACCTTCTGGCGATCTCACAGGATTTTCTCAGCAGTGCTCAGGTTTTGCATAAGCCTGCTAAAGAACCTGGGGGTTCCAGTCTTCCTGTAAATGCTCACATATATATTTTTCATATATTAATCTTTCTCCACATCTATTTGCCTGCACACATTCTTGTCACCTGATGACACAGACCTGGTCTGTATATCAATGGATCTGCAGAGAGAGAATACCTCATTGCCTTCCAGGAGCTTAGCTTGGCTCAGTCTCCTCTGTTGACTCAGTCTATGCTGTCCATCTGCCCTGAAAATTCTTATGTTTCACCTGGTGAAAGACTTCTACAAGCATTGAAGCTTGGGACTTCTTTCTGTTCCAGTGCCCTCAATTCTTCCTTTCCTTCTACCTTACCTCATTAGTACTGCACAACATAATGTCCCTTCACCAATATTTGAGTTTCCCTCATCAGTATGTGCTATTCTCACTCAGTAACTGTCCAATTTATTGTAATTTATTTCTCCCGTTTCTCTGTGTCCCCATCTCTGTTTCTGCTCGTTTCTTCTTGGTCCTACTCTGTAGCAATCTTGCATTCAATCTTTGCTTTCTCCCTAATTTTGTCACTGGTGTCTTACTCTGTATATTTCTGCCCTTTCCCTTCCCTCTTTCCCTCACTCTGGTCTCCTGGAATGGAGCTCATAGTGTGTACTCACCTTCTGAGGATTTCAACCCATATGGTTGGGAAGGCAAGGGAATCAAGAGTCAAAGGGGAGTTTTTAAGAATGAAGTCACGTGGAAGTCTTCTGGTGATGACATAATTCCAAAGCAGAAGAGCCAGTCAGGCTCCCTCATTAGAGCTGGTGTGGTAGGAATGGAACATTTGATCCACTGGAGCAGAAGGACTCAGAGAGCATCACCACAGTGACAGGTGAAACATGAACTTGCAGTAAGCAGGGAACATGTTCCAGACTTTGACTTGGTCAGTGGTCCCTGACATCTCATTGTGAACATGTGAATTTATGTTCTCCAATAAGCAGGTCTGAACCTGAAGAACTAAAACTCAACAGAAAATGACCCCACCACTGACTACTGAATTCAGGCTCTGCAGGAGCCTGTGTGCATATGCCTGTGCCTTGGCAAGGGGCCAGGCAAAAGTGGGACTATGGGAGAAAAGGGAAACATCTC
>NW_008359233.1:20409-35973 GCF_000622305.1 Nannospalax galili
TGACCAGACTGGCATAAAACTTGTAGCAATCCTCTTGGCTCTGCCTCCTCAGTGTTGGGATTATACGTATAAGCAACCACAACCAGCTCTTGTATTTATTTCTTCTTCTTCTTCTTCTTCTTGCCTTTTTGAGACAGGGTCTCCCTGTAGCCCCAGCTGTCTTGGAACTCACTATATAGATCAGGCTGGCCTTGAAATCACAGAGATCCACCTGCCTCTGTGCCCCGAGTGCTGGGATTAAAGGTGTGCGCCATGATGCTTGGCTCTTCTTTTTTTTAAAAATTTATTTTTATTTTTATATTATGTGTATGAATGTGTTGCCTGCATGTATATAAATGCACCAATGTCATGCAATGTCCATCGAGGTCAGAGGAGGGCATCGGATCTCCTGGAAATGGAGTGATGAACAGTTGTTAGCGAACATGTGGGTGCTGGGAATCGAACCTGGGTCCTCTCCAAGAGCAATCTTAAGTAGTTAAGAGTAGTCTTAACTACTGAGCATGTCTTCAGCCCCCACTGTTCTGTTTTTCTCAGAACAAATATGTATTTCAAATTTAAAGGTATTTTTTTTCTTTCTAAAATTTCCCTGGGGTTAATTAAAAATAAATTCACTAACTCAAATGTGCTTATTTAGTTTCATATTGTTAATATTGTATGAAATAAGATGTTTTATTTGGACATTGCTTGTACATAATACACTTTTATCACATTCAACCCATTAGTTACCAGTTCCCATCACGAGCTTCTCCCCTTCCTCATCCCTCATAGTTATCTTCAAGTCACTCACTGCTCCATCTTCCAATTGTGAGCAAAAACATGCAACACTTGTCTTGGTGTGACTGGCTTATTCCCTTAACATGAGCATCTCCAGTTCCATTGTTCATCAACTGATGAGCTGTTGTTTATAGATGAATACAGATCCACTTTGTTTTGTAACCCATTCAACCACTTATGGGCACCAAGGCTGAGTTTATAACTCTGTGATGGTCAAAATTGATGGCCAACTTGATGGGATTTATAATCACCATTAAAACACACCTCTGGTCGTGTTTAGCTAATTGAGGTGAGAAGCACTGTCCTACATTGAGCCTCCATTCTCTAGGGGCTTCTGACTGAACAAAATGGTGAAAGGCAGCTGAGCAGAACACTCATCTCTCTCTGCTCCCTGTGGACACAGTGTGACCAGCTGCCTCCTGCTCCTGTCACCATGCCTCCCTACCAGAACGGAATGTAGCCCCTGGATCTATGAGCCACAATAAACCCCTTCTTCCCTTGGTTACTTTTGACAGTTACTTTCAAAGCAGGGAGACAAGCAACTAATACACTTACCCTGACCTTGTGAAATGGTTAACCTTGATTGACAATCTAACTGGAATGGCAACATCTAGTCATTAGTGAAGCTGACCTCAGGGTGTGTATCCAACACATTCCAGGGATAATTGGATCAGGAGGGCTTTGAGATGAGGAATAAGTTAGTCACCTGGTGGTCTTATGATGCAACATCATTAATGGGATGAGGTAAAAGGCAGGATGTGGAGCTTCGTTGGAGAAGTAGTCAATGGGCTGTGACTGTGGTGGCTCTTCTTGTCTTACCATCATGCCTTGTACCTGCTCTGCTTTCTGACTTCCCAGAATTGAAGAGTGCTTCTAGCACATTCTCCTTCCACTGTGATGTTCAGCAGAAGCACAAGTGACAATCCCTCCACAGACTGAATCCTCTTCAATTGTGAGACAAAACAAATGATGATAAAAAAACTAATATACCATCACATGCATGTCACAAACACACTAACACAAGCCCACAAGATACACCCTGACACATTCACACTCACTTGATCCCCACTTGTGGAGGATCACAGTGTCACAGCTGAATTATAAACCGCCCTGTGATAGTTAATCTCAAGTGTCAAATTGCTTGGATTGAGAGATGCCAGGGGGATTGTAACCCGCAGCTTTCCTTTCAGTTGGTCTGGGAGAGTGTTTCTAGGAAGAATTAGCCTTGGAGGCAATCAACATTTTAGCTCATTGCAGGATTAAATATTTGAATCAGTTTTTGAGATGTGCGGTCCTATGGAAGGTAGGGCCTAGTTCAAGGACGTGACTCTGGGGACATGCCTGTTCATGGTCTCTCATGGCTTGAATCTTTGCTGCTTTTCTTCTTTCTTATTAGTCAAAGCATAAACGACTTTATTTCAACATGCCCTTCCCCAGTGATGTTTCTGTCTTGACTAGCACCTAAAAGGAAAGGAGGCAGCAGAGTATGGATAGAAACCTTGAAACCCTAAGCCAAATGAATCGTTTCTGCTTTAGTTTGCTTCTCTCAGATATTTGTCACAAAGTTCAACATCAGCTTATGTAAATATGTCTCCCACCAAGTTTGTATACGGAGGAATTCTGGTGCCCCATAACTGTACCTGCTTGAGTCACTCCCATCTGCAACCGCTCCCCTAGATGTGCAGCAAAGAAACATGGTGTGTAAGGATGTGGTTCCATAGATAGAGTGCTTGCCTTGCACACAGGAAGCTGCCTTTAACACGCTTCATTCAGCAAACCAGGTGTGGATACCCAGCCTGTAATTACATCAATCTGTAGGCATAGGCAGGAGGCCCAGGTCAAGGTCATTCTGTGTTCAGGTGGAGTTCAGGGTCAGACCTTGATACATGAGAATCTGTCTCTAAATTTAAAAAAAATATAGGATTTAAAACACAAGAACATGAAACGTCTCACATGTTTACTGTCTCCTATTTCATTCTGAACCATTTTTCACCTATAAGTGCATAAGATCACAGGTAATCTACTTAACCTTTCCTGTGACTCCACCTCACTGGAGTAAGGAGGAAACAAAGTCTTTAAAGTGTAGTCACTTTTAATCTGCCAGACGAGCAGAGGTAGGGAACGGTTTTCTGGTTCTAGAATCTGGACGGTGGTGAGCTTCCAGTGGTTGTTCTCTGAGGCCAGCAGGGTTTCTAGCTCTCTAGTGTCTGGCTAAAGGAGAAGAGTAAGCAATGTGTCCAAAAAAGTAACCTCCACAGTCCTCAGGAGGTGTAAGAATGGACCTTCCTGACCACAGCTAACCCATGTTAAAGTTCAGCTGACTCTTTCTGAAATTATCAGGCAGTTGGCCCAGGACACATGCCAGCTGGACCCTGATTGTCTTAGAAACAGGTCAGCGCATCGTAGAGTGCTCCCCATAACTGCTGATTTATGGCTTCTGTGGGTTATGCTTGGCTTGCTTCTGCAAAATAGTAACTGTTGCTCACAGACCCCTTTCTGGTTGGAAGACTTAGAGAAACTTTAAAATGACAGGTTCCTAGGATAAAATTGCTATACAACAAAACTCCCCTAGAGGGAACTTTGTGACCAGTAAAGGCTATGTAAACAATAAGATTGATAATATCTGTTTATGGAAGAGGAAGCTAGTTCCATGCAGATGTACTATGGTTCAGGTGGGAGGTTTGGGTGGAAAATTGCATTTTCTTACATCTTTTCTTGATAATGTTTGCTCAAGCTTAACGCTCAATGATTGGCTTCTGTATTCTGCTTGCTTGCCTAGCAATATGATCAATATAAAAAGAGCCAGAGTGCTTAGGCTCAGTGCGACACTTGGACCCTTTAGGAAAGAGTGTAGCCAGGCCATAATAGATCTTTCCTTCCCCCTTCCCTTCCCTTCCTTTCTTCCTTCCTTCCTTCCTTCCTTCCTTCCTTCCTTCCTGTGTGTGTGTTCATTTGTGTTTGTGCATGTAGGCATGTGTCCATGTGTGAGGAGGCTGGAGGTCGATGTCAGATATCTTCTTCCATCATCCTCCATCTTATATGTGAGATAGGATCTCCCACCAAACCTAAAGCCCCTCTCTCTCTCTCTCTCTTTCTTTCTTTCTTTCTTTCTTTCTTTCTTTCTTTCTTTCTTTCTTTCTTTCTTTCTCTAGACTCACCCATCTGTCTGTTTGGGGCACTTGTGGATTACAGACTGTACAGAGTGAAAACAGAAAAAGAATATATCCCAACAAATCAGGGCTGAGTTTGAGATCATTAGGACACACCAGTGATTTGTTTGACTGGCTATGATTTTTATTAAAAAAATATGAGACAGTATCTCATGTATCCCAGGATGGCCTCCAATTTGTTATGGAGCCTAGGGTGACCCTCAAGGTTTGCTACTCCTCTGACAGGATGTCTGGAGGTAAATCGATTTTATCTGGAGGTATAGCTGTAATTGTCCAGCATGTATAGTTCACACATTAAAACTTTTCAAATTTGGGGTGCAAACACCAAATTATAGATTATTCAGATGCACACACACATAACAAAATAAAAATACTAAGGAAAGGCAAGTACATGAGAACCGATTCCATCAAATCAGGGCAGGGTGAGAGAATTAAGTCACACATGATTGGATCATGTTGATTTACAGCAACGTCACATGGGTTGTGGAGCAGTATAAAGCCTGGCAGGAGAGGCATCTCCCTCAGTCTGTCTCTCCACTGAACATCCAGAGGTCCCAGGAACTCCAGTGGCATTTGCTGTCAGGAAAAAGATCTGAGTAGCTGAGGAAGGACAGAAAGAAATCAGGTCATTTTTCTTGGAATATTGGGAGCTAGGTTTATACCAACAGGTGCTGTGGGGTGCTTCACCAGAGAAGACCACTCAGTCAAAGTTTTGCCGAATGAAAGTCATTACTGGCCAGGGCTACTACACAGAGGTGTCAGAACCCAACTGTGTAGCACCGAGCCATCTCTAAGGTAAGCGTTTATGTAGAGAAAGCATAACCAGGGGTGAAAAGTTTAAGTTCCCAAGCTTACAGGTGGAGACAATTTCTATTCTATTAAGTAACAATTACTCTTTTGCAAAAACAAACCAAGCATAACCTGCAAAAGCCATAAATATGCAGTTAGCAGGTGCACTCTCGAAAATTCTGACCTGTTCCCAAGATAATTGGAGTCCAGCTGACAAGTGTTCCCATACCCTTGGCCAAGTGCCTGATGATTTCAGAGACTAGAGTCAGTCTAAACTTTAACATGGCGTAGCTATGGTCAAGAGGGTGCCCTGTTTACATTCACCACTGGTAGGAGATTATATTTTTCTCTTAGGACCATGATTTTTACTGTGTTTACTCACTGTTCGACTGTCAGGGCCATGAGTAGGGGAACTAGAGGCCTAGAAAAGGTGATGAGCAGGGTAGTAAGCCATGGAAACCAGGAAAATAAGACTGATAGTTGTCAGACTAGTGCTGTTTTCCCTGATAATTTCAGACTGATTTGCATAGAAGCAGTAGGTCTTCCCTAAAATCATATAAAGGCCTCCTTGAGGGGCAATGTGGACCAGTATGTAGAGGACCCCTCCTTCTGGACCCCCAAACTGATTAGCTGATGTACATTTAGGCCTGTTTCTGGGTTTTCCAATAGTCACGGTTGCAGGGACTCTCCTATTCCCCAGTTTTCCTGAGTGATTTCCCTGGGAGGAAAAAAGTCAAAGCACAGTTGTCACGATCAGGGAATTCCTATCCATCTTATCTTTAAAGGGTTGGAGGTCCGAGTGATAGTCGATTTCCTGGTTTCTTTTGTAGTTTTCTTTAACTGAATGTGATGGATCCGTGAAGAGATTCCGACTACCTTTACTGCTGTAGGTGTACTAAAGATCACAGGATACATAGGATACAGGCCCTTCCAGGATGGTTCTAGAGTCTGAGCTGGGACTCTCCTGACCCATGTCAAGTCACTGGACTGGAACTTGTGGACTGGTTACTGGAGACCAGCTCCTTGGACTGTCTGGTAGATGGCCAGACAGGGCCTGTTGCAGGGCCTGTAACAACTTGAAGGGAGTGATTAGTAATCCTTCCTGGTATGGAGAACACCTAGCTCTGAGTAGGGCAAAGGGAAGGAGGTTGGCCCAACTTTCATCTGTTATTATAACCAATTTGATTAGGGTCTCTTTTAAGGTTCTGTTTATTTTTTCTGCCTGTCACAAATTCTGTAGCCTATAGGTATAGTGTAACTTCCAATTGATACTTAATGCCTTTGTGAAATTGTGAGATATTTTGGCCATAAAGGCCAGGCCTTTGTCAGACCCCAAGGTGAGGGGCAATCCAAACCTAGGAACTAATTCTTGGAGCAGTTTCTTTGTCACTATGAAGGCTGTCTCATTCCAGGTGGGATAAGCTTTCATCCATCCAGAAAATGTGTCTATGAAAACCAAAATATACTTGTACCTGAAGACAGTTGGTTTAATCTTAGTACAGTCCAGTTCCCATTGTTCCTGGGGATGGTGCCATGGGCACGTATTCCCTCCAGCACTTGGACACACATAGGCTTTGGTGAGGTAGTCTAGCTGGGGAATGTTGTTCATGTATTTTTTTTTCTTCTTTCTGGTTATATAGGCAGGTTTGAGGGGCAGGCTTTGTTCTGGCAATGTGAGCAGGTCCTGGAGGGACCCCGCTGGTTCTAGGGCTCCTTCCCAAGTAGCCAGATCCACTGCCCTTTTTTCTTGTGCCTCAGGGAGTCTTTTGGAAGGAGCCCTCTCCCCTGATACAGTGTCCCATGCACATGAGTGATGGCCAAAGCATATCAGCTATTGGTATACACAGTGATGGCTTTGTCCTTTTCTTATTGGACTGTAGCCCCAGAATACCTGATATCATTTTGGATGAAGTTGTGTCCATCCATGTACAGTACCTCATTTGCCTCTGGCAGTGGGTCATCAATCAAATCTGGTCCAGCAAATTAGATCAGTTCAGTCTCATCAGTGCAGTCATGCAGGAGTTCCTGTGGGTCCTCATCTGGCATCAGGCTTTGCTGGGTTGAGGGTTGAAGTCCTGTAAAACCTTATACAGGGTTGATTTAGGAAGAGTGTCCAGTAATGAGTCATTTGGGGTATGTGACATCCATCTCTCTGGAGTTCTCCTCAGGAGAGTTCAACTGGGTGAGGAGTAGTTAAGGAAAGTTCTTACCCCAAGACAGCTTATCAGTTTCTTTTACAGGCTGGCCATCCAGCTGGTACATGATTTTCATAGCCTCAAAGTTTGGGTTAGACCTTCCTTGGCAATGCCCCCGACATCATCCACAAACAAGTGGAATGGCTTAGAATCTGGAAGAGAATAAGACTCCTTGTTTTGTGTCAGTCCATTCTAGGGGTTGGTTCTTTTTAAGGCTGGTATACATAGGATTTGTTACTTCAGCAAAACTAAAAGTCCATAGGCAACAATAGTCGAATGCCCCCAGGAATTCCCTTACTTGCCAGACCTGGGGAGGATATTCTCAGTCCATACATTAGGGAACAGTTGTTGCAGGTCCTGTAAATATCTTCGAGGCTGGATATCTTTGTTAACAGTTTGTTCTGGCTGTGGGAGATATTCTTCAGACAAGGGGTAAGTCACCAGAATCCTATCTCAGGTCAGATCTGAGCCTAAAGAAAGACTTGCCTTCGTTTCCCCAAAAGAGGTGGTGGCTCTTATCCTTTTAGTGCCTTTTTTAGTTTTTTGTTGTTGTCTCCAGTCTTCTCCTCTAGGTTTCCTGTTATTTATCTTTTTGAAAGTTGCTATCATTGTCCTCGGTAATTTGGTAATTTTTAATAACTGTTATCTATGTCCTCGAACCCTTGTAGTTTCTGTAACATTTTCTAATGCCTGGGGCCAACTGGGTGACAAAGGGCAATATTTATGGCCACATTTCAGATCCAAAACACATATTCCCTAGCTAGCATAAAAAGGCTTGCAATTTTTCAGGAGAAAATAAATAAATGAAACAAATTTTCCAAAAAGGAGGAAGTGTTTGTAGATAAACTACCATCTGTTAGTTTTCTGGAGCATCCCAATAATACTCTCTAAACACTCCAAGAACCCAGCAGATAATTTTTGAGGTTTCTGAGTCACCTCACTCACCTTAGAAAGATTTGTGGGCCTCCTAGTGTTTGCCTTATTCCCTCTTAAAGGACTTGACAATAGTTGTCCAGATCCCCCTTATGTTGGACAGAATCGGGGTCTTAGGTCTCTCAGAGGGGACTTCCTGCACACTGTTGGAAATGCGAGGGTTCTCAACACACTGGGTGATCAACCCTTATGTATGTCTTCCTGGGTGAGCTAATAAAGTTCCTTCTGACCCAGGAATAGGGTGTGTTTATCGGGTTTCCTTATGAGGCTGTTACTCATCCTGGGGAGTTTCCCCTGACACCTCCACTTTGTAAGAGTAGAGGGGACAGGGCCTCTTGTCTTTGGTACCTTTATGATCAGGCACTCATAGTATTCCTAAGCTAAAGGTAGGAAGTTTGTATGAAGCCAGAAGAAATCACAGGACAAAAACCAAAAATGCAAATCTAGGTATTGGAGAAGTGTCTGGAGACAAAGGCCTACTAAATCAAAACATTTCAAAAACAAACAGAACCGCCACAGACAACAATCAAAAACCAACATGCCTTCAAAGTTCTAGAAGCCACCAATACTAAAAACAAACCAAACAATCAGAAACAAATTGCTTCTAAAGCAAACAAAAATGGATACTTTAAAGCAAACACTTTGAAAGCACACAAGCAAACATCTAAAATAGGAACCTTAAAATTGGCAGACTACCTTAAGTTGGATTTTTACATTTTCCTACATTTGTAAGTTAAAGGAAAATGCTAATTAACCCTAAAAGCAGCTGGAATACAAAATATCTGTTTTTCTCAATATATTTCTCCATTTCCTGGATTAGATATGTGTTCAGAGAAAAAAAAAGGAAAGAAAAAAAATTACTGCTAGCAAACTTTAACAAAAGGTTAGAATCAAACATGCTTTAAGAAGTTTTTCTGAAAGCAACACAACAACAACAACAAAAACCCAAATGTCAAAAACAAAATACTTTCAGAGGAAACAAATAAAATAGATACCTAAAACAACCCTTGGAAAGCAAACCAAAAACAATAAAAGTATCTAATAAATAGGTTCCTTAAATACCTGCACAGAATAAACAAATGGACCGTGGACCAAACCAAGGGAGTTCCGAGAAGCCCTGAAAGAACTCACCACAATCCATCCGAGAAGATACTGTCAAATGGTTAGACTCAGTGGCTCCATGCCAGTACCTACTCCATCCAGGTGACTTCTCTGATGAAAAATGGATAATTCTTGGGGCCCCATGTGTGGTACCATAACACTCGATGCAAAAGCATAACTCACCTCAAAGGGGATAAGAGATAGTTTATTCTGGGGCTGGAGAGATGGCTCAGTGGCTAAGAGCACTGACTGCTCTTGCAGAGGACCCAGGTTCAATTCCCAGCATCCACATGGAGGCTACGAATCATCCTTAACTCCAGTTCCAGGGGAATCTGAAGCCCTCTTCTGACCTCCGCGGCATTGCATGACTTGGGTGCACTCACATATATGCAGGTAATACACTCATACACATAAAATAAAAATAAAAGAATACTTTTAAAAAAAGAGATAGTTTATTCTGGAGCCAAATATGAGTGACCAAGGCCCGGGAACACAGACTCAGGTTACCCCAGATTTCATGCTATGGTGTGGTAATGGTTACATTACGTTTTTATAGTAACAGAACAAAGAAAAGTCATAAATCAAGACACTTTTCAAATATACTGGTGAATACATTTAGTAGGGAGGTCATGGCAAAGTGAGGGGGTTTCTACTATAAGTCTCAGTTGCTATCTGATGGCAGTCTTAGTGTTTTGATTGATGAGAGCTGGTGGTCTGCTAAGTAAATACATTTTATTAGTCACAAGAATGTTAATTCAGAAAGAAAAGTAGGCAATGTTGGGCTATTTATGGGGTTAAAGACATCCCCAGAAAATCTGTGACTAGGCTCCAGATCTGCAACATTTCAGACTCTCCACAGTCTCGGGAGTGCTAATCAGTTGGTGAGCATTTCAGGAAGTTCAGTCCAAGGTCCAGGAGTTCTTTTGGGAGCTTTCTTTCACACATCAATGGTACCTCCCTCAGGGGAAGAAGGAATGCTACCTCAGTGGGTGCTGCCCCATCTCTCCACAGGTGGAGCCCAACCTAGGCTTGAGCCTGTTGTGCCAGGTGGGGACCCACCCACAGACAGGGCCATTCTGCCTGAGGGGCCACAAGTGGAAAAGACCAGCTCCCCTAAAGCTGTCCATTTGGGCAGGGGGACAATCACCTTCCTTGGGTGCCGGGGGGCGGGTAGGGCAGTGGGCAGAAAGATACCCTCTGTAGGGCCACAGCCCTTTGCTATGGCATCACTCCTGTGTGTTACTCTTCCCAGGCCGACTCCAGGCTAGCAGAGAAGCACCAGACACCACTCTGGCTTTCTGGGTGCTCTTGGTTCTGAGCACCAGCCCGAGCCATCAGTCCCTAGGAATCGGGCAGGGCCCTGTTGGCAGCACCGAGGCACTCTGCCATGGGTGCCCTGCGACCTGCTCCTCAAAGCCAGGTCCAGCATCCCACTGCCACTTCCCTCCCCAACCAGACCCCAGGCAGCAGAGGAACCAGTGCAGCAGTGGAGCCCCTTTTTTCTTTTTTTGTGCTGAACCCAAATGCGGGCAGCAACTCAGACATGGATGGATGGAACCATCTCTAACATACTTAAATATATATTTCAGAGGAGTCAACTGCTCCCCCCCATCAATGACAGGCTGATTGTCATTTGAAGATTGAAGCACACATTTCAGAGGAGTCAACTCACTGCCCCTCGTAGGTGACAGATCAACAGAAACAAACAACAAAGGAGACCAGAACAAACACACACTACAACAAAGCACTCACATGATGGCCATGACACAAACCATTCATTCACCAGGTACAGGACAGCCAGCAACATCTTGCTCGGCTCCCAGGACACTGGGGTCAGCAGCTGCATCCATCCTCCCCTCTAAGTGTCTTTCCAAGGGCACCCCAGACTCTGACTCACCTCTGGAGGCTTTCAGAACAAATGACTTTCATCAAAAATCTTTTAGGGTGGGGATATAAAAAACCAACAGAACAGCAGGGCAACAGGGGAGCAGAAATCCAGAGGCCTTGGACCGTCTCAAGGAATACCCCCTCTAAGAGTCGGCCTAGGCCCACACTACTTCCCTGCTCTTGTCCTTCGGGTCTGAGGTCTAATTCTCTGGGATCCTGATGGAACCTCCAAATGTTGTGGGGTGCTTCACCAGATAAGACCATTCAGACAAAGTTTTGCCAAATGAAAGTTGTTATTGGTGACGGCAACTACACGAGGGTGTCAGAACCCAAGTGTGTAGCACAAAGTCATCTCTAGGGTAAACTTTTTTTTTTGTCTTTTTGAAACAGTGTCTCTCTCTATAGCCTCAGCTAGCCTGGAACTCACTATGTACACCAGGCTGGCCTTGAACTCGCAGAGATCTGCCTACCTCTGCCTCCCAGGTGCTGGGACTACCGGCGTGTGCCACCACACCTGGCTAGGGTAAAGATTTGATAGAGATAAACTATAACGAGGGGTGAAAAGTTTAAGTTCCAAAGCTTACAGGTGGAGAGCTCCCTTAACAATTTCTATTCTAATAAGTAACAGTTACTACTTTGTAGAAGCAAGCCAAGCATAACCTACAGATGCCTAAATCTGCAGTTAGCAGGTGCACTCTGGAACATTCTGACCTGTTCCCAAGACAATGGGGGTCCAGCCGATATGTGTTCCTACACCCTGGGCCAACTGCCTGATAATTTCATCTAAAGTTTGAAAGATATTGCCTGAGATTGTAGTGGTTCCACTTTCCGTGGTTTCCACGGAAAGATAAGAGTCATTTGTCAGTGTAATCCTCACATTATACTCCAGTATTTGCTGCTGAGAATGGCATACTGCTGTCTTCAGGTCTTCCACTTTTGTATAGGCACCAACTAAAACTTAAGAAATCAGACTGGTGCTACGTGTCTTCATCCTGAAATTTTGAAGAGAATTTTGATCTGATCTTAATAAAATGATGAAACATTTGGGGGCAAAGATGCAGCCAAGGAGGCCTGCACTGGAGGCCAAGATGGAGAAGACCTCCACGGCCACCATGGCCTTCCCCTTGGTGCTGTGGTAGACAGGGAGGAAAGTGACCCAGACACTGCAAAACACCAGCATGCTGAAGGTCAGGAACTTGGCTTCATTGAATGTGTCAGGCAGGTTTCTGGCCATGAAAGCCACAGTGAAGGCTCCCAAGGCCAGAGAGCCCAGGTATCCCAGGACACAGTAGAAGACAGTGACTGACCCTTTGTTACACACAATGGTGATGTGTTCTAGCTCAGATTGTGGATCAATGACAATAAAAGGAGGAGAAGTTCCCATCCAGACTCCACAGAGAATAAGCTGGATCAGGGTGCAGATGGGAATGATGTAGCTGGGTGCCCCTGATACCAGCAAGCCCCTCAGCCTTCTTCCTGGAACAGTGACCTTGAAGGCCAGAACCACAGTAAGAGTTTTTGCCAAGACAGTGGAAACAGCCACCGTGAATGCAAGCCCAAACGTGGTCTGCTGCAGGACGCAGGTGATTGTGTTGGGATGGCCAATGAAGAGCAAGGAGCAGAGAAAACAGAAGATGAGGGAGAGGAGCAGGATGTAGCTGAGAGTCCTGTTATTGGCCTTCACAATGGGAGTGTCTCGGTGTTTCACAAAAACTCCAAGCATAACAACTGCGAGTGCAGTTAAGAACAAGGCCATGCAGGTCAGAGACATCCCCAGGGGGTCTTCATAAGCCAGATACATCACAGATTTGTGAATGCAGTGGTTTTGCTTTACGTTGGCATACTGGTCATCTGGACATTGTACACACTGGTCCATATCTGATACAGAAAGGAAAGCATAATCAATACAGCTTTAGCATTTCTCTCCTTGTTAGAACTACTCAGATATGTGTGATGCATGCTGTGGATGCTGTGTTGCTGTGGATGGCAATGAAGAACATTTACTGTACAGCAGAACTGCCCCCCCAAACTTGTAACATGTAATACCTTAGTGAGTGAAGTAAGCAAATTTTTTTTCTTATTTTCACCTATGTTACATATTCATGATATCTTTATTACCTTACAAGGATAAACATCAGTTCCCTTACTACATTCATGAAATACCTTATACTAGTTACCAGATAGTTACTGTGAATTAGTGATAGCTTAGTGATTACAATGAAATGTAAGAGTCACTCTTGCATGGAAAAATCTCAATGTTGTCTTCACCCTTTCTAATTTTTATACATATCAATTAAAATAAGCAATGAAAAAGGTTATGTCCTTGATAAAATGACCTACTATTGTAAAGATATGTCTTCAAATTTGTCTAAAGATTCAATACAATTGAATTCAGACTTTTAATGTATACCTTAGTGAAAATTAAAATATGTGTGTGAAAGGAATGGATTACAAACTGGATAATTCACTGTAGCCTTAATTATTATTCACAGTCTATAGACTCTACACATCAGGATCACATAGTTACTTGATTCTCAGGTAAAGTTGGTTTGCCTCAAAATAATGCCCCATGGTTTTAGATTCACAAGACATTAGAAACACACAAATAGCCCTTCTTCAATCATGTAAACTAATCTTAATGAAGTTTGAGACCTAATGACATAATCACCACCATATAGCATGGTCTTCGTATGTTCATTTTGGGCTTTCTATTTCAACATATATTTCTGGAAGTACCCATCATTTGCCTGTGTCACTAAATTCTACCTCAACAAGCTAAGGCAGGGTAGGTAACATACTCAAGGATAAAGTGTGCATTGAGAATACAGAATGGTCAAAATAATTTGCCAAATTCCCAGAAAACAGATATGACACATAATATTTGAAATGGGGAGTAATCCTACCATTGTAAGTTTTCCTTTCCACCTAGGTATGCATTAGAATTCTGTGTGAAATTGTCTGGAAGCATTAGATAAACTTGAAGAGTAATCTTTGCAATAATGGGTCTTTCCAGTCAAGAACAACCCTTTTTGTTTATTTACTTAAGTCTCTCATATTTATAGTAGGATCTTCTAAATATATGAGCAAATCTAATTACACTTTGTTACATTTTCTGAGAACACAATAATTTTTTGAGACAGTGTCTCACTATACAGGCTTGGCTGCCCTAGAACTCCCTATGTGCTCTACTCTTGCCTTGACCTCAGAGATATCTACCTGTCTCTGTCCCCAGGTGCTGAGATTGAAGTTGACACAATGCTGTAGTCATTGTAATTTTTATGGTTTATAGTTATTTCTTAGGATGGAATATAATACATTTCATTTTGGCATTTCACACAGATATAGCCTCATGATTTGTTCGCATCAGCCTCTCACACTGTCCTCCCTCATCCAATCCGTTTTGCTAGCTGCTTTCTCGCCTCAAATTGCCCTTCCTTCTGCTTTCCTGTAAAATTATTCCATTTCTGTCTTGTAACAAGCTCATATGTTCTTTAAACATCTACATCTTTGCATCATTCACTGTATACTAAGTCAAAGATATGTTTAATTTTTTTCTTCTGTTTCTACACATTTGCCAAAACAAGCACCCTAATCTTCCTTATGTTCAAGTACCTCTAAACATTTTATGGGCTCTGGATATTACATAAATTTGAAAATTGTAGTATTTGGTCCCTTCTATAAATACTACTAATCACGTTCACTCATTTAGTTTTCTTGTAAGCTATAAATAATATGACTTTCCTCATATTAATGGTACCATCCACAAATACAGATATCATCGCTTATTTTATCATGTATCACTCGTTGCATGCATTTATTTCCCCTTCGGCACTACCTGTGAACTAGAGAACAAGTAAAACCTACACATGGAGGGTGTGCACAGCCATAGATTTTGCTGCCACAAAATACATATAGAGCTGAACCCATCTCTGAGAATCTGCTCTGTGTCAAGAACCTTGCTGGAGCCTGAGAAGAAAGTAAATGTAAGACTCCCACATTGAGTCTGATCTATATGCAGTTTCAGTAGGGAGGAGTTGTCTGCACATGCAACACTATGCCCTAATTTGCCTGGCGGATTTACAGTTTTCATTACTTTCATTGTCAAAAGTGGTTTCCTAGAAGTAATAGTATTTTCCACAGTTTAGAGTGAGAAAAGAAGAGGTTCATGGCATAGGATTTTATTCTTTCAAGGGTCATCATTATTGATTCTATCTATTACATGGTAAGTTAATTACAGTAGAGAGGTTATCTCTGCAGTTCCCTTGCAGACCTCTTCCAGGTCACAGTGCGGATGGGAGAAATTAAGCAATCTGAGGACTTTCACCTACAGGCCAACACTTACCGGTCTGGTTGGAAATCTCATTCTCTGGGCAAGGAGTGCAGTCAAAACAGCAGGTTGCTTTTCCCTTCTGAGGGGATTTCCTGGATCCAGGACTGCAAGACACACTGCATACTGAGGAGGGGAGCTGAGGAAAATCAGATGTGCTGGTAACGCTGTGGAGTTTAACATTTTCTTTCCTAACTTTCATAACTGTGGGGCTTTAGCACACTAAGACATTCACAAACACTTTGTATATTCCTGTATATTTTGTATATATTCTACAGGATTCATTGGTCACAGACCTTTTAGTGTGTGGTGTAATGTGATCCATCTTTTCATTTATAATCAGTGATTTCAATCAATAGTTGAAAGTATGTTTTTTTTTTCCTGTATA
>NW_008359233.1:36187-52778 GCF_000622305.1 Nannospalax galili
AAATCTAGTAAAGTTGAGGGTGAGCAGATAAATAACTGTATGTGGTACTTCAGTGACCTGTGAGGAGGCTCAAAAGCCATCAGTAGTTTTGATGATTTATGTCTAGTGTAAAGAAGTTTGATTAAGTGCCCCCTACCTGTCTGCTTCTTGTGGCCCACTCTATCATGTCTTCTGATAAATACAATTGTTGACCATGTGGAAAAAATGGGGAAAATTCTCCTATTTTTACTTTAGTTCTGAGACCTTGAGAGAAACACAAAATGTTGAAAATGTCATACTGTCCATGAGGTTTTTCTTTCTGATTCATAGTCACTGTGTCTCCAGCAGGATTAATAAATTGGATCTTCTTCAGGAAGGGGTGCAGCTGAAAATTAGGCATAATTTGATCATGAAATATTCCCACATTTAAGATAGAAAACCTGAAGTTCTTAATGCACTTCATTTTCTTTAATCTTATCCTCACAGTGTAAGTTCATTGGAGAAAAGTCAGTGAACGAATAGGGAGAATTATAACTGTCACTGTGAGTCTAAAACATTAGTCTTGGGATAAACTGCCCAAACAAATTAATAGCAAGGTAATAAATAACCATTCTACTGGTTTACAGGTATGTATGCATTTCCTATATCACTGTTTTAACAGTGTCAGATAACAAATTGCAATCGTCAGTACCTAAAGTTCCTGGATATCACCCATGTAAACTACCCATTTTATTAATGAGTATATTATGAAGACTTAAAGAACAAGTTATTTTCTTTTATCATTGAAATAGTTCCTGATCAAAACAATGGGTTGTCTGCTTTCAATTTTAAGATGATAAGAGAAGGCATGATGTTTATGTCTTCTAACAGAAGTTACTGTTTCTTTTACAAAATGTCTATGTTAAATTCCACTCTTATTTATGATGTGTATCCATGTATAGACTTACCTACTAGACATTGAAAAGGCACTCAAATTTTTATACCTGTAAGAAAAGCTAATATACCATTTGAGTGTATTGAGCAGATAAGTATTTTGGCACTCTGAGGAAAGGCACTTTAGTGACATTGCATAGCATACAGTGGGAGCCACACTACCTGCCAGTGTTGAAATTTCAGTTTTTCCCCAGCTACTGGCTGCATATCTACATGATAAAGGAGCATCTCATGGAGGGAGTGGGCCACAGCATACACAGCATTGTATATATTGTAGCTTTCATCACTCATGGCCATGTTAAAATTGTGCCACATTAACGATTCAAATGAGGTGTTGGATGACCAATCCTTCAGTGTCTTGAAGTTATTAGATGCCACTGAACAATTAAAACCTATCCACCCCAGGCTAGTCAGAGTAATTTTTTCAGAGTGGTCAGAAAGTTTCAACGTCTGGATAAAATTTTTAAACCCAGAAATTTCACCATGATGATGTGAAAAAGTGAATGTCCCAAGGGATGAGTCAATGTTGAAATCTCTCTGATTGATGACATTATCCCATTGTGAGGTGCTGAACCAGATTCTCCTTATGCCTAAATATTTCCACCATCTATAGCTTTCAGCTAGAGTAGAGTTCACATTACCATAAATGACCACAACATTTGCTGATGATGTCATGATTTGTTCATAATATATGTGAGCTCTTGTCATGTATAACTGCATTCTTAGAGGAATCATGTTCACAAAAGCTAAGCAGACTCTGTTTTCTTTCATTTGTCCCCTAAAGTCTGAGAGAAACTGAACACCTTGTTCATCATCTGAGACAACCAGTCCCACCCAGTTCCAGCTGAAATGAGCCATCAAGGAGACCATAGCAGAGGCCAGATACGTGTCTTTGGGTTCCATCTGATACAGATAGGGAAACTGTTCATCATCACTCAGGATAGAATAGAAAGATCCAAAGGCAATCTAAAGGACACAGAACACAGGAAGCTGCATTATAAAGAGGATTATCAGGAACATCAGTCCAAGACCTGAAGTGTGTTTAGCACCAGCTGGAAGTGCAAAAAGGAAAATTTGCTCATGTCAATCGAATCTGATTCCAATTTCTGAAATATTCTAGGCAACTGCAAACATAGCAATGTTTTCTGCATAATCTTTTTTTAATTATTCCCCTTTTCTATTTCTTACAATGCCTCATAAAATCATTGAGTATTTGGCCCTTGATCTATATAGCTTGGAACTGGCATAAACCCACTCTACTCCTCTCATGCTTTCTAGACACCTGAGTATGGCATCAAATTAGACTTGTTTTCATTTCCCCTTTCAGACCCAACCTCACCTGTGGGTATTTTAAAACTGTGAAGTATAATCCCAGTCTGGAAGATGATGACCATAATGGTCCTGTAAGTACTGCTATAATCGATGCCTTTGTTATGCAGGTGTAATTAGGAACACCCTCGCCATCTTTCCCAAGAGAAATGAGTGTGTCAGACAACACAATCGCATCAAAATTCTTGTCAGAAAGAGTCCAAAATATTAGAGTGATGTTGGGTAACAAATGGGTGTTCCTGTTGATCTCCTTAGTTGCAAGTCTCAAAGCCAGAACAAATTGGTAATCTTGGGATGACTGCCTGAAAAGATGACAGTGATCAATTGAAATAAGACTTAGATATAATATGTTGTGAAAGGCCTTCTGAATAGTTTTTCTCCAAAATTCTTATTTTGAAGCCATCATTCGAATCCTGATGGCATGAGAACATGACATATTTTGGAAAAGATGTCTCATAATTGAGATTTCCATTCTGTTTAATACCCATAAAGATCAGATTTAATTTCACTGCTGTAGAATTAGAACACTACATGCCAACCACAGATAGAAAAGCTCAGTTTCTAGACAGCAGACTTGCCAATGTCTTGACCGTGAATTCTTCTTCTCCAGAAATACAAAAGGAAAGTGTTTTCTATACCAGCTACATTATAGTATTTCCTATGTAGCAGTCTACACCAGCTGAGAGCATACCTTTTGAAACAACTCATAAATGGCTCGATGTTACAGACAATACATTTCCCATAACCATCCTCCCTCCTGTTTTCCTCTCCCTCACATTATGTCAGTATTTTAAAAATTCATATATTGTCCTGAAATGGTGTAAGATCAAAGGCTATAATTATTTCTTTATAATAAATTGAACTTCATTTCAATATAAATTGAACCTCTGATTATAGTGACAAATTTTACCTTTATTTCATTAATTTGTAGCCATTATTTTCACCCTGGTTTTATTTGGTTTGGTTTATAAAGTAGTATACCTGTGTAGCTTCTGTATTACCTTTAGTTTTGGATTTCCATAGATTTATATTTTTATTTCATACATCTCCTATCACAGGATATAATAAAATGTATAATTTTCCACCAAATTTGACATTTTAAAGTTATCTCATTCAATTGCCTTTTTTTGATTATGGAAGTTCTCTGAAGAATGAGTCGCCAGACCAAAACTGCTGTGATTTAACTTGCATCTCAAATACTGAAAATTTCACAGTTCTTTCATCTTTGATATGTGGGAAGAAACCACTATACCCAAGAAATGACGTATAATAAAGATGACAAATATATCTAGCTATTCCATGCTAATGTGATATAACTTAATCTTTCATATAAAGTACATTAAAATGGAATTACAGTTGAAATCCAACATGTTAAAATATTCTAAATCATTCCATGATAAACTGGACTCAGAGAAATAGAAATGCTCCTGAGTTAATTCACAAGTCTTCTGGTTAGGAACTCACACATTTTTCTATTAGAAATTTGCCTAAAGCAGAAATATAGAATATACCCTTTCTCCAACACATAGAAAGTCAAAAAAAGATATTCTTTCATTCATAATGAAAAAAGAGAAATATGAACAACATAAACAGAGAAGTTCAAATATTTAACCACATGCTAAAGCATGCATTGGAGAAGAGAAGGCCTCATCAACAAATGGTGCTGTTAAACCTGGATAGCTTAATATCAGATCAGAATCTCTGTGAGTACCTGAGGAAATCACAGGATAAACACATGAGCAAACACGCACAGGCAATATTTCCTGAGTCTGATTTAAGCAACTAAATATCAAAGTCCATAACTGAGATTTATGAGTATGTGAAATCAAAAGACTTCTGCGCAGCAAGGAAACATTCAATGCTGTGAAGAGGCAGCCTTCAAAGTGAGGATACTTTTGCCTGGCATAATTCTTGGAGAGGATTAGTATTCAAAAATGTATAAAATCTTCCAAGTGTGTAAAAGAAATGAAGGCTCAAACTAATTTATAAATAGAAAATGATGAAAACAGACACATCTTAAAAGAAGTGCAAATGGCCAATAACGTTGTGAAATTATTCAGAACCATAGTTATCAAGAACGAAGATCAAAATGGCAGTTAGATACCACAGAATATTATTGACTAAAGAACAGTATCAAGTGCTAGTGAGGATGTGTAGGAAAATGAAGACATTATAAATTAATTGTAACAAGAACAATTGCTACAGTCACTGTAGTTAACTTTGGGGAGTTTCCCTCATAAAGTCAAAATGGAAATAAACTAAGTTGGAGCCATACTCCTCAGGGGAATAAAACTCTTGGGAAACAGAGTCAGTATATGTAAGTGATCCCTGCATATTAACAGTACCAGTAATATCGCTTTGCAGTCCACTGGAGTATCTGCCAATACAAGGATGGACAAGAATTAGTGATGTGCCCAGCAGTTAGTCCACAAGGAAACATAGTATTGCACTGTAGTCATAGTAGAAGATAGAATAAAAACAAGATGACCTGAAAATGGCAGAGGCTCCTCTAGTCCACAGTGGGACAACAGGGATAAGTCAGTGTAATAGAGGGTGGTAAAGTTTGGATATGAACATACATGTTTGCATACACAGACCAATATGTGCACAAATGGCTCAATGAAATACATGAATGCAGAAATTTAGTGTTTTAAGAATTATAATTAAAGGCAAAATCAGAAAGATGCAAAAAACATTAGTTCAATTAATGATTAATTTGTTTGCTTTTTTTTTTTTTTTTTTTGGTCTTTTTGAGACAGGGTCTCCTTGTAGCCCCAGCTGACCTGGAACTCACTGTGTAGACCAAACTGGCCTCAAATTCACAGAGATCTGCCTGCCTCTGCCTCCTGAGTGCTGGGATTAAAGGCATGCACCACCACACCTGGCACCATTAATGATTAAATTCTTTAAATAAATTTCCATTATAAATATTTCTTCTTCTAGATTGTATATGGAAATCAGTAGTATGATGTTTCTTCATGTCATCACACATATTTTCTTACTGGAAACATGTTCATATAAAATTTCAGCAATGCTGACAGGATGCATGAAACTCATGAAGACTCAATCAGACAAAAACCCAGCATAAAATGAGGGAAATGGTCCACAAGTCCCAACCAGAGCCACGGAACTATTGGTAAATGATTACTGTGTGGTGAAGCAGAGTAGATCTTTTTTAAGGGAGTGTCTCTAAATAGACTGACTAGACTCCAGTGGATGAACTTGCATGGAGGGACACATCGATAGAAATGCTTGATGGATAAGAATTAACCTATAGGAGAGAAAACTTGAAATCTGGCAGCGGGGGGTTGGGGATTTATGGAGGGTAGGAGGAGAAGGGAAGGAGGGTGTCTTTGATTATGATATATTACATAAAATGTACAGAAAGTAATAAATATATTAAAAATGAAAAAAATCTAGCTGCTCTTGATAACAAATTATTTTGTTTTTGCATATTCACATGTACATGTTGCTGAAACTTTTTATCACAGAGTAATTGCAAACCTACAAAATATTTGCTATAAAATGCCATCAGCTTATAAACAGCTTAACAATATTCAAGTCAAAGTCATCTAAACTACACCATGGTAGGCAATCAACATAATTCTTGTCTTTGATAAAAAAGTGTTATTAAAGAAGTTATGTATTGGTAACATTCACTTATTGTTTAGTTTTGAGTTATACAGCCAAACATCTTTGTTACCATCAAAGGTGTCTACTTAGGACTTCAGTCTTTATGTCACTATTACTCAGCTTTCAAGAACAGCAGCAAAATAGCTTAGAAAATAAATGTAGGATAGAAAAGGCTTCTTGGAGTGATGATTTTGAAAACAAGCACATTGATAGGTGGCTCTCTTGATTTGGAGGCTGTGGAAGGAAGCACAGAGCATCAACGTGGGAGCATGTGTTGGAACAAAACACTCAAGTGGTCAGAATAGAAAGGACAATTAATAGGGAAAATTGGGTTCACACAGTCCCCATTGTAATGATTTTGTCCTTAAAGGTCTACACAACTTTCCAATTGTACTAATCTAGGGTGTTACACATGAAAAGCACCGCAAATGCAAACTGTAGAGAAATAATATAAATGCAAATGGATTTCTTTCTTAACCACCAAGTGCCTTCTTTATTGGTGAAATACTAAAGCCACCCAGAGACAGTGCTCCTTTTTTAGCCATTCAGCAGCTCATCAGAAGAGCAGGCACGTTTGAAATCACAGACCAAAAACCTATCACAAAATAAACTTTTATTCAAGCCAGACAAGATGCAACTAAAAAAAATGTTTCATGAAGAATACAGATTAGTGGCACATGCCTTCAGTCCCAACACTCTAGAGGCAGAAACAGGAGAGATCTGTGAGGTCAAGTTCAGCCTGGTCTGCATATCAAGTTCCAGGCCAGCTGTGGCTACAGGGAGACCCTTTCTCAAAACAAAAGCCCAAACTAAACAAACTAAGGAACATAGATTGACAGAATATGACTCAAAGGAAAAGCTTTAACAAACATGAAGTACAGTGACTGTAAAATCAAAGTGAATTTAAATGTTTCAACTGACAGAAAATATTTCAATAGTAAAACATCTATATGAAGAAACACTTATGTATAAATGTTATATATGTTTATTATTTAATCCTTCTCAAACAGTGAGAAAATGAGACATCAGACTTGATAATCACTGAAGCTTAAATCATATGAAGAAACATCAAAAACATTCAAAAGGAAATTCACAGACCTGAGTTTTTGGAAGATCAGTGATCATAAAGATGGCAGTCTAGACAGAACTAATGAAAATCTCTTAACTAAAGGATGTGTTACCAATATGAACATATGACATTTTGATGGAAATAGAAGCATGAATTCATACAAATACACAAAATATGTTAAGTACATGAAGCCATTCTCAGCAGAAAATAAAAAAGCAGGGATATTGGAACTCCTGAAGGTATAACAATACCTGACTAAACTAATGAACAGAGTTGTAGGAAGAAACCTAGCCTGGACCTGGCACAAGAATGGATGGACAGGTGAATGCAAGAGAACAGAAGCCCCCGAAATAAGTCAGGCAGCGGCAGTTGTGGGATATAAGACACAGGTGCCAAAGGCAAACAGGAGGGGAAAGATGAACTTTTCAACAAAGCGTGCTCATATTCACATATAAAAATATGATACTAGATCCCCATGCCTTAACCTTTAGAAGAGAACTCTTTAAGATACAGGCATCTGCAAAGACTTTCTGTAAAAGAAACCAATACCTCAGGAAATAATAGTAAGAATAGGCAAAAGAATGACAGGAAAAAGGTTTCTTCATAGGAAATGAAGCAACAAAGTTAGGACACAACCTGAAGTGTGTGTTTGTGTGGAATCGATTGCCAAATATTCATCTGGTAATTATTATCTGAGATATATGAATAAATCAAAGAACTTAAAAGTAAACAAATCTTCCAGTGAAGAAATGGGCAGTGAATTAATAGTTTTCAAAAGAAGAATACAAGCCAGGCATGGTGGCGCACGCCTTTAGTCCCAGCACTCGAGAGGCAGAGGCAGGTGGATCTCTGTGAGTTCAAGGCCAGCCTGGTCTACAAAGGACAGCTGGGGCTACAGGGAGACCTTGTCTCAAAAAGACCAAAAAAAAAAAAAAAAGAAAAAGAAGAATACGAATGGGCAATAAATATTTGAAAAAAGATCCTGACTGCTTTTCATAAAATGATTGCCCATTTGCATTTATTATTTATTTATATTTATTATTTATTTTTGTCTTTTGAGACAGAGTCTCCCTGTAACCCCAGCTGGCCTGGAACTCTCTATGTTGACCAGACTGGCCTCGAACTCACAGAGATCCACCTGCCTCTCCCTCCCAAGTGCTGGGATTAAAGGGGTGCACTACCACACCCCAGTCATTTGCAGTTCTTTGAGTCAGGCCCATATCATTTTTTATTTATAAATCCATTTTCTTGTTCTCTCACAAGATTTCATGTACAAGTTTTAGTAAACAAAGAAGGAAAATGCAAAAAATATGCATAAAAATTGTTTAACACCCTAAGCTATCAGGGAAAGAAAAACCAAAGCTGAAGAGAAAGCTTAGTTTCTAAAAGCACTTGCTCTGCAATCATGAGGATCAGATATTTGGGCCTAGGATACAAGTAATATGTCAGCATTCTTCACGACTGCTCATAACACCAGCTCTAAGGGAAATGGAGACAGGAGGGTCTGTGTCTTGCTGACTTCCAGACCACCTAAGAAAGCAGGACCTCATGAGACCTGCTTTTCACCTCTTACACTTACCCTTGGTTTATTTAGAGTCAAACACAGTATTTCATATTAGAGAACTGCACTGCAGGGAAGTTTCTTTATATAGCCAGAATATCTCTTGAAAGTTTACGTCTACCAATAAAGTGTCATTAATGAGAACTTCCATTACATGTATTGAGTGATTGAGGACAGACCTCCCCAAGCTCAAATATCAAACAGCACACACCCACATGAAGAAATAACAATTAACAGCAATCATCAGAATCAAAGTGTATCTAGAGCTGATATTGTAAACAATACGCAAATTGCTTCATAAAATTTAGTAGACAAGAAAGTTAAGTGTACGAGATACAAAGGAGAATATAAAAATCCATAGTCAAAATCTATAGTCAAAAATATAGTAAAAAATCTGGAAAAGAATACACAAGACAGATCCAGAAATCTTTGATAATGAGAAAAATGACACAATTTGTAACACATAATCCTGTTCTGAAATGTTGGCAGCTCCCCAAACGTTACCTGGCACTCTTGCATACAATAGAACATAACATCAGCAGATTCTGCTTATTGCCTCTTCTCACAGGAATGGAACATGTCATCTGGAAATCCCCAAATGCTCAAACTATGCTAAACTTTGACTCCAATACTGGCTGTGCTTATTCAGGTGAAAAAGAATCAAATGGGAAGACAAATACCTGTTTTCAGATCTCCTGTCCCTGCTACTGATTTAAGCTCCAGAAAGCATGGAGCGCCACTGCCAGAAAATGATGATGCACAGCTCACTTAAAAGAGCAAATAAACTTCTACATGGAAAGTTTGCACATAAAAAATCATGAAGGCAGAAGAGAGAGTATCTGGGAGGGAGAACAGAGTCAATGGTAGTGGGAGGGGGATGGGACAGGATGAAGGGGGAGGACATGATCATAGCACGTTGTACACATATATGAAACTGACAAAAATAAAAATAAAGTCTGGTCTGGCAGGAGAGGCACAAAGATCAGCTGACAGTCTGCAAAGGCATTAGGAGTTGCATGGTAATGGGGAAAACCTTACAGGCCCCTAAAAGGACACACTGCTATATCCCTGTTGTGTCAAACTTGTACCGGTATATTGGTTTGTGTCTATGTGACATTGCTGCGTGCCATACAGGTACAACTATTAGAAGGAGAAACACCGATGATGGAGCAAGGTAGAACGCTCCATCTCAGAGCTGCCAGCACTGTACACTGGAGTGTACTTAGCAAGAAAACACAATAATCTCAGAAGACACTAAATGTGGGAAGAATGGAACAAAGACAAAAATTTCAAGTGTCCAGGCTGTGCCTGAGATGATCAGAACAGAAGACAGAACACTGACCTATTCTTCCAGAGTTCTCGTGTACCAGCAACGCTCAAACATGAATACATGAAAAATACTCACTCTATATCAAAAATTTCATCAAAGTAATCATTCTTCTGGGAGTCCTGTTTTGCAATAAGTATCATACACAAACCATTCTGTGTACCTCCAATGTCATTGCTCAATCTCCAAAAGCACCTGGGATCAGTCCTTCTGCACAAGAGGAGGGGAAGAGTCTGGGCCAAAAAGAAAAGCATCAGAGTGAGAATCACAGTCATGTCAGGAAGCTGAGCCTGAGAGGGCACGGGAAAGAGAGTGACATCCACATAAGTACACAGGGTACAAAGCATGGTTTATTAATTTCCACAAATGAAGACGCCACTTACATTCCATGATTACTTTCTATTCTGGGGACTCCACTCCCCTGAGGAATCTGGGACTCTTGTTGCTTCCTGGACTTAGCACCTGAGGTCTAAAAGTCAGGAGACAAAAACAAGATCGAAAATATGTTTGCAGACCATTTCTTCTAGCCTCAGGTGCCATGATTTCATCCTCATCTTTGTACATCCCCAAGGAGGGTTATCACTTAGGGAGATTTGGTCCTAAGCCTTTGCCAACAAGAACTCTGTATGAACGTTTGTAATGTGTCAGAAGATTGCATCAGTGGTCCGAAGTTAGTTCTGTGTTGAAGGGGCATGAACCTGCCCACATCAAAGGTCATGTTAACACACTGAGCATCATGCCCTACAATATCTAAATTAGGGAGGGGAGTTTCACATACTCAGTGTCCATCAAGTCACAGGGAGTTCATGGTATGGCCCATGCATATCTTCACACTAGTCTTCTGTGCAGAATCTCCAACAGCTGTATGCTTTGTACGTTACATAGAAAACTAAACCAATCACCACACTGAATCCAAAAATGCCCAGAAAGATGCTCAGTCTAGTCACTCACTGTCAGTGTTGACAGTTATGTACATATTTGAGCTTCACAAGATGACCCCCTGCCTGTTCTGCAGTTCCCATGGATCCGTTGTTTGGTGATCCTGTGCTCTGTCTATCACATTTGTTTCTTTCCTTGTCATGTTTATTTTAGAATTGAGAGTCAGCCCAATATTTACAGTTAAATTCTTAAGCTTTCATTTGATCAGGAAGGAAATTGTTCATTATTGTTCCATTCTAGAACACCATATTGAGTACGGGAGCAGCCTTCTTCCTGGGACTACAGAGAAATCTGGAGAAAACAGGGCACTATGCTTGCTGTGAGCAGGTGCCAGGCCTTAGAACTTGAAACGACATACACAGGCAGGTCTTGAGTTATTTTAGACCCTGTTAATATTTTAAAACCAATACTTTCCATTTGTAAAACTTCTACTTCTGATATGAAGTATCCTAGAAAGTGATATTAGCAGACGTATAATACTAGGTAGGAGTAACCAGACATGAGTGGAAAAAAAATTCACAATTCAAGATAGTTAAAAATTCCAGTGCTCATTACTGTGTATGTAGATTCATTGGTAGTATTTTAGGTTATAATTATAGATTATAGTTATTAATTTAGTTAGCAAAGAAAAAATGGGTTATATATTGACATCTTCATACATGTACAGCACTGCACTCTACTCATATTCACTGTTCCATTACTCACATTCATACCAGAACTGTACCTACTCCTCTTCCATCCCCTAACAGCCCCTTTAAATTTCCATGGAAAAAAATGTGAACTTCATGTATATGCCTATATTCTTTTTTTTTTCCTGGTCAGATTAAAAATTTATCCTCTGCCAAAGGCTTTACTGACAACTTTCCATACAATTATTCAAAAAAACCCCAAAAACCAGAATACAGGAAACAGTACCTCATACACTAGAAGTCAATATAACAACAGTCTTTTTAAACAAAAACAAAAACAAAAATCTTCCCCAAATCTAAGAACTTAGTATTAGTGGTGGACAGGATGCCCACCAAGTGAACCAAAACAACCCAGCAGAGAATTCAAATCAAGGTAGTAAGATAGGTAGAGAAGGGATCAGATTGAAAAATTACTGCTTTTGTGACAGGGCTGGAAAAGATAGGCGTGGGGTAGACAGTGTCTCTTACAGTAGCTATCACCATGTGTTCTTCCTCTAGCTTGCCCAGTGTCCTCAGTGCTGACTGAAGTTACTGCTGTGAGAAGTCACTGGGCAGGAAGGCTGTAGACCATGCCTGTGCTCTCTGCCCTTGGAACCACCCACCTGCAGGCTGATCACCCCTGCAGCCTGCTTCTATTTCAAGTGGGAGACCAGGTTCCTGAGAAGCCGCCTCTGTAGGCCTGGCTCCACGGTCCTTCAGTGCAAGGCCCACCGGGGGTCGCCTGGGTGGCTAGGAGCACTGCATAGCTATTGGGGATCCCTTACTTGATGGGACGAGTGACCTCATTCATCGAGCTTGGCCTTGTCCAGTCAAAGACGCTGGGCAATCATTAGCTGGGTCAGCTTGCTTCCAGAAGTGTAGTCTTCAAGGAGATCGCGGATTCCTCTATGGTCCCCCTCTAGGATGTGCAAAGATGTTGGGAAGCAGCTGTTGTTTACACTAGAAGCCGATTCCAACCCAGTGGCAGTATCTGCCCGTACACTGAGTCTTTAGCTTTTTGGTCTCATGTTTTGGCTCTTCAAGGGTCTTGGGCGCTGCCTTAGTGGTCCGATGACTGCGTTTCTCTCTCTCTCTCTCTCTCTCTCTCTCTCTCTCTCTCTCTCTCTCGTCTTCTTCCCATGAGAACTCTGGAGATTTGTGGCGGTGGTAATGGAGGCCCCTCTCCTGCTGTTGCGGAAGGAGTTGCTGTTGCCTGACTCCTTGGTTCCTTCACTGGAGTGATTCTCCCTGCAGCTGCGCCATGGGATGAGGTCCCAGCCTCCTTCAGACTGCTTCCCCCCACCTTTGTTCCTGCTCCGTTCCTCATAAGGAGAGTGGGTTGTCCTCCCAAGGTCACTGGAAAGGCTCCTCAGCTCGCCCCTCTTCCCAGGGCTTGGGTATGCCCTGGTCCACGTCCAGCGTCCCTCCCCGCCTCCCCAGCCCTCACCACTTCCTCTGGTTGTGCTCTGAGCGGCTATAGCCCTTTAGGCTGTTTCTGAGGACCAAACTTGTACTGAGGCTGTTCCAGTCCTTGCAAAAAGGTCCGGTCTTGGTCAGAGTACAGAAGGTGTGCTGGGAGGCGGGGGGCAGGGGTGGTGGTGGTGGTGGTGGTGGTGGTGGTGGTGGTGTGTCTATCCCCTACCCTAAGGTCAGCATGCAGGTTTCGATACTGGTTATATCCATTAGTGACCAGCTCGTAACGCAGAGAGGTGAGGGCTGGTACTGTTGGGATAGCAGAGTCTCCTCTCCTTTGGCAAAATCCACCAGGAGCCTGCGGTCTGGACCACCCAGGTCAAGCCCCTCATTTCCACACAAGCAGCTTGGGCTCTGTCCAAGCTCTCATACTGGATGTAAGTAAAGCTGTCTTTGAGGTGATCAATGATGTGAACGCTCCCAAGTGATCAAACTTTCTGGCCAGGGCCGCCAGTGAGGTGTTTAGTCCCAGACCATACCCTCAGAGGCGGATGGTGGGGTTAGGCCTGCCACAGCCAATCTTTATAGGGTTTCTGCCAATCACCCAGCCATCATCGCCACCTTAGCCCTGTGAGCCATGTCCAGGCACTGGAACTTGAGGAAGGCATAGGCTCCACCCTGGCCACAGGCAGGCCTCTTGATGGCCTCCTCTGTGACGCCATATTTCCCCAAGGCCTCTTCGAAGCTCCACCTCAGACACAGTGCTATCCAGGTTCCCATGAAGAAGTTTCCCGTGGCTCGCTGGTCTTCCTCGGGCATCAGGTCGCCCGGCACACGACTGGGTAGCTGTAGGGTCACAGCATCCTGCAGCCCTTGGTAGTTCAGGGTGTCTGGGTTGTGTAACCCCTTGAACCCTTATATTTAGACAATTATCTCTCGATGATTTTGTTCCTAATGAGACAATGTTACTCAGATGTTTGAAGATGTAAGACTTCAAATCTTGGTCTACAATATTTTAGTGCCCATCTACAACTAAGGGAGGCACCCACTATTGCTCTAGCCTAAAAAATCAAATTATGGCTAAATTTGTTTTCTCTCCCTATCTAGAAGCCTTTGAGAGGTAACTGACACTGATTCTAGCCACTCCAACTGCTATCAAAATGCCTGAAATCAAATCCTGAGTCCATCACTCTCAAGTTCAGCCCCAGCTCACAATCCGGTGGGCAGACATTTTCCCTTCCCCGAAGGGAACGTGTCCACTGCAAAATAAAACTCTATCCCCCTGAGAGTTTTATCTGTGTCTCGGTGCCTCAGCCTCCATTCTTTCTCCCGCAAATTTTTACCTATCGCAGGGCCCGCTCCCCACACAGCACGGCTACCGGGCAGTTAAACCGGCTCTACTGGAGCAGGCGGTCGCAGAGGAGCAGCCGGTGGGCCGGGCGCGCTGATGGCCCCACGGGCCCCTGATGCCGGAAGTTCCCGTAGCCATTCGGCCGGCTTCCGCTTATGCGACGGGCGCGGGCTGATGTCGCCCAAGCGCCTGAACCGTTGGAGAACCGGTCCTCCCGGTGCTCGGCGGCAGCGCGGGACTCGGGCTGCTGCGGAGGAGCGTCTCGTCCTCCCGAGCGGCCTGGGAGCCCGGACCCAAAGGTTCCTCCCGGAGGGCGGCGACGGGGGCAGCGGGAGTGGCGAGGCCTGGGCTACGCGGGGTACCAGGGTCCTTGAGGCCTTGCGGCGCGACCCCGACCGGCGGCGGAGCCCGCTCCTCGCTTGGTGATTCAGGTCCCAGGCACCGCGGCCGTCGAGATGCCCGTCGCCCCCGCAGTGGGACTGGACACTGGCCCGGCAAGAGCCGGGTGCCGGCGCCGGGCGCTCACCGGCAACAGCAGCCCAGGAGGCACTGCCCTCGACCCCGCCATCTTAGACTATGCCTATATTCTTAAGTAAGAATATACATCCATACACACAAATATGATTCAGCATATGAGAAAAAACATTTCTTTTTGGTCTGGCTTTTACTGTATAACATGGTGTCTTTCTGTTGCATACATTTTTTTCTGCAAATAAGAGTTTTCTTTAAAGCTGAATAAATATCCACTGTATATATGGATCACGTTTTCTTCATTTCTCTGCTCATGGACGTATAAGCTGATCTTACAGCTAAGTATATAGTGACTAATGTTCCAATAAGCATGAATGAGCAGGTGTCTCTGTTTTATGATGTAGATACTTTGTACACAATACAGAGTGGTATAGCTGCTTTGTAAAATGTATTTATCTGCTTTCCCTGGATAGCCAAAACCTTAAAATGCTAATTGTTTATATACAACATCCACTTGAATCATGCTATAGAGTTTTGAAGCTATGAAATTTAATGTTTTATATGTAGATATTAATTAGGATTTCCTTCCAAAACAGGTGTTGGGAGCCAAAAGGCCAGAAGAGAAACATCTTTATGGCTTTGAGAAAAAGACAGCTTTATGGTTTCCTGCAAATCTTTATGGCCTTGAGAAAAAACAGCTTAATGGTTTTCTGTAAGTTTCTATAAGATAGCACTTAATTAAAGAATGTAGAAAAACAACTTTGTGACCCAGGCTAAGTCAGCCTTGAGAAATGTTTTATGCTCACCATAACAGTTAGCAGATGTTCCTTTAGGATAAGAAATGCCCCTTGAATAACCCTCCCTAGCTATAGCATCCAACAACACCAATTAGTGTCTGCCCAGCACTTTCCTTCTCCTCACCTCCCCCCCCCCTTTTCCACTACCAGTATATATGTCTGCTGCTTTCAAATAAAATTTTGGAGCTTGATCAGAACACTGTCTTGCTCTCTTTCTTCGTGTTCCTTGTTTGTCATTCCTTCTAGGACCCCCACTCGTCGTGCCACTGTAAAAGTGTCCTGCGGGTCGGGACACATTCCCTTTTTGATTTTCTAATTTAAAGCAGTATAGGGTTTTGTTACTGTTGTTTTTGTTTGTTTGGTTTTTTTCTTCTTGAGACAGGGTCTCCTTGTAGCCACAGCTGTCCTGGAACTCACTATGTAGACCAGGCTTACATTTTCTTCTGTGGTTAGTGCATGGAATTTGGTCAGAAGGCATTTTGTTACCCACAAACAGCCTTGCCACTATTGCACCTGTGGGTATAGTTTGCCTGGAAGGTTGGTACTGTAGCTCATAGGGTCCAAAACTGGGTAAGATTTTTGGTGACTATTCTCACACAGCAACCTGCATAGAAGCCTTTGCCACTGTGAATATTATCCATCAAGGATCAAAGATATGTTTAAGAATCTGAACGCTCTGCAGATTTCTCAGCATATTCTCTTTTGGCATGTAAAAATAACTGGTTTTGTATGTGCATTTTATACTTTATAAAGATGGTTTTCATCTGGGCACAGAGGCAGAGGCAGGCAGATCACTGTGAGAACAAGGCCAACCTGGTCTACGTAGTGAGTTTCAGGCCTACTGGGGCTAAAGGAGACCCCATCTTTAAAAAGGTGGTTATCAGATCTCTGTTTTCTTATGGAGCTTATGGAGTGTTTCTGTTCTTTGTATTGTAGAATTCTACTGTGTGCAAATTGCTGTAACCTGCTGTGTTATTTTCTATAGTGACTCTTTTAAATCTTTCTCTTCCATTCATGTTGTCAGTACCAATAGATTCACTAGTTTCAATTACTGTTGTCCTTTTCTCATTAGAGTATAAATGATTCCAGTTTTCTCCATTTAGAATAATGTTCAATTCCAG
>NW_008359233.1:58225-64667 GCF_000622305.1 Nannospalax galili
TTTTTTTTAACCAAAAGATTGCAGCAGGGGCTAGAGAGATGGCTCAGAGGATAAGAGTGAGTACCAGCAGATGAACACAGTTCAGTGTGTCTACACACAGAAAACGAATTAAGGAAAAATATTTAATCATAGATCACCATAACATATAGAAATAAGTTTGGAATATTGTAAAAATTACCAAAATGTTACACAAAATCACAAAGTCAGCACAGTGCATTACCTGTTAAATGCAATAAACAAAGTATGCCTGTAATTTGCTACTTCTTGCTTTTTTTTTTTCCCCTGGTCTTTTTGAGAAAGAGCCTCCCTGTAGCCCCAGCTGGCCTGAACTCACTGTGTAGACCAGGCTGGCCTTGAACTCCCAGAGATCTGCCTGCCTCTGCTTCCTGAGTGCTGGGATTAAAGGTGTCATGCCTGGCTGCTACTTGCTTTTTAAAAGAAAACAATTTTTTTAACTTCTAAAAAAGATCTTATTCATTCATTTTTTTTTTTATTAGTGTAAAGTTAGGAGTTTTCTTTTGTTGTTGTTGTTGTTGTTGTTGTCTTTCAGTCTTTTTGAGACATGGTCCCCCTGTAGTCCCAGCTGACCTGGAACTCACTATGTAAACCAGGCTGGTTTTGAACTCACAGAGATCCTCCTGCCTCTGCCTCCCGAGTGTTAGGATTAATGTGTTGGGAGCCAAAAGGCCAGAAGAGAAACATCTTTATGGCTTTGAGAAAAAGACAGCTTTATGGTTTCCTGCAAATCTTTATGGCCTTGAGAAAAAACAGCTTAATGGTTTTCTGTAAGTTTCTATAAGATAGCACTTAGTTAAAGAATGTAGAAAAACAACTTTGTGACCCAGGCTAAGTCAGCCTTGAGAAATGTTTTATGCTCACCATGACAGTTAGCAGATGTTCCTTTAGGATAAGAAATGCCCCTTGAATAAACCCTCCCTAGCTATAGCATACAACACCACCAATTAGTGTCTGCCCAGCACTTTCCTTCTCCTCACCTCCCCCCCCTTTTCCACTACCAGTATATATGTCTGCTGCTTTCAAATAAAATTTTGGAGCTTGATCAGAACACTGTCTTGCTCTCTTTCTTCGTGTTCCTTGTTTGTCATTCCTTCTAGGACCCCCACTCGTCGTGCCACTGTAGAAGTGTCCTGTGGGTCAGGACAAACAGGTTCTTAAGAATCTAAATAGTCTCAATTTCAACAAAAGCCCACCCTGTTCCTCTGAAGAGACACATTTAATCTCATAATTAAGTACATCATAAGGCTGAGTTTATAAAAATGTTTTATTCTATGATCTTTGAAATTCTGATGTACAACCTAAAGGCTCTCTCTACTTTGTGGATCCTAGCACCAAATCCTGGATATGTACTCAAAGGAAATGAATTCAATATGGGCTAAAGATATAGGCACTCCCTAATTATGGCAGCACCATTTGAATAAAAATGAATGAACTTAAATGTCCATTAACAAATTACACAGTTAATGGAATGTGATATTTCTAAAGTACAATTGCATCGTAGCAAAGAATGAATCTTTTCATACTTGAAATGATTAATCCGATGTTCACTATATTATGAAAAGGAAGTTGAAACACCAGCACTACATCATCTCAGTCATAAGAAAATTACGAAAACTAGATAGATACTGGATATTGAAGGTACAATAGTGCTTCCATTGAATGGCAAGGACATGGGGGCAAGTAACAGAAACTGTACCATGTATTTATGGCTTAAATAAGTTCTCTACTGTTTTATGCAAGACCAAGGTGAATAAAATTCTACCACTTGCCCCACTGAAGGGGTACTCCAATTGCCTCACCCTGATCCCTGTTTAGCATGGAAGAGGCCAGAGCAGTCTGCATCCCTATTCCCTATTGACAATTTGGGTAACCCGTTCAGAGGATGGCATGATAAGAATAGGAGGTAGGAGTTGGCTAGGCAGTTAGGGTAAAAAGACCCCAAAGAAAAGTAGCCAGTTTCTTGGCTAAAAGTCAAAATGTCCTTGGGACTGTTAGCAACATACTCTGTTCCAAAGGCCAAAAATGTCAAAAGTATTTGGGAGCTTGTATCTAATCCTTAAGAGATTTTAGGGTGACCTCTTCAGAGGGGGGAATGTTAGAGTACCCAAAAGCCCCATAAAAATGAAAAAATGAAAGAAGAAAAAAATTTCTACCACTTGCATTTTATATATTAAAGTTTTTAAAAAAGATGAACTTAGATATACTAACTGTACAAAAGGATAAAATTTTACATGTGGATATATCGACTGACTAGATCAATACACAATGTACATTTAAAACAATATATCAAGGATACCTCACCTATATGTAAAATACAGTTGTCATCAGCAAATAAAGATTTCATTTCTATTAAAAGTTTATTTATTTCATTTTAAATTTTTATGTGGAAGAGCATTTTGCTTGTTTGTGCATATGTACATTCAAGTGAGAAACTCCTGTGGAGGCCGGAAGACTGTGGGAATCCCTGGAACCGGTGTTAATACAGTTCTTAGCACACTTCAGGTGCTACAAACCAAACCTGGGTCCTCTGGAAGAGCAGCCGGTGTTCTTATCCTCCGAGGCATCTCTCCAGCCTCAAGAATAGACATTTAAACTCAGTAAACTACTCCAGAATTTCATTCTTTGAAAGATAACCTTTCCCTTGTGCCTCCCCTGCAGATTCTATTAAGCTAAGTAGATGCATCAGTGTTTCAATTAACAGCATCAGGTATTAGAAGGTGAGGCTGTGGGTCAACTAGAAGTGTTTCTCAAGGAAAGCCTATTTTAGCCTCCTAGACAGAAAATGATTTATTCTTCCCAGACTTCTGAAGAGCCATGGGCTGGCGCAGAGCACCCTGGGAAGAAGGGTGGAGCCTAGTTTGGTGCCAATTCTGGGAAGCAAGCAACAGGGAGCAGGTGAGTCAGCCTGCTCTGGACCCTGTGGGGCACTGGGGGACTTCACAAGTACCCCATGGACCCTTCAGGGAACTCTGTGGGGTGAATGGGCATGCAGGGATGCAAGATGAGGCAGACTGTGGGAAAAAGCGATTGTGAGGTGTCCAGTGTTCGTTTTTTTGTAAGTTGCTTCTCTCCTAAAAGGCATAAACTATGCAAAATTCAGATAAAGATGCGGTATGCGGTTTGTCTACCTGCACCAGGAGCAAGGGACCCTAAGAGAGCTTAGGTGCCAAGCTTCTATTCCAAAGCATGAAAACAGTGGAACTATTATGTCTAGGTAAGGAGGTGATTTCAGATACATTTCTGTGAATTTACATAGTAGAAATTCTTGACCTTGTTGACAGGGCAGGCCATGTGAAGGCAGGAAAGCAGATCCTTCAATGGGGTCTCCATGTTGAGTTCTTTCTTCCTGCTGTTCTAGAGTGACTGCAGACAGTGAGAACGGCCTGTTTTATTTTTCTGAGGGGCTTCTTCCTCTTGTTATGTTGGCAGGTGAAGTGGCTTTTCAGTGAACTGAAAGAAAATTACTCAAAAGAAAGAGAAGACTGTTTTTGTAAGATTTCCTGAAAAAGAAACTCATTGAAGGAGGAGAGAGATGGCTTCTTTTCAGGTAAATACATCCAAAGCCTGGACCACGTAGCTTTTCTTTCTCAAAATGTTTCGTATTTTGAATTTGTAAACATTTCTAGTCTTAAACCCACTATGTAGACTATACTGACCTAGATCTCACAGAAATCCAATGTCTCTACCTTTGGAGAGACAAAGATAAAGGTGTGTTCTACCATACCCTGCCCACATCAACTCTTTATGAATGTATCACCTATGTAGCATAGCCACCTCTCCATTCTGTCCTCCAGTGGTTTTGTTCAATACTAATTCAATGAGTGCATGGCCTTCAATCACAAAAATGCTTCTAGTATGGTGGGTGAAAATTGAAGCATGCCAGTTGACTGTTCTGACCAAGAATGGATTTGGGTTCTCATATGCCAGTGTAATGTGGGTTGAACTGTATATAAAACTGATAGTTTTGATTATTTGAAGCTATTGTATTACTTCATTTGTCATTTTAATTCCACCAACATCACAGGTCTGATGATATGTCCTGCTGGGTTTGTTGACACATGTATCCATTTGTCTCCTGAGAGTCGATTCCCTTGGTTCAGATTCTTTGCTCCAAATTCCATACTCTGTATGTCATTCTTTCTGATTAATTAGGAACTTTCTTCTAGTGATTTACAGAATGAAGCTCAGGAATTATGACACTGAATGCAGAATCTCTTCCTTCATCGCTGGTAGTTTTGTCCTTTCCTTGGAGCATGAAACCTTTTATATTTGTTTACTAAGTACTCAGGTTTCCAAGTGGAGATTCTGAAGCAAGCCTCTTTGGCTCTATTGGTATTTCTGTTTCACACTAGGATCATAGCACAGCCTCCATTACTGGTTCTTTGTGTCTCAGGAAAGAGCTCAGTTTATCGAATATTATGCACAAGGATTTGTCTGTTTTGTAACTATTTGTATTTACATCAGTATTATTCAATAAGTTTTGGCTCCAGAGGTTTCAACATGTTATATACTCATGTATAAGGATTTGGTGCTAAGATCCACATATGAGAGAAAAACGTACATTGCTTGTTCTTCTGAATCTGTTACTTCATTTAGTGTAATAGTTTCTAGTTCCATCCATTTACCTGCAAATTCCATGATTTTGCATTTCTTTACTATTGAGTCGAACTCCATTGTGTAAATTTACCACATTGTCATTATCCACCCTTCCATTGAGGGACATTGAGTTTGTTTCCATCTCTTAGATATTGAAAGAAGAGCAGCCACAAACATGGATGTATAAGTAACTCTGCAGTGGGATGAATTCTTTGGGTATATTCCAAGGAGTGGATCATAAGGTAGATTTATTCTTTAAAGTGTTTTAAGAGTTCTCCACACTGCTTCACATAGATAGTGTTTGCACACATTTTCAATCCCATGATCAGCAAATGATCATTCCACTTTACCCACATCTTTGCCAGGATTTGGTGCCATTTGTTCTCTTGATCTTATCCAGTCTGACTAAGATGAAATCTTAAAGGAGTTTTGATTTGCATTTCCCTAGTTACTAAGGATGTTGAACACTTTTAAAGGTGTTTCTTAGACAGTTTTATTGCTTCTTTTGAGAGCTCTCCATTCAGAACCATAGCCCATCTTGTTTTGGGGTCATTTGTTTTCTTGATTTTTTTGTTTTTTAAAATTCATTATGTAATCTGTCAGCATCTTCACTTCCTTCACTGTTTCTTTTGGTGTACAGAAGCTTTTTTTTTTTTTTTTTTTTAGTGAGGTCCCACTTGTCAGTTGTTGATCTTAAATCCTGAGGAACTGATGTCTGATTTACAAAGTCCTTTCCTGAACCTATATCTTGTAGGGCACTGTCTGTTTTCTTCTAATACTTTCACAGTTTCATGTTTCATGTTGAGGTCTTTGATCCATTTGGAGTTGACTTTTGTACAGGGTGATAGATAAGAGTCTGATTTCACTCTTCTATATTTGGAGATCCAGTTTTGTGAGCACCATTTCTTGAAGATACTGTCTTTCATCCAGCATGTGTTTTTTGCACCTTGTCAAATATTGGGTGGTCAAAATTGCATGAATTCATGTTTGGATCTTTAATTATATTCCATTGATCTATGCGTCTGCTTTTGTACTAGTACCATGCTGTTTTTTATGATTTAGGATTGTAATATAATTTTATATCTGATATGGTTATCCCCCTGGAAATTGTTCTTTGTGTTCAAGATTGTTCTGGTTATCCAGAGGTTTTTGTGATTCCACATGCATTTTAGAACTTTTTTTTTATAATTCTGTGAACAATGTCATGGGGATTTTGATTCTCAGAGCATTGTGCTGGAGTCCAGCTCCAGCTGAGTCCGGGGCCTGAAGGTGTGAAGGTAACTGCGGCAGTAGAAATGACTATACCAGAAACCACAATTGCAGTTCCAGTAGAGGCTGTTGACTGACCCGCTCAGGGGAGGTCAGCCTGAATATCTTCTTTCTTTTTCTACTTCTCTTCTACTTCTCTTCTTTCAAAGCAGCCTTCTACAACCTTTATTTATAATTAGAAAGCTTACAATAGCAGTAAAGCATCAGACCATAAATCAAACCATGAGTTCGCACAGTATTTCTCAGTGTACAATATTTTTCAATAATCACAGTAAAAGGAAAGTACAAAGTTCAATGATTAATCTTTTCTTAACATAGCCAAACAATGTCTTCATTGTTTTCTTTATAGGCTTGAGGTTTTTGTTTTACCATAGAAGTGTAAGATAGCCTGTCCCCATTTGCCCTTTAATTCTTTGAATTTAATATTTACAGGTAGGCATGTATATTTGAAATGATTATTTTTTTCATGGGAATGGGAATAACCAACTCTTTATTTATTGTCTAACCAATATTCCAATTTACCTTTTTCCTCTCCCTTTTGCTGTTTCTTTCTGAACGT
>NW_008359233.1:64760-91594 GCF_000622305.1 Nannospalax galili
GTCATGCACCACCAGCTTTTTACTGACCTAGCTAATCTTTCTATCTAAGAAGGAGTTCCCCTAAGCCAAATAGTTTTTCCTTATACCAAACTTTAGTCTCAATAGTTCCTCGTTTAGGGTTAAAATCATAAACTCCTGTAAAAGGCAGCAGGGCATCTATTGCATGCTATCTTTTCCTTTGGGAGGAAACCAGGCCTCATTATTAATCACAAATGCAGGTCCAAACAAGATCATAGTCATAGGAGGAAGTCGTTTATCTTATTACTTTCATTTTGTTTCAGTAACATAATAATTCTGCTAAAGGCAGAGATTTCCCCGGTTTAGTTTCCCATTCCATCATCAGAGTTGGTTATCAGAATACGTAAAGAAGAGAAGGTTATACAAATTACAAAAGCCAGGAGTAACTGGGGAATGGATATCCACCAAAAGAGCAGTGGCCATCGGCTTTCGGCTGGAACTTTGTCAAACAGCACTCTTGCCAAGAACCACGTAACTCTTGGAGCCAGCAGCATTGGAACTACAAATTGCTTTTGGAAGGATGTACTGATTTTTTAAAATTGATTTTGTACCTAGTGACCATCCAGAAAGTGTAGATTATCCAGAAGTTTTCTGATAGAATTTTTGGTATCTCTTTATGTATAATATCATATCATGTGAAAATAGGAATAATTTGACCTCTTCTTATTAAAATAGCACCCCAATGTATTTCCTTCTCTTGTCTTATTGCTATATCAAGAGTTTCAAGCACTATATTGAAAAGGAATGGAAAATTATGTAGTTCTTTGACAATATCACTGATGATAAATAACTCCATGTAGCACAACAGTGTTTAGGACTGAACTTAGATATATAAAGTACTCTATAGAGAACATATTAATGTATACATTCTTTTAAAAGACATGTTCTATATTCTCTCCTAAGTGAAAAAAATTCAATTTTTCTTCAGTTTTTATTTTTAAGGGATGACATGGCAATGATTGATTTTTATAAGACAATACATTTCGATTCTGATTGTTTCAATTCCTAACTTTATAGAATTTCTCTTTCTTCCTTTCCATCCCTAGCTGCATAGGCATCATGCTACTAGTCATTCTCTGCATTTATTTGTCTAACTTCACAGCTATTTGTAATTGCAGTTGCTCTTGAGTGCTTTGAGTGTCCACTCATGGTTTATGAGTTCATTCAAGCATGACACTGACATATTTTGAGTCATATTCAGTGTTTCAGTAAATTAATTCAGAATGTTAGATCCTTAGAAAACTATATAATAACAACATATTACACCTAGTAACAGTGCGTTTCATAAACACCCAATTTTTAAAAATTGTGGGGACTCTACATACAATGTGAGGAGAAAATAGTCTATGTTTGGCATTGATAACTATTTCAGGTCTTCATAATTTTTTGCATTGTATTTAAATTGATAACTCATCTTTAATTCCTATGATATTTATGGACTTATTAAGATTAGCTTTATTTTCTGCACAATGGCTACTTGTAGATTTCTGTTAATCACCACCTTCTGCATAAGGAAGTCTTTCTAGTTAGAGTGTTGAGAGAAGCATTAGTGTGTGAGTATACAATAAGTCATTTGGAGTCAGTTTAATACTATAGGTATTTAGTAGAAAATAGTTTTAGACTCCACCGCCATTACATGTCACACGTCTGGCCTCAGGATCCTAAGCCTTATATCATTATCAGGTATGGATTCCATCCTATGAAGTAGAGCTTTAGTCAAATTATAAGGTAGTTGAGTTGCCTCCATTAAATTGTTCATGCCACTATTGCCCCAGTGGGCATATCTTGCCAGGCCACTTGTTATCCTTCTGGCAACATGCCTATCACCTTCCAGCATGACAAAAGCTAGCCAGTAGAGATGAGGCTCTGACGTCAGCACCAAGCTGACTTCTTGTTTGCTCTACAGCTCATATATGCAGTGTCTTCAGCAATAGGACCTTACCGCAAGATCTAACAGTGGGCTTTTCAAAGAATAGGGCACCTATCTCAAATTTCTGGCCCTCCAAAAGCTAAAGTCTCATCATGGTAAATGAGGTTGAATTAGTGTAAGAGCCTGTGGTGGTGAATGATCACAGGGAGACAGAATTTTCCAGACAGCTGGTCATCTACTCATATGAATTCACAGCCATGTCAACTGCATTCACAAGTCCCATACAACCTCAAACTAAACAAAATCCCAACATAGACATGGGAAAATAGATGAGAAATCCCAACCCAACCTATGGAATTTTTTGCAACCAATGGCTACTAGGATAGGGAGAGACAGATTCTTTCAAATGTGAGAGTCTGGCAGGTTAACCAGGTTCTATTGGATGGACCCACACTGAAGGATATTTGGGGGCACAAATTAGACTCACGTTCCTTATGTAAATGCACATTTAAAGCACTTGGAAGCCATTGTGTAAAAATAATTGAAAAATTTATGTAAAAGGAGAAGTATTAGAAGGGACTTGCTATCTTAGACCCTAAATTTAACTCAACATTTAAGCAAACTAGAGAATTCAGAACATGTCAAACAAATGTATTTTTTCTTGGCATAAAGCAATGTTTTTGTGAGTACATGGGGAATGTGTCTAATCTTTTCTCTCTCCTTTGTGGTTTGGTGTCACAGTGGTGATGATGTTCCCAACTGTTTGATGAGAACTGTTATCAATTTGCCTTATGAGAATTACTGTTCATGTCATTCACTTGACTTACATGCTTTGTCTTCACTTTTCTCAAGAGTAGGGTCACTAATTTCTCTCATTCTTTGTATTTTTGTGACGATGTCACTCTGTGACTCTACTTTTTCCTATGTATTGATAGGTCTGATCTTGTGTGAGCCCAGTATAGATTACTACATTTAACAAGAGTTAATTATTACACATTTTTTTAACTGAGTCTAGAGGATTGCAGTTTTAGACCTCCCTCACTTCTAGTTCTTCCATTCTGCCTCCTCTTCTTGCTCAATGTTCTCTGATTCTTAGAAGGCATAATATAAGTGACTTGTTTTATTCTGTCTCCACATCCATCACTTATATTCTGTGTCTAGGGCTGCCCATAGTCTCTGCATTCGCTACTGTTCACTGTAGAGACTGAATAAGGCTTGGAGCAGCTTTTGTCTTTGTGCATGAGCAGAGGCATTTAGAAAGAAGTTTGTTACTATGTCAGTTTAGTAAGCCATCAGAAATATGCTTCTCTTATTGATGGCTTACTGCATCCCAGCCTGTGTTGTTAACTAGACTTGCAGTACCATCCCATGACCTCCTGCTTCCTCCCATTTGGTTGATCATTAATGAAAGGGCAGTTGACTACTCTCCCAACATTCAAGCCACTATTTCACAGGTGAGTAGTCCTTACTTTACCAATGGTTGCTTTGTAGTCCTTTTATCCTACTTAATCCCACCACAGCCAAAACATTAATTTCCTCAACCCCTTCTCTCCTTATTCTAAATATCCCTTCTACAGTATCCCTCCTCTTTCATATTATCTCTGCTCTACTATTTAACCTGCCTTAGAGTAACCTCTCCCCACCTGTTCATTTCCTTGTTTACTGATTTACACAATTCTTCATGTTAGACTCCCCATGGTAAATAGTTAAAGCTAAGATGCTCATATGAGAGAGAGCATAAGACATTTGTCCTTTGTGGATTGGAATACTTCACTTAGAATAATTGTTTGAAATGATATCCATTTTCTGTTCTTTTGTAATTTCTAGTTTTCTTAAAGCTGAGTAATATTCCACTGTGCATATTTAGCACATCTTCATTATCCAGCCATCAAGCATTGGGTGTTTAGGTTATCTCCATATTCTAGCTATTGTGAATAGAGTAGCAGTGACCATGAATATGCAGGCATCCCTGTGTCTGAGACAGAATTCTTTGGAATTATGCCCAGGAGTGATGTTTCTGTGCAGTATGCTATTTTTCTTTCTACCTTTTTTGTGACACCTTCAGACTTATTTACAATTGGTTGCACTACTTTACACTCTCACCAACAGTGAATAAGGGTCCCCTTTCCTCAGATTGCACCAGCATTTGTTATCAGTGTTCTTGATTATATCCATTCTGATTCAGTTGAAATGGAAGTTTAAGGTCATTTATCTGCATTTCCTTAGCTGGTAAAGCTGGTGAACACTTTTTAGAGTGTTTCCTAGCCATTTGTATTTCTTCTATTGTAAACCTTCAGTTTGATCCTATAGGTCTTTTTTTTTTTTTAATGTGTTGCTTGTATTTTGGTGTAGAGATTGACTTCTTAGAACAATCTAATTACTACACCTCTGTTGTATTGCTACAGATTTCTCTCCCATTCTGTGGCTGCTGCATCACTCCACTAACAGCTCCTTTTTGTGCCATGTGTCAATTCTGGGCCCTCTTTGCTGTGCTCCTTCAGTCCTAGTCTGTAGTCACCACCTGTAGCTGTGTGTGGAACATTCTTCCTACTTTTCCCTACAGCAGTTTTAGCCTATCAGGTTAGGTGTTGAGGTCTTTGACACATTTGAAGTTGAATTTTTGTTCACATTGAGAGTTAGGGATGTGTTCCATTCTTGTACATGTTGATATAAAGGTTTCATAGCATTTATTGAAGATGCTGTCCTTTGTCCATTGAATATTTCTGGTGAAATTGTAGAAAAAAATAAATGTATCTGAATGGGAGTGGAATAGTATCTAGGTGATCTTTTCATCCTCCATTGATCTGTGTGTCTGCTTTTTCCAGAACTATGCTGTTTTTATTCATTGGTCTCCAATATAGGTTGAAACTAGGCATGGTGAACACTCCTGCCGTATTGTTTTGTTCAGGTTTGCTTTCATTGTCCTTGACATTTTCTTCTTTCATTTGATTGTAACCCTGTTTTGTTTATATCTGTGGAAAATGGCAGAAGAATTTTCACTGGAATAGCAATGTATCTGTAGATTACTTTTGAAAACATGGGCATTTTCAGAAGATTAATTCTGTCATTCTTTGGGCCTGGAAGGTGTTTCCATTTCTTGGTGTCTTTAATTTCTTCCTTCAGTGTCTTAATGTTTCCAATGTGGAAGTTTTTTTCATTTCCTTTTTCAGGTATATTTCTCTGTAAATTATGTTTTGTGTGGCTACTATTGACATGATTGATTACTTGATGTTTTCATATGCTTGGTAATTGGAATATAGTGATTTTTGTGTTTTATATCCTGCCATTTTGCTGAAAGTGTCAGCTCTAAGAATTTTTCCATAGAGTCTTTAAAGTCTTTTAGGAATAGAATCGTATCAGCTGCAAATAGAAATATTCTTACCTATATCAGTTTAGTATCTCTTTTGTTCCCTTCTCATGTCTCATGTCTTAGCAAAGCATTCTCACACTGTACTGAATAGCATTGAAGTGCTGCATGTGTACTTCTTCTGTCTTGAGTCAAAATGAGTTGAGTTTTTCTACGTTTAGTTTGGTGTTAGATAAATGCTTGTTATATGTAATTTACTTTAAAAATTCTCCATCCATCTTGAGTCTTTCCATGGCTTTGACCATGAAGTGGATGTCGATTTTTGTTGAAAGTGTTTTCTGTGTCTATTGGGGTAATCATCTCATTTAAGTCTTTGAATCTATTTATGTATTATATTGCATTCACTGATTTATATGTGTTACATCATCCCTCCATGTCTGGAATGATACATACCCAATCATGATGAATAATGTGTTTAATGTGGTCTTGAATTCCATTTGTTATTATTTTATTGACAATTTTTCCACCTACGTTTTTCAAGGAGATAAGTCTTTATATTGTCTCTTTTTGTTGTGTTTTGTCTTGTATTGCTATCATCAATACTAGCTTAATAAGAATAGGGAAGAATTCTTACTTTTTTGTTACTTTATGGACTAGTTTGTGAAATATGACTCTTAGTTCCTTGAATGTCTGATCAAATTCTGTAGTGATTCCAATGTACCTGGGCTTTTGTGCATTGGTAGACAATCTATTACTGATTGATTTTATTATTAGCTTTAGATCTGTTTAAATTTGCATTTCATTTTTCTTTGAAAATTCAAATTCCCCCAAGCATCATTCTGAATGTCAAAATGGTTAGCAGTGGAATTCAAGGTATTTGACTAATAATAGGGGAGATCTGTGGGGGGAAAAATAAAGATGGCCTTTCAGTGTGACATCATTTACATAGTGAAGGAAATGATTATCCAACTTGATTTGAAAGCTCTCCAAGGTGAAAGTTACTGTATCAAATTTTAGAGGAATTTCATACCAATGTAAAAGATAAAGCCTGAATTTCACTGTTGACTTTGACTAGTGGTACTGCATGGAGCGTTTCTCATTGTTTTCTCAGGTATTGTATTATTTTCTTTCAAGGCATCCAGTTTCTTCACTCTGTCCTCAAGCCTTGACGTTCTGTGTTCTCTCTGATCTACTTTGGAAGTGAGGGTTTCCATTGTTTGTTTGTTTTTCTACTAGACTGACTGAGATTTTCATTTCAGGTTGAGTTTTCTCTAGTGTTTCTCTATCTTTCGAATTCTATGCTCTGCATTGTCCTCATTACTTCATTCACCATTCCCTTATGTTTTCTTGGAATTCAATCATTTTGCTCCTGCCCTCTTTTAGGTCATTTGCATATGTATTTGTTTCCTCTTTATATTCTTTGGATCATTTAACATATGTACAATTGCTCTTGGGTGATTTTAAGTTCTGTATCTTGGATTTCATCTAAATTGCTCACCCTAGCGGACGTTGATGCAGAATTGGTAATTCACTAGGAATGGGACATATTTTCTTGGTTTATCCTATTTTTTGTGTTTTGAGAATGGGACCTAGGTATCTTGATTTGTGCTCCTATCTGTTTTGGTATTAGTGGTTAACACAGGAGGCAGAAATCACAAGGTTAGGTTTCAGGCTGAATGTCCTCAATGATGTCTCAATAGGATAAAACCTATGCTGGGAGCCAGGAAGTGGGACACACAAAGAAAATCAAGGCCACAAGGGTCAGATAAAAGTTTAGGGAACATGGCAATGTGTGGATATCTGGAATGACTTACTTCAGATGGCTTCTACATGGTGTCCTGGGAACCAAGAATAAACAGGAAACACTGTTCTTATGTAACTTATTACAGAATGATTTTTGGCAAGAATCCATGTTTGTGAGATTTCCTACAAAATATCTTCGGGACTAAGGGCACACAGTCTCCACCAGTGGCCACCTGAAGCAATGGTGGACTAGCATCTCCATTCCGAAAGATGACTATCCTAACCTTGGGAGGTACAGCCTACTCGTTGCTCATATCTTTGTTTTCTGTATTGTTACTGTGCACTATGGTTCCAAAGAGTGTCCTGTGGGCCTGTTCCCACAAAGAGTCTGATGTGTAAAAGGGGTGAGATGAAGGGACTCAAGGCCATAAGGGACAGATGAAGTTTTTGAAAGCAAGCCAGTGGTGTCGACAGAATATCTGGTAACCAGGAATAAACAGTGAAGGTACACATTATGTAACTGGATACAATACCAAGAATAAACAATGACAGTACCCATTATGTAACTGGGTACAATACCAGTTTATGGAAGAGGCCACCTTTGTGTTATTTCCTATAAAGTGTACTTGGGACCAAAGAGGGGCCAGAAAAGCATAACTCTACCTTAAAGTGGATGAGAGGTAGTTCATTCTGGAGCCAAATATGAGTGACTATGGCCCGGTAACACAGATTCAGATTACCCCAAATCCATATTCCAAGGTAGTAACAGTTTCATGAAGTTTTTATTATAACAAAAGAAAGAAAAGTCACACATCAAGACACACTTCAAATACATTGGTGGAAGCATTAAATAGGCAGATACTACCAAAGAGAAATCTCAGCCATGGACTAGAGATGCTTTCTGATGGCAGTCAACCTTTGGTTGTTGGAAGCTGATGGTCTGCTAAATTAATGCATTCCCCAAATTTTTGTTTCTGGTAGTAACAGAATGTTAAGTTAGAAACAAAGATGGACAAGAAGTGCCTATTTTGCAGGTAAACAACATTCTGGAATGTTCAGTTTTAAGATGTAGTGTTTCTGGGACTTTGTTTCAGAAAGGACAGAAGCGGCCACCTGCATAGGGGCCTGTGTGCTAGTGAATACAGCATGTGGTATTACCAGCAGCTCCTCAAATCTTTTTGATATCAGGTTTCCACAAGACCCTACTTCCCTAGTCTGGGAACTCAGTCCCAACAACACAGCGTTCTATACTAAACTAGGGTGAGGTCTCGTGTAAGCACATAACTACTTTTGAAATTACTCTGTAGAGTGATTCCAGACTGACTCAGGGATTTATGTGGAAGGGAGTCTGAGGAAGGGTGGGAGGGGCAGGGTCTCACCTAGGTCACTCACCTAGGTCAGAGTAGGGAAGGAGCAAAGTAAAAGAGGAAGGAGGACAGAAAGACATTGGCTTTAGAGGAGGATTGTGACTTGGTCATGGTCAGAAGAGTGGCATGGCTGGAACAGTGATAGAGTTTCAGAACCAGAGGAGACAAAAGCAGAGTCTAGTTTTGACCAGAAACTCTTCAGAAGCAGAGAGATCCAGTGGAGCACTTTCTTGCAGAACCAGAGGAGTTTCTAACCTCTCAGGGTTTCAACTGGAACACAAAAACTCATTGGAGCCACAGGGACCATGGAGAGGTGTGGTTGTTCAGAACCACAGTGGGTGCTCCTTGAATGGAAAAGGGGTTAAAGAACTAGAGGTGGGCCAGAAAATCTACGTGGTCAGAAAAGTATGGCACTGAAATCCAGGAGGGACAGGACTGAGGAGCTGTTGTACACAGAACCAGAGGACAGGCACAGGAATTCACAAGGAATTTATATATTCATTAATGTATTTTTCTTTAAGTCCTGGAAATCACTATGTATACCAGGCTGACGAAAATATCATGAAGATCTGCCTGCTGGGATTAAATGTGTGGCCTCCCATGCCCAGCCCTGTGAGAAATATTGGAGTGTGTTGTTCTGTGTGTCCGTGTTGACAAATTTTACATCATTTGAACTAGGACTAATACTGATTTTTTTTCATTTATTTTATAGCTACCAAAATATTCCCATAGAAATATCTGATAGATTTTTAAAAGTTTTGTGTTGTTTGCAAATATTGGAAAGTGGCCTGCAATCTATAGGAAGTACTTCACATAAATTGTCTCCTTGCTAGCATGGAACAATCTAAGGTCTTCTGATTTACATCATCCTTCATTCATGCATTCTGAATTCCATGTTCTGTCACTCATCCAAGAGAGCATTTAGCCCAGGGATGTTGTCCTCCCCAGAAAACTTGGTAGGTAATTAGTCACAGAAGGAATGGGTGTAGCCTTCATTTAATCAGAAAACATATGTTAGCAGACATCCAGAGTTAGCATTTAGTATTTTCAGTGAATTAGTTTCATTGTAGAGGTCTTTTCTCTGTTGGTTAGCTTATTTAAAATCCTGTTCTCCCCTTCTCTTTGTTTATTAGTTTAATAATCAGTTTTAACTACATAAATAGAAATATTTGCATTTGCTATAAAAATTATTCCCATTGACTGGTTATATAGATCATCAAAATTGTTTCCAAACAGACATTCCTTATTTCCTGGTAACATATTTGTATCACTTGTTAATTTAAAAAATATTATTTTTGAAATATCATAATTCCATATGTTTATGAAAGGTGTTGTGATCATAGTTAGCCCTCCCCATTGTCATCAGTTATCTCCCACCCTCACATTCCTGATAATCTCCATCTTCTTTTCAATTTCTCTCCCTGTTCTTTCATCTACTTATTCAGGTCTTGGGCAGGAAAGCAGGCTGCCATGTGATCATGACTACAACAGCCATGTCGTTTACAAAAGATAGTGTTTGCATCTCATTACCCATCCTCCAGCTCTTAGTCTTCCTGCCCCATTCTTTGTAATGTGTCCTGAGACTTGGAGAGGGTAATATAGAATTTCTGTTCATGGCTGTGAATTCAGCAGTCACTTGTTCTCAATACTTGGTTAGTTATGAGTCTCTGCAATAACTGTTCCCCATTGCAAAAAAAAGGTTCTCTGACTCAAATAGAAAGCAGCAGTAATCTATCGGTAGAACAAGAAGTATTTAATGGCAGTTTAGTTATATGTACAAGAGCCTATTACCAATAGTACCTTCTGTCATAGGGCCCATCACCTTCCCAATTAGAGAGTTTTGAGAGCTTTATAATATGAGGCTCTCATTTTCTTCTGAGAACTGAACATCAACTCCAATCAAAACTCGTTTACCCACAAAACAGTCTTGGCACTATTGTAACAATGAGGATATCTTACCTTGTTAGTATTGTAGCACACATTGTTCTACATATGGGTAGGAGCATTGATGACTCCTCTCTCCCAGGTGCCTGTGTAGAACTTCTGGCACTATAAAGGCTAGACAAGAAGGAGTCTAGACACTGTGATTTGAGTGCTAATTTCTTAGCATAGTCTTTGATGGTACATAAAATGTCATCTAATTCTGGGTTATTAAGGTAGATATGAGATCTGAGGGGATTTTTTTTTGGTGGACTATCAGTAGTCTTTCAGTAATAGAATTGTATTGTTTGCAAATTGGGATATCTTGTTTTCTTTCCTATATTATCTCCTTAATTTTTTCTCTTCTTTTTAAAAAGATTATTGATTTTTTATGAGTGTTACGAATGCGTACACGTAAATGCAACCGTGTTGTGCATTGCCGAAGGAGGACAGAAGAGCTCATCAAATACCCTAGAAATGGAGTTATAGATGGTTGTTAGTCACTCTATTTAATTTAAAGTCTATTTTGTCAGATATTAGAATTGCGACACCCACTTGCTTCTTAGAACCATTTGCTTGGAATATATTTTTCCATCCTTTGACCCTAAGATAGTTTCCATCCTTGAAGGTGAGATGAGTTTCTTGAAGACAACAAAAAATATGGATTTTACTGCTTGATTCATTACACTAGCCTGTGTCTTTTGATAGGGGAGTTGAGGCCATTGATATTTACTGTTATTATTAAAGGATTTGTACTAGATACTGTCATGTTAATTTCTTTGTGTATGTGGCCCTCTTTTGTGTTTCTGTCATTATACCATTCTTTGTTTTCTTTCTTTAGACTCTTGGGCATACTCATTCCTTCCTTCAGTCCTTTGTGTTGCTTTACGTATTCTCTGTAGGGCTTTCTGGTGGGCATGAATTCTTTCAGCCTGTTCGAGTCATGAAATGTATTCTGTTCCCCTTTGACCTTGATAGATAGCTTTGCTGGATAAAATATTCAGAGTTGGCATCCATGGTTTTTTAGAACTGGGACTACTTTGGTCTCGGCTCTTCTGGCTTTTTTATTTGCATTGAAAAGACAGCTGCATTTCTGATGGGTTTTCCTTTATATGTAACTTGGTGCTTTTCTCTAGCAGCATTCAGTACCATATCTTTGTTCTGTACAGTTAATGTTTTTTCCTATGATATGCCATGGAGAGTTTTTGTTCTGGTTATGTCTAATTGGTTTTCTCTGTGCTTCTTGAATCTCTATGGGTAAGTCTTTCCTTAATTTAGGGATGTTTTCTTCTATAATCCTGTTTAAGATCTGTTCAGTACCATTGACCTAAGATCCTGTATGCCTATAATTCATAGATTTGGGCTTTTCATGTTGTCCCACATTTCCTGAATATGTCATTTCTGTGGATTTTAAAAAAAATTTCACATAGTTTTGCTTAAAGAGTCCTGATCCTCAACTTTATTATCCAACCTTGAAACTTTGTTTTCCATTTCATTGATTCGACTTTTGAAGATTTCTATTGTTGTTTCTAATTGTTTATTGTGTTTTTCAGACAGTGTTCATTTGTGTTTGGGTTTTCTTCACTATTTCTATCTCTTTTGTGAATTCACTTTCAAGTCATGAATTGTTTTTGATATTTTGATATTAAGCCACATATTGGTATATTCTTGGGCTTCCATCACAAGCTTATGTCTTTCCTATTTGATCTCTTTGAGTTGCTTTTCTGTGTTTTCTTTAAGTTCTTTGATCGTGTTTATGAGTATTCTTTTAAATTCTATGTCCTTGGGTTCCTCAGGGTGGTTCTCATTGTACCACACTTCTGTAGAGCTAGTGGGTTTTGTTAGGCACATATTCTTGTGCTTTTCCATATTATTTGTGTTTTTGAGTTGCTGTTGGGCGTATGGATGTTCTTGGTTATGTGTCCAGTATGAACTTCTATTTTTTTGTTTAATTTTGGTTCTGTTTATATTGTTTCTTTAGCTTGGTTGCTTTTTGTTCAGGTATGGAAAATAAATTGGTGCTTGTGTCTGGTTCTTGCAGGGTAGTAAACAGGTATGGGTGGATGGTGGGACAGTGTAGTAGATAGGCTGGTCAGGTTTCATAGGAGGGCTTGTCTGTGTCAGACAGATCAGGAGCTAGTAAAGTCTACACTGGGGAGTTTAGCTAGTCTGGGATAGGAAGCTAGTCCAGAGATCTAAGCAGAGGAATTTGAGCCTGCTTGGGTCCAAGGCTGGTAGAGGACAGGGTGGGGGTGGGCAAGAGGAATGGAATAGAGATACAGTGGGTGGTATTTGACTTACCAGAGTCCCTGTCAGCTGGGCAGGTCTATCTGGCTGGTTGGGAGCCAGGGAATATGATGATAGGGGAAATTAACTATCTGTGGTTGCATGTTTAACTAGTGTGGGTTTGGAAGGTGGGCCAGGGATCTGAGGCAGAGCAATTGGAGCCTGCCTGGGTCCAGGACTGGCAGGCAAACATCTTTCCTCTTTTTAAAAAATATTTTTTACTTATTTTTATTTTATGTATATGAGTGTATTGCCTGCATGTATCTAAGTGCACCGGTATCATGCATTGCCTGTAAATGTCAGAAGAGGATAGTGGATCATCTGGAACTGGAATTGCCAACAGTTTTTAGCTGTCATGTGGGTTCTGGGACTCAAACCCTGGTCCTCTCCAAAAGCAGCCAGTTCTCTTAACTGCTGAGCCATTGCCCCAGTCCTTATTTCCTTCCTTATCAGTATTAATACTGGACTTATTTATTTTCTTTGTTACATATGCTGGATTCATTCTGGGAACTGGTGTGTTCATTAGTTTGCATACAAAAATTATGAAGTTATGGCTTTTGTACCATGAATTTGAGCATTTCTTGTAATGTTATTCTTCTTCCATCAATTTCAGGAATAAAACATTTCTGTGAATTAGTTTTAGTTTATGCTTTTGCTTTCAGTGCTTTAAATGTAATTTTTTATTATTTCATGCTGTCCTGTCTCTGGTGCTGGCTGAAAAGAGATCTAATATTAATATGAATTTTCTGCATTTTAATGAGTTGGTATTTGGAAATTTTATTCATGCTTACCACATTTTCTTTATATATCTCGGAATGCGTGATTGTCTCAAAGTTGTTCTCTATTTTGAAATATAGTCTTACTTTTTCTTGCCTGGCCTGGAGAACTCTTGGAGAAGACATCAGATAATTATAATGGAGAGAAACCCTATAAATGTGAAGAGTGTGATAAATTTTTTACAAAAATGTCAAATCTTAAAAGACATCAGGCAATACAACCTGGAGAGAAACCCTACAAATGTGAACAATGTAACAGACAAGTCATTTAGTCAAGGGGTGCATCTTAGAGTACATGAGAGAATTCATAACAAGGAGAAACCCTACAAATGTGAAAATGTGACATGTCCTTTACCAATATCTCAAATTTTAGAGTGCATGAGAAAATTCATACTGGAGAAAAACCCAACAAATGTGAAGAATGTGACAAGTCCTTTACCAACACCTCATGTCTTAGAGTACATGAGAGAGTTTATAATGGAGAAAAACCCTACAAGTGTGAAGAATGTTTCAAGTCTTTTAGTTGAATGTCACATCTTGGAAGCCATCAGAGACTTCATACTGGAGAATAACCCTACAAATATGAAGAATGTGACAAGCCCTTTACTAATACCTCAAATCTTGGAGTATATAACAGAATTCATAATGGAGTGACACCTTACAAATGTAATGAATGTGACATGTCCTTTACCAATACCTCAAATCTTGGAGTACATGACAGAATTCATAATGGTGTGAAACCTTACAAATTTGATGAATGTAACAAGTCCTTTATCAACTCCTTATCTCTTAGAGTACATGAGAGAATTCATACTGGAGAGAAACCCTAAAAATGTGAAGAATGTGTCAAGTCCTTTACCAATACCTCAAATCTTGGAGTACATGACAGAATTCATACTGGAGAGAAACCCCACAAATGTGAAAATTGTGAAAAGCCCTTTACTGAAATGTGAATTTCAGAAAACATTACAGAATTCACAATGAGGGGAGATATCACAAATATAAATAATGTGGCAGTTTGATTAACCATATTTCAAGTCAGAAAAAATAGCAAGAATACATGCTATAGAGATAGTTTACAGTTGTACAGAATTTAGCAAATCCTGTTTTCAATCCCTAGAGAACAATATAGAATCCATGCTAGGGGGAAGTTTTCAAATGCAGAATTTTGTTGAAAACTTTTATAAATACTTAAAATTTAGAAAACTGTATAGTTTACTGAAGACAAATTTAGAAGTAAATATACAATTTTATTATCTGTCATAAACTTTTATTTTTAATTCACTATGAGACAATTTTTAGTTGTGAGAAATGAGAAGCCTAAAGACTGTGACAAAGGTTTTACTCGTTCATCCAATCTTCTCAAATATCACAGAATCCATAATTTAAATAAATCCTACCTCTAAAAGGAATTTTAGCCATTATTTCCATTTGGCTCACATTTAGGACACATCAGAAATTTCATAGTGAGTACGAATCCCACAGAATTCTATGATTAAAATCCCATTATTTATTCACTGTCAAAGAATTTACAGTGTGGCTAAACCACACAAACATCAAAGATGTGTCACTACTTCAGCAAGAGAAATCACATGCAAATGTAAGATTGCTTCTTTAATGCCCTGAATCTGCAGTTTGCATTAAGTCAGATGTATTATATTTTTAAATGTTTTCAAACTCTGTACACCTTTATTTTATGAAATAAAATAGATATAATCAAAGATGTAGTATAGAGGTTCAATGAAAAAGGTTATCATGCAACAATGTGAAAATCTTCCTCATTTCATTTTATAGAGAACAAAGGATAGTTACAAGAATAGTCTTATACAATTGATAATAGAGTAGAATGAATTCATGAGGTATCTTTTTTTTACTAGGGAAATTAAGCTTCAGGTATCATGCAGAATATTATTCTCAAATGTTATACTCTGTATTAGCAGCATTAAGATACATATAATCAAATTGTATGGCAACCTAATTTACACTACAAATTATGAGTATTGAATTGATATTAATAATACTTTACTTAATAGACTTCTTTGCATGGACTATCTCCTGGGTCACTTCCTATACATTTTCAATTATTTATTTTTATTGAAAGAAATGGGCAACTATATTAGACACCAGATACTGTTTATCAGTAAGAAACATTAGTGGAATAATACATATATGAATGTATATTTTTCAAACTATTAGGAAATATTGAACAAAAACATTTAATTTCACAATAGGTGATGTGTTAGTGTGCTTTCCCCTTTGTAGTCAGAAAATACATGATAATTTACCTAAAAGGAGGAAATAGTTATTTTATTTCAATATTTTTAAATTTTTAGTCTATGTTGATTTGATTCCATTAATATTGGCTTGTGATGAGGTAGAATTTGTGTTTTGGAAAGAATGTAGCCCACTTTCCATTCATTAAGGAGAGAGAGAGAGAGAGAGAGAAATCTTGCACACTAGAGACACATAATATCTCCTTTAAAACTAAAAATTCATGGTTGACTTCCTCTAGATGAGGCTGTACATTTGTATACCTATCAACCTATGGTTAGAATTGAATTCTCATGTTTAATTGGCCACACCTTTTAATACTGAAGCCCATAGTTCAAATATTGAACTCATTATCCTCTAACGGGCATTCCATAGCCTTATCCAAATACTCATTATTCCTAAGAAAACTCATACAGCTTTTTTGTGTGTGTGCAGAGTACCTATTGCTACACATGTCTTAGACCTAGTATTAAACAAATGGCTAACATACTACTAAGTTATAATAGTATTAAAATGACTCCTAATGACCAGTTACATCAATAGAGTAATACATCCCATAGCCTAAATTATAGAAGCCATTTCTTAGAGTAGAAAGAAATTAATGCACTGCTCCACAACTCTCCGACATCCAGACAATATTAGACTGCACAATCCTCAATAGTTTGTAAGATCCAGATGTGGTGGATGACTGCAAGAAAACAGCATTTTCCACACAGCAGGACAGTAGCACATATGAACTCAGCAACTGTGACAGCATGCACACACCCTATTCCAGCTAATGCCAGCCAGAACGCTGCAAATAACACCATGAATTGAAAATATTTTGTGAAGTCATAGTATCATGATGAAAAAAATGCTATCATGTAAAAATTATTAGGAAAAATATTATTTTAAATCATGATTTTCTAAGAAAATGCATATTGATATCTTATAGATAGAAACATATTTTCATGAAACTTTGTTTTCCCAGCATTGTAGGTTTTGAAGACTATACACAATTTGTTAGTTTAAAGAGGAAATAAAATTATGCTGTCTTGGATTCCCCTGCATCCTGAGAAGCTCCACTCTCTCCTTGCACTCTGTCTCCCTTCTATTCTTGGGCCCAAGCCCACCACTTCTCGTTCTGACCCAGATCTCTGGACTACCCTCTTAGTCCAGACTTGCCCACTGCATCCTGATCCATTGCATCCATACTAGATCAGTTCTCTTTCTTCCTTTTTTAGACCCTACACAGGCTGTCTCCACCCAAGTCTTGCCCTTGGCCCTTTTCTAATCTAGCCTGCCTACTACCCAGATCAGCCTACTACCCTGCAATAACCCAAAGTACACACTAGCTAACTTTTTATACTTGAGCAAAAAGCAACCAGGCTATATCGATAGTATGAGTAAAATAAAACTTGACTTAAACAAAGGCAGAGTAAGATTTCCTGTCAGACACACAGCGAACAAAAAATTCAGTAGGCCCAAACAGCAAAGAAAATGCACAAATAGTAAGAAAAGCCAAGAGAATATGTCCCCAACAAAATCCACCAGTTTTACAGGCATGTACTACATGAGCAACATGGTAAGGAACCCAGGGACCCAGAATATAAAAGAAAAATCATAAACATGATCAAAGGACCTAAAGAAAACACAGACAAACAAAGGAACTCAAAGAGGATAGTCATAAAGTTGTGAGGGTAACTCAAAATACAAATAAGTGGATGAATGAAATAAAAAAAAAACAATTATGCACTTGAAGTTACAAAAGAGATAGAAGTATCAAAGTAAACCCAAGCTGAAATGAAAATGCAATTGCAAAACTAATAAGTCAATTTATAATGATAGGAGAATGCCTCACAAGCAGAATGAATGAAATGGGAAAAAAATATCAAGACTGAACAACAGAGTTGAACTGGACTCCTCAAGCAAAGAGTATAATTTTAAAAACCACAGGAACGGAACAAGCAAGAAATGTGATGCACCATGAAAAGTCCAACTCTACACATCACAGGCATACAGGAAGGAGAAAATCCCAGGTCAATGACATTGACCAGATCTTCAACAGGAGAATAGAAGAGAACTTCACTAAATTAAGGAAGGACATACAGATTCAAGAAGCATATGGAACACCAGTTACACAGGACCAGAACTGAAACTCCTAGTAAAAGCACTAAATGTACAGAACAAAGAGAAAACACTGAAAGGTGCTAGAAACAATAACAAAAACAACAACAACAACAACAACAACAACATATACCATATAAAGGACAACCCATCAGAATTACAGCTGACTTTTCAGTGCAAACTATGTATATCAGAACTACCTGGACCAAGTACTACCAGTTCTAAATGACCATGGATGCCAACCCAGAACACTTCACCCAGCAAAACTATCTTAGTTGAAAGGGAATGGAAGTTTTTCCATGACAAGAATATGCTGAAAGAATTCATGTCCACCAACCCAACCCTGCAATGAATACTTGAAGCAATAAGAAGTACCAAAGATAGGAATGAGCATACATAAGAGGTTACAGAAAGAAAACAAAGGGAGTGCTAGCTATGGAAACACAAAATGGGAATACAAACAAATTAAAATGACAATAACCAAAACACATCTTTCAATAATAAATCTAAATACCAATGGCTTCAACTCCCCAGTCAGAACACATAGTCTAGTGGAATAGATTAGAGGAAGATTCCAGGAGGTTGAGGACCTACTGTGCTCATGGGTTGCTAGAGTTAATATTTTGAAATTGATGATCCTACCAAAGCTATATATAGATTCACTGAATTGCAATAAAAATAAAATTTTAATGAGTGAAAAAATAAAATTTTCCATGACATTCTTCACAGACTTAGAAAAAAAAATCCTGAAATTCATTTGGAATTACAAAAGACCTCAGATACACAAAGTTATATTGGGCAAAATGAGCAATGCTTGGGGGATGATCACCATACCTGATGTGAAACTATATTACTGTTGGAGAGTAGGATGGCTTGCCTTGGAACAAGTAGAAACTGAGACTTAAATATCAGGCACAGCCTCTCTTTGTAGGAGAGACTCTGAACACAGTGTCTCAGGACCTTGTCATGTGGAACACTACATGACTCACAGGAGGAATTTAGCCAGGTTAAATGTTTATAGTGCTCCTTGCTCTGAGGGAAAACACCTTGGCCAAATGCCCTTAGCCTACTTCCTTGTTCTGAACAAATAACCCTCAGCCCACACTAACAAAAAGGACTAACCAGCTTGGAAAGTTTACTCCTGGATTAAAAACTAATGTTGTTCAGTGCCCTTGTTTCTGAGAAAAAAAAACATCTTGACCACCTTGTTCTGGGAAGAGAAAAACAATCTAATAAATAACTCCAGGTGTATGCAATTAAAGTTAAAACATACTGCTTTGTGAACAAGCCTTAGCAAATAACCTTAGCTTAAAAAGGCCAGCTAAAAGTTACATGTCCTGTTTTTATATCTGATCATACTCTGAAGCATTGTGTGCAACTGCCAAACCACACATAACTGCCATTTCTTTTTCCTCTATATAAGCCTACTGAGCTTACCATTAAACGGCTTCCTGCACAAACACAAGTCCCAGAGTCTGGCTCTGCACCACTGTTCTCACCTCCTGGAGTGGGATCCCCACAATTACAGAGCTATATACACAAAAGAACATTGTGTAGCACAAAAACACACATATAGATCAATGGAGCACAATAGATGTCCCAGACATAAGTGCTTGCAATTTCAGCCACCTGATATTTGACAAAGGTGCCAAGAACACACAATGAAGAAAAGAGAGCATCTTCAGCAAATGGTGCTGGCAAAACTAGATCTCCACCTTTAGAAGAATGAAATGGGACCCCCATCTTTCACCCTGCAGAAAAATCAACTCCAAATGGATCAAAAACCTCAATATGAAACCTGAAACTCTGAAACTGCTAGAAGGAATATAAGACAGTACCCTACAAGATATAGTGGCAGGAAAGGACTTTCTAAATCCCATATCATTTGCTCAGGCATTAAAGTCAACAATCAGTAAGTGGGACCTCATTGAAATGAAAATCTTTTTTATAGCAAAAACAATAAGGAAGTGAAGAGGAAACCCACTAGTGGGAGAAAATCTTCATCTGCTACACATCTGACAGTAGATTAATATGGAGAAATTAAAAAGAACTCAAAAAACTAAGAAACATCTGGGGGGGAGTGCATGCCTTTAAGCCCAGCACTCAGGAGAGAGAGGAAAGCAGATCTCTGTGAGTTCAAGACCAGCCTGGTCTATATACCAAGTCAGACCAGCTGGGGCTACAGGGAGATCCTTTCTCATAAAGACCAAAACAATACCACAACAATAGAGAAACAAGAGATCAAGAGCCAAACTAAGGACCTGAATCGAGGGTTCTCAAATGAAGAAATAAAAATGGATAAGAAACACCTTTAAAATTCTTCAACATCCTTAGACATTAGAGAAATGCAGATCAAAACCACTTTAAGAGTTCATCTACCCCAGTCAGACTGGTTAAGATCAAGAGAACAAAAGAGACCAAATGCTGATGAGGATGTGGAGAATGGGGAATGCTTGTGATTCACTGCTGATGGGAATGCAAACTCATGCAACTATTATGGAAATAAGTGTGGAGAACTCATTAAAAACTAAAAACAAATCTACCATATGATCTTGTTATACCACGTCTTGGCATATACCCAAAGAATTTATCCTATTGTAGAGATACTTGTACATCCATGTTTGTTGCTTCTCTTTTCACACTAGCTAAGAAATGGAAACAACCTCCATGGCTATCAACTGACAAACAGATAATGAACATGTTGTGTATTTACACAAGGGAGTTCTCCTCAGCAATAAGGAAAGATGAAATGAAATTGGCAGGTAAATGGCTGAAACTAATAACTGTTATCCTGCATAAAGTAACACAGCCTCAGAAAAGCAAGCAATGTATATTTTCCCTCATTTTCAAATCTTATCAACAATCCTGTATATGTGAATACATATCCTGATGTAACAGCAGGAGCCAGGAAAATGTGAATGAAGCATGAAGGTAAAGGGGACTAAGGAGCCCGAGAGAGGGGGTATTATGTATCATATGTTAGCAAGGGAGAAATGGGGAGAAAGTGGGTATTCAATAGGGAAGGGAGGATGGAAAGACATACAAGGAACCATAGGAGAAAGGGGAAGAAGGATCTCAAAAGATGGGATATAATGGGAGACTGGCATTATCAAGGGGAAAATGAGGATACTTAAACTCTGAAGGGAAGAGGCAGGTTACACAGGGAGAGAGAAAAGAGATAAAGAAAGCTTAAGTGTCATAAAAGGCCAGAGGGAAATGTTTTAACTCACCCCCCCAAATACATATACAGTAGCTGAACATGAATACACATGTATATCTGAGGCTAAATAACAAGGAATACAGTGCAAGAAAAGAGAAACCTCCTTTTGAGTTGTTGGTCAGAGTAGACCAAGAGACTCCCGAAATAACACAAGCTATTGCCTCATTCTTTGATTACCTCCCAGAATTTGAAGGTAGAACCCTATTGCTAAAGACAGGACATACTCCAGGTGCCGGACTTGGAGCAATGGAGCTGGGACTGACCTGGTAGTCTTCTCCCTGAAGGGTAGCTCTCATAGTTCTAGAGGATACAATGCAATCAATCAATCAACCAATGGTCCAACCTGGGTCTAAAGCCTAATAACTACAATAACTGGCACAGTTAACTATCTCTTTTGGTGCACTAGTGGCAGTTTTATCTATGGAGAAATCAACAGATCTAATTAGACTTAAAGTCCTCTCAATGGGAGGGGAATAATGGATGGCACTGTAAATATAGCTGAATGCACATGACTGGAGAGGTCATAGATCGAAGAGAAAACCCTATGACTTTGACATCCCCAGACAAACGTAATTCCATTCTTACTATCTGATAAAGATAGAGCCTTATACTTTCAGACAAGTATACTGTAATCACTCATCAAAGGAGCTTCTTTTTGCAACCGATGGAGGTTATATTACAGAATTCCACAACTGGTCACACACAGAAAATATATCTGAGACATGCCCATACCTAAGTGACATATCTACATTGGAATATCGATGCCTAAGGCTCATGAAACATAACAATCAGGGGATGGAGAGAATCCTAACACATCCCTCAACTCTTACCAGCAAAGCTTCCTCACAAAACAGACTGCAACATACACAGAAAGCCATAACTGTCCAAGTTTTATAGAATAATAGACTGCAAAGTGCACGTCCCTGGATAAGTCTCCTATATTAAACCTCATCCACCCATGGCTCAGGCAACATTGTGGAAGAGAGGGTGTAAAGATTGTTAGAGCCAGGGTTATTGCATGAACACAAGGAAACAGGGGCTTTCAGGCCTCTTGGAACTTGTTCATGTGAAGTTGCAACAAGGCTGACAGTATGCACAAGATCCATGCTGAGTCAATCAGAGAAAAACCCAGCATAGAATGGGGAAAATGGGTAGGAAGGCCTAACCCTAGTCAAGGATCTATTGGCCACTAATTACTGTGGGATGAGGGAGACTAGATCTTGTTTAAGGGAGTGACTATAGATAGGTTGACTAGACTCCAGTGGATGAATTTGCACCAGAGGACATCTAAGTACAAGTGGTTGACCAGATAGAACTTAAGATATACGACTAAATGAATGAAATACTGTGGGGGGGGGCTATAGTGAGACACAGATTAGAGACGGGGCCTAAATTTGATTCACAGCTATTTTATGAAACACACAAAGACTCAACAAACATATTTTTAAAATAAACAATAATTTAAAAAATTATGCTATTTTAAAGTATTATGTTTTAAGTTGTTTCATGAGAGCTGAAAATCCATTTTACATTAGCAAAGCACCATTAGTATCAGTTATGCTATAAATTAATATTTCATACAAAACTCATGAATAACACCAAAAGGTTGATTTGCCTTCTTTGTTGAGTAGCTCTAAGAATGCTGAACAGTGTAAAAAATGAATATGGGGCTTCATTTCTCAGTGCTAGTCAAAAAAGGCAATCCTCAACATTTGAGATGGATCATATTTTGAGTTGCTCACTAATGAGATAAAAACCTAACAAGTCCATTGAATTAATGATAAATATATTTCATAGGTATTTTTGAATGTTTTAAATATAATTTATGTGTGAAATTAATGAACATAATCTTAGAAAAGTTAAAAGTATGGGGCTGGAGAGATGGCTCAGTGGTTAAGAGCACTGACTGCTCTTGCTAGAGGACCAAGGTTCGATTCCCAGCACCCACATGATGGCTACAAACCGTCCTTAACTCCAGTTCCAGGGCACTACAAAGCCACCTTCTGGCCTCTTCAGCATTACACAACACAGGTGCACTCACATACATGCAAGCAATATACTCATAAACATAAAACAAAAATAATAAATAATTTTTTTAAAAAAGGAAAAGTTAAAGTATATTTAAGAGTTCATCCATGGACATTTAACAATTTTAGTATTGCTCATTGGAATGATATGTAAAGGCATACAGGTTGTTTATAACTTTTAAGAAATAGCTCAGTGGTAAAGAACACTCTCTGCTCTTGCAGAGGACCCAGGCTTGATTCCTATCACCCACATGGCAGCTAACAACCATCAGTAACTCCAGTTCCAGTGGATCATATGCCTTCTTCTGACCTCTGTGGGCATTGCACGACACAGGTGTACTTATACGCATGCAGGCAGTACATTCAAACACACAAAATAAAAATAATAAAAATATTTTTAAAAGAAATAATGTTTATTTCTTTTAACTTACATTTTGACAAAAATGTATTCAATGCTTTAACACAATTTTAAAACTACATATCAGTTTATTTTGTTTTAATAAGTAAAGCATTTGTCCAATGATGTAACATGGAAATTACATGGAAAGTATTATCTTCCTTCCAAGTAGAAACACTCACATCTTATTTCAGCTGATGATAAACAAAGGCTAATAAAAGGATAATCTTAGATATTTGGGTAAATCACTAGATTGTATTTTTACCAAAATTCTGTTCCTTGGGGACTTACTCTCAAATAATTTTCATGATCTATTTATTAGAGATTTTATGTTTTATTAGAGACATTATGGTAAATATAATGAAAATTATGTGACAATGTAATTGTAATACTTTTTATGGGTTGTCATGTATTTAAAAATAATCATTTTCTTTGCATCTTCTCCCATTTCTGGGACAACTGGACACATGGATTTGGGTTTTCCTTTCCATTGAAAGCATGGTGTAAACATGTGAGACTCTGGGTAAAGTTTAGGAGTAAGACAACGTAATGTGCTTGCATGTGTATGTACCTTCTATAATATGGAATGAAACAGATGACCAAAGACATATATTTACAAAGATTTTGTGTTAATTTCTCTGATATTAGAAAATATTTGAAAAATCAAGTACACTGAAAAGGCTTTTTTCTCATGGTTATGAAGTTTTTGATCCATATGTATTTATTTCTATTCATATGAGTTATGGAGAAACAAAGTGCAGCAGTCTGGTAACTATTAGGCAGAGGGATCATTTCTCATTCTGAAGGACAAAGAAAAAGGGAGGAAAAAACTTTGAGATATAGATAGAGAATGTCTTTCACAGGACAGAAACAAAATATATGATTACAAGTTGTATATAAGTGACCTAATTCCTCCAAACCTGCCTGAATGTACAAATGGCTATGAAGTCATGGTTAGATACCTCATGATCTTATCACTTTTCCATAAATCTTTGTCTGAATCCCAATGTCCATGGTAGAAATATTTAACAAATGAGACTCTGGGAGTCCATTTTATGACTATAACCCAAGGTTCATGACTTACCAGGCAACAAAACATTTAAAAATGATCAAAGGTTATTTGTTTTCTCTGCTATACATGGGATAATGTCTCACATGTTAGATGCCTCAGGCTCTGATTTTAGTTAGTGTTAGATGACTTGCTAAGGATTTGAGACTCTGAGCTTGATTCCACACAGTACTTTAAAGGCTACATATCTCAATGTTTCTGAATCTCCCTATGCAACTCCCATGTGGCTTATCTGAATATTATACATGTGAGAACTAGTGCATATTTTATGTTAGAAAATTATATAGTTCCTTGAAATATCAGTGATTTTAAATGATTTCATGTTGCACTACAGTGCTTAGGATTGATCTTGGATATAAAAAACTCTATTGAGAATACATTAATGTAAGCATTCTTTTAATGACATGGTTAGTATTCTCTTCTTGTAAGTGAAAAACAAAACTTCAATTTTTTTCTTAAGTTTTCATTTTTAAGGGATATCATGAAAATGGTTAATTTCTGTAGGGCCTCACATTTCAGTTTTGATTGTTTCAATATCTATCTTTGTTTCTTCTCCTTTTTTTGTATTTTTTAGACAGGGTCTCCCTATAGCTCCAGCTGTCCTGGAACTCACTATGTAGACCTTCTATCTTTGTTTCTTCTCCTTTTTTTGTATTTTTTAGACAGGGTCTCCCTTTAGCTCCAGCTGGCCTGGAACCAGTCTCCCTATAGCTCCAGCTGTCCTGGAACTCACTATGTAGACCAGGGTACCTTCGAACACACAGAGATCCACCTGCCTCTGCCTCCAGAGTGTTGGCATTAAAGGTGTATGCCACCACCCCATCTCAGTTTCTATCTTTGTATAGTTTGTCATTCTTCCTTTTCCCCCTAGCTCCACAGGTATTATGCCACTATACCATCTCTGCATTTATCTATGTTTTCAGCTGTTTGTAAGCATAGTTTCTCTTTAGTACTTCAGGGTGTCAATTGGTGTTTTATGAATTCAACACTCTGATGATGTCACTGGCATATCTTGAATCAGATTTAATATTCTAGTAAATTAAATCATAGTGCTAGAGCCTTAGAAAATTGCCCATATATAATACCTGGTCACAGTGCCTTTCCTAAACATCCATTGTATTAAACTGTGAAACTGTGGGTACTGTATTTACAATGTGAGGAGAAAATAGGAATTGGATTCTCATTGATCATATGCAGGTATTCTGCAAAATAGAGGGAGTTTCATGTGAAGGGTAAATGTAATACACATGAAAGTGGTGTTCTGAGAGTGTCTTCAGTTCCTGAAACTCTAAGAAGTGAAACTCTGTCAGTGAAACTCAGGCTGGGCAGTAGTGCCAAACAGGCCCTTTTGGAAAACTTGGATTGTATTTTCCTATTACTATTAGTCAGAAGACAAGATTCTTGTTTGAGGTGTACATATGGTCACAGCACAAGATGTCATGTTTGCAGAACACATGTAGAGAGTTTTAAAAAGGCTCTTGGAGACTGTCTTCAAAAGATCAATCAAGCCTGTGCTGTGTTCTCACACAAACACATAGTCCTACGAGCTGAACACAAAGCATGCCTCAATTAGGCTTGAAGTTCTATAAATAGCACTACAAACAGTTCACAGGGAGCTCTCTCCCTTTTGCTCTTCCCAATGGACACATGTCAACAGGAGAAAGGAGTTCTCTCTCTTCTGCTTCTCCCATTGACTGCCTGAATCTTGTCATTCTGACTGTATAGTGGAATTGGCAGAAGTGCAGAAAAACATAGCTGGTCCCAGACAAATATGTTTGACTAATTGTTCCAGATTTTAATTTAGAACTCTTTATCATGTCAATACATGGAAATTTACAACCCTTACTATACCTTTACTAAGACTTCAGGGACTGGAAAATATATAAATTTTTAAGTTGCAGTAACTGATACACATATAAGAGCAAATTTTGTTCTCAAATTCAGTATTGGTGACACTGAAATATAACATCCATCTTGTGTAAAGGTATTGAGTTTAATTCTGTTATACAAAGGTAAAAACATGATATAGTATCAAAGAATGCATGTGTTTGTGCTGCATTCACTAACAGTACCTAAGAGCACTGAGGTTACTAGACTCATATGACTACCAGGGTATTTCCATTTCCCCTTCCTGGTATTATTGCATTTATTTTTACTTTATCTGTATGTGAAAAATTGGAGTATGTAGAAAATTTAGTTGAATTACTTTTACTAACCACCCAAAATATTGTGTTTGGTATGTGTTTATATGTACAACACTGTACTTTCCTGTTTTCAACCATCATACACCCTTGTACTACATCTCAAAAAATAGGGCCATTGTCCCCCCTTTGTGCTCAGGATATATATGCATTTATATATATATATATACATAATGTGCATATATTTAAACATAATATCTGGGAAACTGAGACCATGCCTCAATTTTAGAATTTTTAAACAGTATAACAGTAGATG
>NW_008359233.1:92022-93928 GCF_000622305.1 Nannospalax galili
ATTTTACACAAAAGTTCCAAATAAGAATTCATGAAGAAAGATGCTTGGCACATTGTCAAAGCTTCAAAGGACAGACTCACACCAAAGAACATTTGGGGAACACAATTTAGACTCCATTAGCCTACTAATAATAGAGTACATGGTGTCAGGGTGGTGGTAGCAGGGTGTCTCCCGATTGGCTGGTTCCTCCAATGGGCAGGGCCTGACACTAGTGGGAACTAGGAAGGGAAGCCAGAAGCCATCTTGGGATGGCAGCCAGGAGCCCCTGGTAGAGTGTGATGGTGAGTTGCCAGTGTAGCAACTCAAAGACAGAATGGACTGACTCCCTGTGGGCCTGGGACAAGATCGCTGGCCCCAGAGGCATAAGCGAATGCTGGGGGGGCTATGGGCATGGCACAGTCTGGCACAGGGCAGGCTCTGAGTGGTGGTGGAGCGGGGCTAGGCACTGGGTGCTCAATTCCTTCGTAAGTTAATAAACTCACATAAAATATATCATATGGTTTGTCTGATTGTAAACAGGAGACCCAGAGAGAATTTGGGCCACAGAATTGGTGTAGTCTGGCAGGATATGACAAAACTGAGAATGAGTTGTAGTAGAGTGCTAATGGTGGCACTGATGTGGTTTTTGCAATGGGTTACTGAAAAGACGACAGCCAAGCAGAAGCGTGGGCCACAGCTATGTTGTAAATGTGGGGATATGTTGCGGGTATGTGAAGATTTGTTAAAAGTTACCCAAAAGTTAGAAGATCTTTTATCTGCTCTGGACCTAAAGGGAGCTCCCAGAAAAATGGAGCAGACACTTTGCATGATAAAAGATGTGCCCCAGGTGGGAAAAGCTGAAAGGGCAGACCCAGGTGTAGAGCTGGAGACAGAGGAAAGGCAGGGCACTTTGACTTGGGTAAAGTTCAAGGGCTCAGAGAAAAAGAAACATAATAGTAAAAAGGGGGGAAAAAAGCTAACTGTACTATAGGTAGGAAATATTCCATGCTGGAAGTGTTAAAGCTAGGAAAAACAAGTAAACAAGCAGAGAGCCCCTGGCCACATGGCTTGTTAGAGTATGGGACATGGGAGCAAATGACCTCAGGCTAAGTCCTTCAGAAGCTTCACAGCTGAGTTATATAACCACCCATCCATCCTTACCATATAGGCTGTTCAACCTAGGCCAATGCAGGGGGGAGCAGTCCTTAATGGGATGGCTGGTTGAAGGCATTAAAGATATATGGTTGTCACCAAGGAAGACTAACATGATTAGCAGGGGCTGGAGGACTATAAAGGAAGGGGAGGTGTTACTGAGAGAACTAGGTATGAGAAAAGCAATATATGATGTCCAGTTCACTGGGACAGATGAGACTGTGTTCACCAGAGATATGAAAAAAAGCTTAATTCAACTGGGACCGTGAGAATGGTATGGGGCTTTAATGGCTTTACTAAGCCCTTTGATGGGACAGGATCTTTGTAAAGTGAGAGAGGCTTTGGCAAATCTAAATGTAAAACGTGTCTATGAAATAACAGAACACCCTATAACAGATATAAAAAAGACCAGACAGAGTAAATGGTCCACTTGGGTTACTGGAAGACAAATGTGGCAAGACTTATGTCAAGGCCAAATCCCCAGAGAAAAAATTGATAGAAAACAAAATTCAGTACTAAGGCGTTTCTGGAAGGTTTTAAAACCAGAACAGTTTGCAAAGGACATTCGAAGGCTAACAACTGTACAAGGGGTCGTTAAGAATCCCCAATGATTAAATAAGATGCATTTCTCTTCTGATAAAGGCTATACTAGGGGTGGAAGCAGGTTTTCCCACCAAGTTCTCCCCCAGCAACCCGGTATGGTCAATGGGAAGATGACAGATGAGGCTACAGTCAGGAGGCAGACCCAGAGCCTGTCTGACTTAGGGAACCAACA
>NW_008359233.1:94106-101759 GCF_000622305.1 Nannospalax galili
AAAAAGGGGGTAGTTAAAGCGGAGGGGGGAGGAGGACTATACAAAGAACTATGAGGGTGCGGGGGGCGGGGGATTCTCCAGGTACACAGAAAAAAAAAAAGGCCTTAAGCACAGAAGGAACCCTACGGGGATAGAAGAAAGGCCTTCCAGAAGCAATACTGTTGTTAAGTGAAAATCCCAGTGCCAGAGGTGGGTTGCCCCCTATGAGCTGTTGACCTGAGGGACACCAGAGGTCCCCAAAACAATAAAGGCCATTGCCAATAATGTTGGTTGTACACTGGAAGTGGACAGAAAAACCCTATTCCTGAAGACACTGCAGGATCTGATCATGGGAGAGGGAGAAATGAAGCTTGGACTAAGCTGAAAACTCTCTGCCGCTGGATGGGTGGCTTTCATGGTGCCATAAGGCAACATGCAGATGACTTGGGGAGAACAGTCCCCTATAATTCTCCTCAACAATGCACTATCAACATACCAAAAAAGATGCTCTGCTGGTGCAGTAGTGGGGCACCTAGTGTATGTACCACCAGCAAATTTTCGATTGGATATAATGCCTGCTCCTAGGGGTGGAACACACATCTGGCACTGTAGACCAGGCCAACGCCTTTTGTTGAGAAAGGCTACAGGCCCTAGTGGAGAAGCCATCATAAGTATATTGTTTAATGAGTATAGCACACCTACTGGGATATCATCCCAAACATTCATGCTTGTTTAAATGTGTCTATTTCCATCCATTTGTCTTTATAGTAAAAGGATAAATTAGTGGACACAGCCTAAAGATGACTAGTGGGGAAGCCCAAGAAGCCACTATCTCTCCATGATACAAGAGTACAAGAGTGATCACCCTACATCTATCACCCTCTCCAAGGCTCCACACCTACTGGGATATCATCCCAAACATTCATGCTTGTTTAAATGTGTCTATTTCCATCCATTTGTCTTTATAGTAAAAGGATAAATTAGTGGACACAGCCTAAAGATGACTAGTGGGGAAGCCCAAGAAGCCACTATCTCTCCATGATACAAGAGTACAAGAGTGATCACCCTACATCTATCACCCTCTCCAAGGCTCAGGGACTTTAGCGGAAGATTGGTGGAAAGATTATAAGAGTGGAGGAAAGGGATGGAGTGTCTCCGATTGGCTGGTTCCTCCAATGGGTGGGGCCTAACATGAGTGGGAACTAGGAAGGGAAGCCAGGAGCCATCTTGGGATGGAAGCCAGGAGCCACTGGTAGAGTGTGATGGTGTAGGAAACTTGCAGCCAGTGCAGCAACTCAAAGACAGAATGGACTGACTCCTTGTGGACCTGGGGCAAGATCGCTGGTCCTGGAGGCATGAACAAATGTGGGGCTATGGGCATGGCACAGTTTGTCCCAGGGCGGGCTCTGAGTGGCAGTGGCGCAGAGCTAGGTACTGGGTACTCAATTCCTTCGTAAGTTAATAAACTCACATAAAATATATTATATGGTTTGTCTGATCGTAAACCGGAGATCCAGAGAAAATTTGAGCCACATAGGGTAAGGTTGAGATGGGGACGGGCATGTAAATATAATCAAAATACATTGTTTGAAATTATAAAAGAATTAATAAAAACATTCTTTAAAATCACAGGGCTGGAGAGATGGCTCAGTGATTAAGACCACTGTCTGCTCTCACAGAGGACCTGGGTTTGGTTAGCAGCACCCACATGGTTAAAAGCAGCTAATAACCATCTCTAATGTTAGTGCCATGGTACCTGTCACCATCTTCTGGCCTCTGTGAGCATTCCATAACCTGGGTGTGATTAAATATGCAGCCTGTACACTCATACACATAAAATTTAAATTAATACATCATATATTTTAAAATGTAAACCAAAAGAGTGACCAGGAAGATGCCATTACCATCATAATTCAATGCAGCCAGACAGTCATAATGTGAAAATTTCCTGCATATCTTTGAGTATTTTTATTGCTACTTGAAAGTCATATGCTTAAATGTCAGTCACTCTGGGGGAGTTACTTTTCCTTCTGGTAAATATACATGAGAAAATTTAGCTTTTAATAATCTTTATAATTTTGACTTTAATAATCCTTGTAGATAGTAAAATCAGGGAGCACTAAAGTCACACCTACAAAATGACAGTGTTTATATATAACATGCTACAACATCAAGCATTTGTCATTCGTCTGCCTCCCATTTTTCACCAAATGCAGCAATATTATTTAAGTTGGACAACTGTACATTGATGAAAAGTAAACAGGCTTTTGTCACTTTTGTCACACTGTCTTTGAATAGAGATTATTTTTAGCAGATTCCAGGCAGCGTTATTGCCTTCTATTTAAAGTCAATGCACATGGAGTTGAGGTGATCAATGGGATTGTACCCAAAGTCTAATTCAGGTTAACAATGCATGCCTATATTCATTCTTCATCTATTTCTGAGACCATAATTTGTATAAATATACTTAAAATTGCCATAAACCCACATTGGTTCCATGGCCTGTGAACTGAGGGCTCTTGTAGTTGGAAAGTCCAAATGGAAACAATCAAAGCTGCTGTAGCAGAGAAAATAGTGAACCAAAATCATCTTGCATGCCTGGAGGGATTGTAAAGAACATTGCCATCGTTCAGGATTTGAAAGATGCAGGCGATGGAATAGATCCAAGCACATCTCCCTTTAATAGTCCTATTTGACCTGTGAACAATATTGATGAATTGTGTATACAAATATTTAATTATTAAGAATATAATGAATCCATGAGTCTAATTGTAGCTGTGATGCCAGCTCCACTATTCATAAGTGAATTAATATACCAGCAGATACTGGTATGAGTTAATATTATTGCAAATGTTTTTTTTCCACCATATATGTTCATACAGAATACCAAAAGAAATTTTCCTGTAGGTGGTGAGGCCAGCATTATATCTTTACTTTTCCACCTCAACTATATAATTTTGTATTCCAATGTCAGAAAATGGTTTACAGGGACTTTGATAACTTGTATCTTCCACAAGATACTAAATTGTTCCTTCCTTCGTATTGAAAAAAATATGCTCATTGGACAAAAGGAGGAGGTAACAACCACTCTGGACTCAGTAAGCGTATGCACATCAGAGGATGGGAAATAAATCTTATACAAATTCAAGGGCCTTCTGCATCAGTGAAGTTTCTAGTAGTATAGTGGTCTAGGCAGTGCAGAAATAATACTTTTAAGGTCTAGAATAATCTCTTTCATCTGTATTCTCATACTATCAAATAAAAGGCATAGCACTGAGTACATCTGTTTGGATTTGGCATCAACACATTACTTACTTGGGCATGTTACTCTGTCTCACATACCCCAAAACTTAAAAAAATTGCTAATTTTGAGCATTCCTGAAACAGTTGAGAAAAGGCTCTTTAACAGTTTCAGTTTGCAGTACATGTTAGCCTGAAATACACACCATATGGCTCAACATGCCCTAAATTGTTTGATGTTTAATGTTACATGGTGATCCTGAATTGAGACTTTGATCAGCTTCTTATCTGAATAATGGGTGAAGAACTTGAGAGTTTGGTGCATTGCCATGGAGTTTTCTTCAGGCAACCATTACCCATTTGAAGGACAGTTCTCGTCCCACTATGGTGGGTTGAATGAGAATGTCCCCTATAGTATTTGGACATTTTGTACCCAGTTGGTGGTGCTTTTTGGGGAAGCCTTAGGTTTGGCCTTCCTGAAGGATGCATGTGGCTCAGGGTTGGGATAGAGAGTTCTTAAGCCTTGAAGATGTCTAGGAACCCTCTGCTTCCTGTGCCTGCTTGAAGAGGTAAGCTCTTAGTTTTCTGCTTGCTTCTATTCCAGTCACCTCATCATGTTGCCCTGCTATTACAGACTCAAATCTTTTTGGATTCTAACCCTTCTGGAACCTGGAACCTTTAATTCAAATAAACTCTTCCTCTTACAAGTTCTCTTGGTCATGGTGTTTTATCACAACAATAGAAAAGTAACTAATACAGAAGATTGTACCAAAGAGTGAATTGTTGGCTGTGAAGAACCTGACCATGTGGGTTTCTGGAGGAATGTGGAAGACTTTGGATATTTAGGCTAGCAAACCCATTGATTACTATAAGCAGAGCTTAATGGGCCATTCTAGTAGGAGCCTGGAAGATAGCACTTGAAGCAAAATAGTTCCAGGGAGAAATAAGAATTAAACAGCAACTGGTATATTTTGGCAAAGAGTCTGAATGAAGTCTGCCCACAGCCTACAAGCTTGCCCAACGCTAAGTTGAAAAGTCATGGACTCATTTTTTGATGGAGGAAATTTCAAGTCAGCCTAATGTAGAAATGGTGGCATGGTTATTGATGGTGGGTACCATGCAGTTCTAAGGTGGAAAAAACAAAAACCAAGTAGGTCACTTAAATAGGTCACTTAGAAATGCAGAATGTACAATTTTCATTGAAAAAGAGGACTAGGAAGATTAGTGTTGGAGCCAAGGCATGTGATGAAGGAGAGAATCTCTTTGATAAGGAGAATACAGTGTTTAAGGAGATGCCTAGAAATTTGCACTTATAAAATAGAGTACCTTCAGGGCAAGACCACACCCAGCTAAATTTCCAACTCATAAAAGGAAAATGCCTGAAGGGTTTTATATTCCTAGAAAAATCACAGCATAGAAAAGTTGTTGGTAATGTGGATGAAGATCACCAGAGCCACCCCTGGATGTCAGCTAAACTTGGCAATGTTGTTTACATTGTGTTTGCCTTAGAGGCATGAATGATGCTGGAGTGAAGGGGTCATCAATTCTTCTGCTGCCATTTTAGAGAGATGCCAATGTCAAGCAGCATGAAGCAGGGCTGTCCCTGAATAAAGAAGGCCCTGACAGTCCATTACATGAATCTATGGAGATGAAGCCTGGTTGGCAGAGGAGACATCTGCCAAGGAGAGCTGCATACAGGGAATTGTACCAGCCCAAGACCGAGATGTATGTTGCATGCAGCAAATCTGGAGAGACTGAGTCATCTAAGCCCTTTGGAAGTAAAGACCCAGAAGTTGGACATGGAGCTACTGGATTTGCCATGCTGGGTTTCAGTATTGTTTTGCTCCCCTATTTCCTCAATGTGTACCCTTTCCTCCCTTTAAGAATGGAATGTGTATTAGGTTTGTAAGTAAAATTCACTGCTAGGAGGTGCACATGGCATCCAATCCCCTCCTCCCACGGTGCTTGTGACAACCTGAGGAAAACATTCTCCAAACCCCGGTTTGAAGAATCTTAATGAGTTTATTGGACTTGCTAACTGAGCTTGAGGTGTGGGTTACAGACAAGTGGGTGCCCTCCCCATTCATGGCTGTGTTCGAAAGTCCACACCCAGACATAAATCCTGTGGTTTCAGACAGCCTTACAAAATGGCAAGAGACCAGCTTCGTGGTTTTCCCAGCTTTTATAGCCTTAGTCCCTCCCCTGCAAGCAGCTATGGTCAACTAATTGGCTGGAAGAGGGAAGGGGAGTGGCTTCTTTGCAGAGCCTGGGAAGGAGGTGGGTCCATGGCTTATCACAGGACCAGAGGAACATCCTCCAGGCCATGGGTTCCATGGAATATTGGGAGTATGAAATTTGTGTTTTGATTTTGCAGGAACCTTCAGTGAAGAGATCTCTGCTGAAGGGAGGGTCACTGAATACAGCAGCCTTCAAATCCCTGTCTTGCTGAACACTGCAGGACTAGCAGGGGGAAAGTGGCTGGGACAAAAGTTTAAGCTCCTTGCTTTGAGGGAAAGCATCTTGGTCAACATCCCTTAGCTCACCTCCTTGTTCTGAACTAATAACTCTCAGTTCTCACTAGCTAAAGAACAGGCCAGGTTAAAAGTTTACTCCTGGGCTAAAAGTTAAAAGTTACTATGTTAAAGCAACCCTGAATAGAGTGAAACATCCTGCTTTGCAAACAGCCCTTAGCTGGTGCCAGCTAAAAGCTATATATCCTGTTTCTCATCTAATTGTGCCCTAAATCTTTGTATGTAACTGCCAAACCCCATGCAACTACCAGTTAATTGTATTATATAAAAACCACTAAATTTTTTAATAAAGTTGGCTTTTGCAAAAAGGCTCAAGTTCCAGGGCCTCACCCTGTGCCTTGGGGCAACACCCCCCACCACACACACCTTGTGTAAAATAATTGAGAAATTTATGCAAAAACAGAAGTATTAGAAGAGATGTACTGTCTTAGACCGTAAAACAACATTTAAGCATAGTAGAGATTGCAGAACATGCTAGACAAATGTGATTTGTTCTTGATGTAAAACAAGTTTTGTGAGTATATGACAAATGTGTTTTATCTTTTCTCTTTCTTTTGGGCTTTGATATCACAGGTGATGATGCTCCCATCTGTCTTATGAGAATTGCTGCTCAGGTCATCCACTTGGATACTTCCTTAACTGTAGGGGGATCAATGTTTTCTCCCTTTCTTTGTGCTTTTGAGACAAGGTTTCATTCTGTAGCTCCCTTTGTTTCCTGACTGTTGACAGAGCTGACCATACTTGGACCTAGTGAAGATCACTAAATCTAATGTGAGTTAATTATTATATTTGTTGTACTGAGTCCAGAGAATTGCATTGTTTGACCTTCTCCCACTCTTCTAGCTCTTCCATTTTGCCTCATCCTCTTGATCAATGTTCTCTGATTCTTACAGGACATAATATAAGTAACTACTTTAAGTCTGTCTCTACATCCATCTCCTACACTCTGTATCTTGGGCTGCCATTAGTGTCTGGATTCACTACTGTTCATTATAAAGATAGGCAGAATAAATGTAGGAGCAGTTTTTGTCTGTGTGAATGAGCATAGGAGTTCAGAAGGAAGTTTCCTGCTATGTCAGTTTAGTTAGTCATCAGAAATATGCCTTTCTCAATGAAGTCTTACTGTCTCCCATCCTGTGTTGTTAGCTAGCTAGACTAACAGTACCATGCACTGCCTTCCCTTTGCCTTCCTTTTAGTTGATCTTTAATGAAAGGGCAGTTGGTGACTCTCCCAACAGTCAAGCCACTATTGCACAGGTGGGCAGGTCTTAATTTACCAATGGTTTCTTCACACTCCCTTTATCTTACCTAATCCCACCAGAATCAAGTATTAATTTCCTCAACCCCATGCCTCCTTCCCTGCTGAAATATTTCCACCTACAGTATTCCCCCTCTTTACTTTCTTTTTATCTATGCTCTGCTATCCAAACTCCCTTAAGGGAAACTCTACCCTCCTATTCAGTTCCTTTTTCTGTTTTGCGCAGGTATCCATGTGAGACACGCCAGTAAATTGCTGAAGCTAAGAGGCTCATAAAAGAGAGAGCATGAGTCATTTGTTCTTTAGGGATTGGGTTTTTTCACTGAGAATAATTTTTTGCAGTCCCATACATTTCCTGCTTATTTCATAATTTCATGTTTTCTTAATTTGAGCAGTATTCCACAGTGTATTTGTATCACATCTTCATTATCCATTCATCATCTGTTGGGCATCAAAGTTAACTCCATATTCTAGCTATTGTGAATAGAGTAGCAATACCATGGATGAGCATGTATCCCTGTTGTTCAGTGCAGTGTTGTTTTGGAATATTCCCAGTTATGATCTTTCTGAACAGTATGGTAATTTTATTTCTAGTTTTTTGGGTTCTGTGTGTGTGTGTGTGTGTGTGTGTGTGTGTGTGTGTGT
>NW_008359233.1:102832-136891 GCF_000622305.1 Nannospalax galili
GCCTGCGCTTTTATGACCAGGCTGCTTCCTCCTGCCAGTCTGGCAGTGTTCTGCAGGACAGGGATTATTAGAGCCACTGTTTTCAGTGCCCCTCCTTTTAGCAGAGAATGCAGCCTGGACCTGTAAGTTTTAGGCTCACCTCACCCTAGCGCCTGGCATCCTGGTTTCCTACATAGCACGATTTGTTGAAGATACTGTCCTTTGTCCATTGGATATTTTTGGTGTGTTTGTCAAAAAAGGAGGTATCTGTATTTGTGTGGAATATTATTAGAGCCACTGTTTTCAGTGCCCCTCCTTTTAGCAGAGAATGCAGCCTGGACCTGTAAGTTTTAGGCTCACCTCACCCTAGCGCCTGGCATCCTGGTTTCCTACATAGCACGATTTGTTGAAGATACTGTCCTTTGTCCATTGGATATTTTTGGTGTGTTTGTCAAAAAAGGAGGTATCTGTATTTGTGTGGAATAATATTTAGGAGACATATCATTTCCATTGATCTATATGTCTGTTTTTTTTCCAGAACACTGCTGTTTTCCATGGTCTGCTGTGTAACTTGAAATTATGTATGATTATAACTCCTGCCATATTGTTTTTGTTCAGGGTTGCTGTGGCTCTCCTCATTTTCTCCTTTCACGTGAATTTTAAGTTTCATTGGTGTATATTTGTGGAGAATGACAGCAGAATTTTGATTAGGACTGCACTGACTCTCTAGATTGCTTTTGAAAGATGGACATTTTCTCAAGATTAATTCTCTCATTCTTTGAGCCTGGAAGGTGTTTCCATCTCTTGATGTCTTCTTTGATTTCTTCCTTTAGGTTCCTCATGCTTTCAATGTAGAGATTTTCATTTCCTTTTTCCTTGGTATTTTATTATTTGTATGGCTACTGTGAATAGGTTGATTATTTAATATTTTTTTCATAGCTTTGCAATTGGTTGTATAGAAAGACCACTGATTTTTGTGTTTCATATCCTGCCATTTTTCTGAATGTGTCAACCCTAAGAGTTTTTTTTTCAGTGAGTCTTTAAGGTCTTTTATTTATAGAATCGTATCAGCTGCAAGTGGAAATATTTTAGCTGATTTGGATTTTTGTATCTCTTGTGTTTCCATCTCTCATCTTATGGTCTAGCAAAGTGATCTAACACTACATTAACTAGAATTGCAGTGAGTAGACACATATGTCCTGCTCCTGTCTGAGTACAAATGAGTTGAGTTTTTCTGCATTTAGTTTGATGTTAGACAAATTCTTGTGGTATATAACTTGAATTACTGTAAGATATTCTCCATCCATCCTGAGACTTCTTAGATTGATCATGAAAGGATGTTGATTTTTGTTGAAAATATTTTTAGTGTCTATTGAGATGATCCTCTGTTTAACACTTGGAATCCATTTATGAAATGTATTGCATTCATTGAGTTATGCATGTTATATCACCTTTACAACTCTGGAATGAGACCTACTTGATCATGGTGAACAATGTTTTTGATATGGTCTCAAATTCAGTTTGCCATTATTTCATTGACAATATTTACACTATGGTTTTCAGGGTGATAGTCCTATACATTTCCTCTTTTTGTTGTGTCTTTGTCTCGTTTTCATATCGTGCAATGCTGGCTTGATAAGAAGAGTATGGAAGAATTTTTTCCTGCCTATTTTATGGAATAGTTTGTGTAATAGCATTAAAATTTCCTGAAAGTCAAAACGAATAGCAGTAAAATTCCAGGTATTTGACTGATAATAGGTGAGATCTCTGGGAAAAAAGATGAAGATGGCCTTTTAGTGTCAGCTCATTTATAGAGAAGGAAATGACTATCCAGCCTGTTTTCTAAGCTCTCCAGTGTGGCAGTTACTGTATCAAATGCTGAGGAATTTCATATTAGTGTAGAAGCCTGAATTTCACTATTCTCTTTCACTCTGCTTTAAACATGGAGCATTTCTTTTTTTTACATTTATTGTATTATTTTCTTTCATCTAGTGATCCAGGTTTTCCATCCTATCTTCAAGTCTTCATATTCTGTGTTGTCCCTGATGTAGTCTGGTGGTGAGGGGTTGTTTTATTTGTTAGTTTGGGTTTTTTGTTGTTGTTTCGTTTTGTTTTGGCTCATTGAGGTTATTATTTTTTGCTTTTATTCAGGTTGAGTTTTCTCCAGTGTTTCTCTGTCTTTATTGAATTCGCATTTCACACCCTGCATTGTCCTCATTACTTCATTCAGCCATTCCCTTATGTTTTCTTGGAATTCAGTCATTTTGCTCCTGTGCTCTTTGAGATCATTTGCATGCTTATTTGTTTCTTCTTTATAGTCTTTGAACTATTTAGACATATTTATGATTGTTCTTTGGTGCTTTTGAGTTCTGTTTCTTGATTTCATGTAAATTGTTCTCCTTAGGGAGCATGATATAGAATTGGTCATTTGTGAGGGATGGGACATAGTTTCATGGTTTATCATATTGTTTGTGTTTTGGGAATGGGACCTGGGTGTCTTGATTTGTGCTGCTAGGTGTCTTAGATATGAGTTTTTACTCCAGGAGGCAGAAATCTCAACGTTAGATTTCAGGCTGGATGTCTCATGGTGTTTCAACGGGATAAAATGCTGGGGAGCCAGGAAGTGGGGCACATGAAGGGAATCAAGGCCATGAGAGCCAGATAAAAGTTTAGAGAATATAACAATGTATGAATATCCAGAATGATTTAAGATGTCTTCTACATGGTGTCCTGGGAATGAAGCATAAATAGAAAATACCACTCTTTTTTTTCTTTTCTTTTCTTTCTTTTATTTATTTATTTTTTGAGATAGGGTCTCCCTGTAGCCTCAGCTGTCCTGAAACTGACTATGTAGACCAGGCTGGCCTCAAAATTACCTGCCTGCCTCTGCCTTCCAAGTGCTGGGATAAAAGGTGTGTGCCAGCATGCCGGGCCAGGAAACACCATTTTTTATTTTTTGTTTTTTGTTGGTTGTTTGTTGGGTTTTTTGTTTTTTTTTTTTTTCGGTCTCTTTGAGACAGGGTCTCCTTGTAGCCCCAGGTGGCCTGGAACTCACTATTTAGACTAAGCTGGCCTCAAATTCACAGTGACCTGCTTGCCTGTACCTCCCAAATGCTGGGATTAAAGGCATGCGTGGCACTATGCCTGGCAGGAAACTCCACTTTGATATAACTTGTTACAGACTGAGTTTTAACTAGGCTCCACCTTTGTGAGATTTCCTGTAAAATACTCTCAGGTCTAAGGACACACAGTCTCATCTACTGGCCACCTGCCTAGAGGTCTGTGTGGTGAAGAAGAAACATGCCATATTTGCCAACAGTTCACAAATCTTTAAGGTCACTGGTTCTCCAGACCTTCCATCTCTAGCCCCACATTTAACATAGTCCTTGGCAGGGACTATGCTAAGGAGTGAAACATCCTCCTTAATGGCTGAGGGATGCGTGGAAAGAAATGACTCAAACACATCTCATAGTATCCTGGCCAGCCATTCTTGGCTCCTGGACCCCAGTGAAACATTGAGATGAGGGGGAACCCCCGTATCCATGGAAAAGGCTCTGGGGGTCCTATCAGATACCTTGCTAAGAAAGGAATGGATAATGGCTGGGAAGATAGGCTGGTTTTTCCTGACATCACTGAAGGCTGGTCTTGAACGCACCATGAGGAAGTAAGCTAAGGTGTGTGAGCTGTGAGTCTGGGAGGAGCAGCTGGAATCCCTGCCTCTGCATGCTCAACCAGTAATTCATCAGAAGATAGTGCTGTAGCAGCCCCTGGGTCAGAATAACCAGGCCCCGGGGCAAAGAACAAGACCAAATATATGACCTTCTATCATTAGTAGATGACAGAGTTGAAAGGCTGGAAAGTTGCTCAGCAGTTAAAAGCACTGACTGCTCTTGGACAGGACCAGTGTTGGATTCCCAGCACCCTCATTACTGCTAACAACCATCTGTAACTCCAGTTCCAGGGGATCTGAAATCCTCTTGGACCTCTGCCTGCATTGCATGTCCTGGCTGCACCTACATACGTGGAGGCAATGCACTCATACTCATAAAATAAAAATAATATTTTCTTTTTAAAAAAGATGATAGAGTAGAGAGAGTTGGGGAAGCAGTATAAACAGAAACAGGGGCATCCATGCTGCCTGCCTGGTTGCTGAGCCTCTGAGACAAAGCTGCAGATAATGTCTCCTTAACTACAGAGGAGGTGGAAAAGTAGACTTCCATCCTGACCTGCCATTCTCCAAGGCAGTGTTTTCAGCTCTTGACACCAAAGAATCCAGGACAGCTGGATAACAGCTGACCCCCTTCCAGTTAAGGCTGATGCTGTTAGGTTGCCAAAGCAAAGACAGTAAGTGCAATTTCTGCATAGAGTTTATACAGATACTTTGAGAGTTGTGAAGACAGGCCTGTGTTTAATGCTAACTCTCATGGCCCATATGCAGAGTACTTCATTACTATGGAAAATACATTTGGGAGTTTGGCTGTGGTACTACCCCTATGTCATTCATGATAAACAGGAAGTGACCACCACAATGGCAGCCTTGGGGAAATAGAGGATGAGTTAAATGGGGACAGTAAGAGCCACCCAGATGATCCCCACAGGGATAAAGCTGAGTTGAATCATCTTCCAAGTAGAAGCCGGAAGCAGAGCTTGTTTCATGCACTTACATGTGGGGAGACTTCATACTAACCAGAATGGGTAAGTCAAAGCTACTTTGGGGTCAAGTGGGGTGCTATTAGCCTTGCAAACAGCTGAAGCCCAATAAACAGTACAAAATGTTTCCTAAGGAAATGGACATGAAGTCTGGGCCAGCAGGAGTATGTGAGGTGTGTCTCCAAGACTTTCTAGCACCTGTGCTAGGTGATCTGACCTAGTTGGCAATGGTGGGACCAAGGTGGAATGCCATAGAAGACCCTGGAAGATTAGAGTCCTCATGTTAAATGGAGTAGTCACTGAACCCCCACCAATGTGCAGATGGTGTTGGCCCTTGTTGATAATGGAGCTGATGCTACTTTAGTCCATGGGAACCCAGATCTATTTCCTGGGCCAGATGCACACATAGATGGACATGGTGGCTGAACAATAAACCTCAAGTCAGTGACTATATTGTGACATTGGGTTTTGGCATTTGACTCCTGGATGCCTACACTGCATGTTTCTTCATTAGCTCAATATATCCTAGGTATGGAAACCTTGTAAAGTCTGCCAACCTTACAAATGACTGCCTACCAGATTAGACTGTGAGTGAAAGTGTTAAGCCAGGGTTAAGAGACCATCCACCACACACACACACACACACACACACACACACACACACACACACATGTGCACATCTGCTATGGGAGGGTGGATCAGGGTACACCAGTATTGGTGACCTGGTGGGTATGAAGAGATTACTCAGAATATTTTACAATTAGAAACACCTTCCATAATGTGGACAGCACACAGCACCCATAATGTCTCCATGTGATCAGTGCAGCAGTTAGATGGAGCCTGAACAATGACTGTTGACCACAGAGAATAAGTTTACTCCATCCATGATGCTGCAATGCAATCCATCATGGACCTCATGGTCCAACTGTCTTTGATGCTGGCCTGATATCAGAGCTGGTGAATGGCTTTGTTATCTACTGATTGCTCTGAAGGTCAAAACTAATTCACCTTCACCTTGGAAGGAGAAATTCCTCCTCTTGCCATATTTGGTGCCTCAGGGACAGTTGTTGCTATCTGCACACACAGTGGAACAACAGGAGGAGACTTATATGCGGATGTGAAACAGATATAGACAACTCTGAACACTGTTGATTAGGACTTGTGACTCCCTCTGAAATAGGAGCAAAGTGCAGATACACCTACCTGTAGTGACAAACTGGCTAAGTACCTTCACCCTACCAAGGGCTCTGGTTCACCCTGTCATGGTTCTAAAATGAGCCTTAGTGCAGCAGTATGGTAGATTTTGAACCTGTCATTCACAGTAATAGATGAGCTCTCTCTCACTAAAGCCCTGAGAGAGACTGTATGGTATCATAGCCTGGAAAAATGTCCCTATGAGCCACCTTACTGACAAAGCATGAGAAAGTGTCCTGAATCCTCCCAGAGAGCAGGGACTTGCCCACGAGGGTTTCCATGACTGCCCTGCCTTTCTGTGCGGGATAGCTACAGAGAACAGCATTGTCTTGGGCACATAGATATTCCCAGGTTGAAGATGTGTCCCACTGCTGGGTGTGTATGGAGTTCTCTGTGGACTTGGCTCATGGTTTGCCTAGGTGCAAGTATCCTGAGGATGACACAACTAGTTATCGGAGTCCAGACAAGCCACTGAGAACCTTCTGAGCAAGGATCATCACCAAACACACCATCAAGCCAAAGACGTGATACAATGTTTCAAATGGATGGGTTGGGGTGGGCCAGGGAAAAGTAGTGGAACTAAGTACTACAACACTACATTGCACAAAACAGCGTGAGGTGGATTGTGCAGTGGAATGAACACCTCTGTAGTGACTGGGTGTTAATGTCACCACAAATACCACTGCAAAGCAGTAATAGAATGAATCTCTCTACAGTGGAACTATCCCTGTGTACTTCATTCTCCCATGGTTTATGTGGGTCTGTGGACACAAAGGCTGCTTGTACCTACTAGGTGGCTGGACTGTGGTTTGCACCTGGGGATGCCAATACCTAGCCAGGAAGATTCTCTCCACAGTCCCCCAGTCACCACACAACCGGAATACTGTGTACTTCTGATGGCACTGAGAGACATGCACTCCATGGTGTTTTCATCCACTAAGCTGTGTTTTTGTCTGTGGGAAGTGCTATAGATGGAAGAATATCAATAACTGCCCAGCAGAGCAGATTGCATGTGCACTCCACCAGACCCATAAGGCTCTCACCTTTCTCAAGGATGAGACAGTTCAGATAGAAAAAGTTGTGTTACAAAGTAAAATGGCCTTTGATTTGCTGATAGCTCTCCGAGAGGGAACTTTCCTGTTATTCACCAAGTGTGGTTTATATCCCAGATAGAAACAAAGAAAGCAACAACAAAAACCCCAGCTGCCTTACCAAAAGTAAACAATGAGATGCAGACATTCCAACAGTTAACTGACCTCCCCCCGCCCCCAGCACAATGGCAAGCTAGCATCTCTAGTCCAAAAGTGGACCATCCTAACCTTGGGAGGTACAGCCTACTCATTGGGCATATCTTCGTTTCCTGTATTGTGGCTGTGCACTAGGGGTCCATAGAGAGTCCTGTGGGCCTGTTCCAACAAAGAGCCTGGTATCTAAAACAAGTGAAATGAAGGGAATCAAGACCATTGGGGCCAGACGAAGCTTTAGACAATATGGTAGTGGTGTGGACACAGACGATGTAGTTAAGTTGGTGGCAATTGATGCCTCAGAACTAAGAATAAACAGTGAAGTTTCACTTTATGTAACTGTACAAAAGCAGTTTAGGGAAGAGGCCTCCTTTGTGTGATTTTCTAAAAAGATATCCTTGGGATCAAAGGGTGGACATAAGGAATAACTCTCACCTAAAAGGGAATGAGACATAGTTTATTCTGGAGCCAAATATGAGTGAATGTTGCCTTGGAACACAGATTCAGGTTACCCCAAATTCCATATTCCAACATAGTAACACTTTCATGAAGTTTTTATTGTACACTACAAAGAAAAACATAAATCAAGACATGTTTCAAATAGGCTGGCAGAAGCATTAAGTAGGTGGATAAAGAGAAATCTCAACTACAGGCTCCAGATGCTTTCTGAAGGCAGCCAGCCTTTTGTTTTTGGAAGCTCGTGGTCTGCTCTATTGACACATTCTGAAATGTTTTCATCTGGTAGTCACAGAATGTTAACTTAAAAAGAAAGGTGTTGGGGGCTTGAGAAACAGCTCAGTAGTTAAGAGCACTGACTGTTCTTGTAGAGGATTCAGATTGGACTCCCAACACCCACATGGTGGCTAATAACCACCCTAACTCCAGTTCCAGGGGATCTGATGCTCTCTTCTGTCCTCTGTGGGCATTTCATGACATGGGTGCACTTACATGTATGCATGTTTCATATCCTGCCTTGTCCTCTTTACAATCATTCAGGTGGTTTTTTTCCTCTTTATATTGATGAAGAAAAATTAACCAAATATGGAACTATAGAACTATGACCTCAGTATAACTTTGTTCTGTGTGGCAGATGAGTAAGTACTAACAAATGTATTTGATAAGAACCTATGTACTCCTAATAATAAGCCTAATAATGTGTGCTTATTGATGTATGCAGGAGGAACAGAACTTTGTAACAGTGCTTTTGAGGCGTTAGCCTTCTAAGCCTCTACTTTAGAGCTGTGTTAGAAAGCTATATGAAGGAACTTCCCACTCTAAGCTTTAAACTGCCACAGGACAAGACAGTCAAAAAGATAAAAACTATAGCATGTGAATGCCTTGAAGAATGCTGCCTCTTGCAGTGGTCTTGAATAAACATTTGCTGCATTGTGTCTTCTCTGTTCAAATAGCTGAGATTGTTCTGGCATCAGCAATACAGCATGTTACTGGAAATATCAGAATCCTTGCCCACACTTGACTGAAATACCTTTTGTTTGTTGAAATGCTGTTTAAATTTCCTATAATAACCTAAAGGGCACCTATACCTCAGTGCTGGAAATCTCAAATGATTACCTAATGATTACTGCCAAGGGCTGATGTGAGAAATCATTCAAAAACCTGTATGTATTTCTGGTTTATGCCTCGTGATGTCTGGAGCAGGTTAGCCCAGGTGTAGCCAAGGGTAAACTTCCTTGGCTTCCTGAGCATGGTTTGATTCTTCTCCCCTGCCCATGTCAGTCTCAGTGTAATTTTCATAGCAATATGCTTTGAACTCCACATACATATTTATGTGTTCTTTTTGAGTTCCATCTTAGGATTTTTCTAAATTACTCTCTTAGGCAACATTGCTATGGAATTGCTGTTTTTTTTTCTTGTGGAGGAGGAATATTTTCTTGGTTTATCATATTTTTATTATTTGGAGGATGGGCTCTGGGCATCTGTATTTAGTCTGTTTGTTGTCTTTTCCTGAGTTTTTTATCCCAGGAGGATGGAAATTCTAGGTGAGGTTTCAGGCTGGGTGTCTTTGGGGGTGTCTCAAGAGGTCAGAAACCAGGCTGGGAGTGTAGGCAGGGGGCTAGGTTGTCTTACTAGGTCCAGGTGTGGTCTAAGCCCACAGCAACCCTGTAAAGAGGCTGTGTACTGTGTCCAGGGCTGGACTGAGAGCTGGAGCCACTTGTTTGGGATCTAGAGGTGTGTGCGGGGAGTGGAGTCTGAATGGTCAGGGACAGTCATCTGGGTAGAGGAGTGACCCTAGAATAGAGGTGGAGCAAATTCAATGTGATTAGAGAAGGGGTGTGGCATGGGCAGAGTCCGAAGAGTGACTTGACCAGAACCTCTGGTAAAGTCAGCGGGACCAGAGCAGAGGCCAAGAGGTGCCAAAGTCCGGCGGGACCCTGGGCCTTTGGAAAAACTCCTTGGAGACCTAGGAAGCACTCCACTCTGGGAGCTGGGCGGTGCAGATCCGGAAGCAGACAGAACTGGACCAGTCTCGTGGGGATTTGAAGGTTCACCCCAACTATAGGAATCACTTGGAGCAATTGGTGCAGAGCGGGTTCGGGCGATCCGGGAAGGACAGGCGGGTTTGAGAAGAGTGTGGACAGCTTTTTATACTAGCAATTACTAGTATGCAAACATCACTTGATTTAATTATTTATTTTTTCCTCGTCTCCCATGTCATATACATTCCCAATGGAAGCTAATAGCTGATTTTTTCCCCTCTGTGTCTTTCCTGTACTACATTTTTTCAATGTATTTTTTATTGAATTTTTTTTCATTTCATAAAAAAATCTTAATCATCTTTATACCCCCTACACGATCCGCACCCATGTACCTGCACCAGATTTTGTGTATTCTGTGATATATATTAACACCCACAGAGTCAAGTTTTCAACATATCATGAAATTAGTAAATTTTATGGTTTTTGTTTTGTTCATCCTTTGAAAATGTTTGTTCCCTTCTGAATCCTTGTGATTGTTTTTCAATTACTAATGTATTTCTCCTGAAAATGATTGTAAGACCATGATAAGAATCACGTAGAATATTTACATAGCATGAAAATTCTATATCCTCCTTCCATTTTAAATAAGAATGTGTCAAATATGTGTGACTGTCTACAAGGCATTTGGGATTCCTCTGTTTTCTATCTACTATTGATATCTATTTTCCACTTTGGTCTGAAAAGAGATTGTGAAACATTGATCTTGTATAATATTTAAGACTTATTCTATTGTCCAGTCCAGTTCTGCAAGTATTTATTGATTTTGGAAATTTGTGCATCCTCCTGTGGTGTGCATGAGAGTCAGTCCAGGCTTCTTTGGGTTCCATGCTTTCTCATGCTTTTCCATGCTTTTCTCATATGCTTGTTCACTCATAATCTTTCTGACTTTATTATTCTTCACAGTTAGGATACAGTTCACAGAGCTGTGGTTTGGAGGATCTGTCTTGTTCAGGCACCTTCCTTCTCTCTATAATTCTTGTCAACCATGAAATGAGATTTCATACATCATGACCAGAATTTCATCTCATGTTTCAATCTTCCTATTGTCTATTAGTTTCTGAGCCCCATGGATACTGCACTGAAACCTCTAAAGATGGAGCCAAAGCTTAATGTTTTATCTGTTGAATAATTTTCTCAGTTGTAGATGAGCTGAAAAGAATCCAGAATGGACTGTGTGATAATATGAGAGAAAACAGATAAAATTCAGTTTCAAATTTGAAATAAACTAAAACGATAGAGATGACCTTAGTTGCCAGGCGTTGTGGTGCACACCTTTAATCCCAGCACTTGGGAGGCAGAGGCAGGTGGATCTCTATGAGTTTGAGGCCAGCCTGGTCTCCTTAGTGAGTTCCAGGACAGCTGGGGCTTCAGGGAGACCCTGTCAAAAATTAAAGAGAGAGAGAGAGAGAGAGAGAGAGAGAGAGAGAGAGAGAGATTACCTTAGTTATCACTATGCTTTCTCCTTGGGAAAAAAGAAGAAAATGAATGAAATGTGCTCTGATCAAACAATGCTAATAATGTGAAGGAATGTGCATGTTTACTACATAGCACGAGTCACGTACAATGTGTCTACAAACATCACGTTGCACATCACAAATTCATAGCACATTTCACAAAATAAGTTATTATAAACAAAGTGTCAGCTATAATTATCTAGGGGCTTTTTTCACTTTGGGAAATGTGACATGAGAGAATGATGGAAAATTTTTGAACTAACCTAACCTTTCCTCGAGTATTTGCTACTCGGGGTTTGTGACTCTGTTCTTCCTGTGGAAGAAGATTTTATGTAGCTATGTTTGGGAACTCATAATCTTGCCTCCTTGACTCTTTGTAAAATTGTTTTTTATTTATCCATTTTTTATGTTATGTGTATGTGCTAGAGAGCTTTAGTGTTCGCACACCAGAACTGAGGGAGCCTCAATTGGGGAACTGCCTCCACTGGACTAGGCTGTGGCCTTGTCTGTGGGGCATCTTCTTGATTATTGAGTCATGTGGGAGGGTCCAGCCCACTGTGGGTGGTGCCACTCTTGGACAGGTGGGCCTACGTTGTATAAGCAAGCAGGTTGAGAAGGGGCCATGGAAGCAAGCCAGGAAGCAGTGTTCCTCTATGGCCTGTGCTCCATCTCTACCTTCGGGTTCCTGCCTGAATTCCTACCTTGGGGTCCATGATGAGCTGTAACCCAGGAGATGTAATATAAAAATAAACCTTTTTTTCCTGAAGTTGGTATTAAAGTATTTTGTCAGAGCAATGGAGAAACAAACTAGAATGAAAATTGATACCAGAGACTGGGGCATTGCTCTGACAGTCCTGACCTTGGTGTTTTTAGGAGGACTGTGGAAGTGTTTGGAATTTGGGGCTGGAAAAGCCATTGGGTACTTAGAGTTTGTTGCTGTGGAGCTTGGAACAGTTATGCTGAAAGAGTTGTAGACAATGGAGGCCTGGCTTGAGAAGCTTCAAAGGGAAGCGGAGTTTATCAGGGCTGTTTGTGTGATCTCTTGAATTGAGAACCTGTGCTTTCTGTTTGGCTGGGCCTGAGGAATCAGCTGTGATTAAGAGACCAGAACCACTGAAGTTAACCTTTGCTTTACTGGGACAATTGGTGCTGGTTAGCTGGGGCTGAAAATCAGCTTTAAGTAAAAAGAGACCAGCATCACTTTGCCAAATCTTTTGAAAAGTATTTCCTCAGGGTCAGCACAGAAGCTATGGTCCAGAGAGATCTCGAGACTCCATCTCAACCTGGAAGGAGGACTTGGTAATGTATAATAATCTCCTGCATGGTTCTGGTGTTGAAAGCATGATGGGATCACAGAGAGCAGCTGAGACTTGGCACCCTGAGAGGCCAGGCAAAGCCAGTGGTGAAAGTGCAGTTTCGGTTGCAGTGAAGACCCCAGGATTGAAGGCATCATGGAGAGAATCTGAGGCTTGCACCCCAAAAGGCCAGAAGAGGCCATCAGTGAGGGTGCAGCCTCAGTTTTTGTGGAGAACCCAGCTTTTTAGAGATGCCAGGATGACCACCAAAGACAGCAGCAAGTCTGGAATTGAGCCAGCCTGGGTCTGTGAGATGAGCTGTGTATGCTGTGGATAGCAGAGTCAGAGTAGTGGAGATGCCAGACCCTTTGGAGCCCAGAAGGTCATGAGCAAATCCCAGATGTCCAGCCTTGAACTGCTTTCCTGGACTTAGGTTTTGCTTAGATGTGCCTGATTCTTTCCTTTTGAAATAAGAAAATATTTGTTTTGGATTTCATGGGAACCCACAGTTAAGAGACTTTTAAAAGAGACTGTGAACTTTGAAGTGTTTAGATTTTTTTAAGGGCTGTAGGGCTTTTAAGGTTGTACTGTCTTATATTGTGATTTTTTATCGTATCTTGAAGAAAAAATGGAAATGTTGCAGTTTAATATTGATGTGTTTGTGTGTCAAGTTGACAAGGGGTCTACTGCGATGGATAGTTTTAGTGTCAACTTGACATATCTGGGTTGAGGGAGCCTCACTTGGGGAATTCTAACCATTGGACTGTGCTGTGACCATGTCTCTGGGGCATCTTCTTGATTACTGAGTGATGTGCAATGGTCCAGGCTACTGTGGGTGGTGCCACCCTGGGGCAGGTAGGCTTATGTTGTATAAGAAAGCAGGTTGAGCAGGGGCCAGAGGCAAGCTAGCAAGCAGTTTTCCTCTAGGGCCTATTCTCCAGTTCCTACCTCCAGGTTCCTGCCCTGAGTTCCAACCTTGGGCTCCCTGATAAGCTGTGACCTGGAAGATATTAGCTAAATAAACCTTTTCATCCCCAAGTTGATATTGGTCAGAGTATGTCACAGCAATGGAGAAACAAACTAGAACAGTGTATGACTGTATTTTTTGTATACATGTAAGTTCACCCATGTCCTGCACTGTTCATGGAGGTCAGAAGAGGGTATGGAACCCACTGGAACTCTAGCTAAGGACAACTGTTATCCACCATGTCGGCTCTGAGAACCATACTTGGGTACTCTGCTAGAGGAGCCAGGGCTCTTAACCATGGAACCATCTCTACAGGTCCCTCTTATCCTTTGTGTTGCTCAATCAGTCCTGTAACTCAGTTGCTCAGTAATGGGATTTATAATGCTACCATTCAAAATGTTGTATTTTTTCCCTCTTGTTTACCCTGTAATTAAATAGTGTTTGTAGAAGGGGAAAAAGCATGCTTGTTCAAATATATTCAACCATTTCAAGAACTCAAGTGGAATAGTAAAGTCACAGGATTTTCATTTAATTGAACAGTTCTTTTTTCTTTTAACTTTATATATATTTGAATTCTCTTTTAGAAAAATTTCCATATATTTGATTACACTGATACTAATTTTACCAACCAATGAGTTTTAAAAGGCTATACAATTATTCAATGCAAGTTTCTGTTTAGAATAGAAATTGACAACTGTGTTGGTGCATGCCTTATTCCCAGCACTAGGGAGGCAGAGGCAGGTGGATCTCTGTGAGATTGGGGACAGCCTGGTCTACCTAGGTAGATAGTTCTAGGACAGCTATGGGTATAGATAGAAACCATCTCAAAAAGACCATGAAAAAAAAGAATAGGAATGCATAGGACACTATAAATGCCCCACATGGCTCTTCACATTTAAAACTTGACCCATCTCTCAGTTTTCTGCCATTCAACTTACTTTGGGAAAATTATTGACTCCACATTATATCATGTAGTGTTCCTATAAAGATTTTTGGAATGATTATAAGGTTTTGGTTTTTTGAGACAGGGTCTCCTTGTAAAACAAGCTGGCCTGGAACTTGCTATGTAGACTAGGCTGCCCTTGAACTCACAGAGATAGGCCTTCCCCTGCCTCCCAAGTGCTGGGATTAAAGGTGTGCTCCACCACACCCAGCTTATTATATGTATATTTTTTAAGTTTACCACTAAAATATTTTTACACACTGTATTTTATCTCATCTGCCACTTCCCAATGCCTGTAGTTCATGATTCAATATACTCATTATTCTTTTAAAAACATAACAACTATATTAATCACTTGAAAATTTCATGCATGCAACCAATGTATCTTTTAACAATATAGACGTTTTGTTTTCATGTGCTTAGTAGTCTATGTGTTCAATTTCGTGTCTTTTGTATTAGATTAAAAATTATTTCATATACTATATGTTGATTATACTTAAATAGCCTTCCTATCTTCACTCTCTAAACTACCCCTACCCAATTTCATGTTCTCTCTCTCTGTCTCTCTGTCTCTCCTGTCTCTGTCTCTCTGTCTCTGTCTCTCTATATATATGTGTGTGTGCGTGTGTGTGTGTGTGTGTGTGTGTGTGTGTATGTGTGTGTGTGCAGTCATCCACTGGAGGCTGGTCAACCTATGGAGAATCCCATCCATAAAAGAGCCACCTTCTCTCCCTCCCTGAAGCCTGTGGTGGCCAATACTTCCTTTAGCAGCACTGATGTTTCTTACCAACCTCCCCATGTCTATGCTGGTATTTTGCCTGTTTTGAGCTTATGTGAGACTTCTGCATGCTGTCACCAATGCTGTGCTTTCATGAGTTACTTCCCAACTATTTGTAAATATCTATTTCCTTGTGTTATTCCACAATCTGTAACTCTTAAAATATTTATGTTGGCTATTCTTCAATGATCCCTGTGGCTTTGGAGGCACAATTCTGATACAGGTGTCCTACTTTGGAATAGGTAATATGTAATCTAATTATCTGCACATTAGTCATTTGTGGGTCTTTGTATGATTCACCATGTGCTGCCTACAGAAGCTTCACTAGTGACAATTGAGAGATGCATTAAGCTACTGGTATAACAATAAGTCATTTGGAGTCAGTTTAATAGTATATACATTTAGCAGAACAATAGTACTGGACCCTGTCCTATGTCCCTAAGCCTGATATCCATGTCAGAACTGGGCTGTACCTTATAAAGGAGACCTTAAATGCAATTAGAAGTGATTGTTAACTCCCAAAATATCCGTATCACCATTGCTTGCCAGACCAGCTGTTGTAGCTCACAGGAATCACATCTGGGTAAAGTTGATGATCAGTTTTCTCTGTGGTAGCATACAAAACACCTTCCAGCACTATGAAGACTAGGCAGAAGAGATGAAGCTTTGAAGTCAGAACCAGCTTGATTTCTCCTTTTTTCTTTTAAAGCTCATGAGTGTAGTGTATTTAGCAGCAGCATCTTGTCATCAAATTCTGGTGGTAAGAGAGGATTAGTATCTAGAATGTATGAGGAACTCAAAATACTAAAAATCAAAAAGTATACAACCCATTTAATATGGAGCAAGGAACTGGACAGGCAGTTCTCCAAGGATGAAATATAAATGTCTGAGATCTTCTTTATACATCAGTAGTGATAAGGGAAATCTAATTTAAAATTTTCAGATTTATTAACCCACTCACCATGGGTTAATAACATCCAAAAAACCAAAGAACAAGCTGGGTGTGGTTATGCACACCTTTAATCCCAGAATGGAGAGTGAGAGCTGGGCACAAATTCTACCCCTTGGTCAGGAGCTGTTGGTAACTGATAGGTGCTGGGAGGGAGTCAGTGTTCTTCAAGGATGTGGATCCAGGTATGTCAACTTCTCTCCATGGGTGGCCCCATACTCAAGTGTTTATGTTCAGTTCAATACGAATTTTATATTTGGGTAAAAAAATAAATGAAAATCAAAAATCAAAGAGCAAAATATTGGGTAGGTTGTGAAGAGCTGGATTTGCAATGACTTCTAGGCATGGAGGGGAATATGATAAAAATACATTCTTTGACATTTTCATAGTACTAATAAACAGTATGGGGAAAATTTAAAAAGTACATCACATAACATTGAGTTCTCTATTTAAATGCTCACACATGTAATATTCAAATTCAAACCTAAATATTAATATATGGGTAATATCTGACTTTGTATGTAAATAAGCTTTTTATTAGTTTGTTTTCCAAATATACTGTTAAGTGAGTGGAAAAAATATTTGTGAGATATCAGGAATTATCCTATCTAGACTTGGGCTGTCATTCCTTGGAGACATTGAAATGATGCTTCAGTGTGTTTCTTTTGCATTTAATATCAACAGGTCAAATGTCTTTAGGAATTCATGCATTTCTTCTACATCCATTTTTTTTAGCTTTTTGAAGATGTATCAGTTATTCTTTAATGACAGTTTGTATTTAATTGAAGTCTCTTTTAACAACTCCATCTCACCTGTATTTTATTAGTTTGTTTTTACTAGCACTTTTTTGGTTCCCTTGTCCAATGTTTGGTCAGTTTTTATCAATGGATAGAGTAATGGATTTCATGTAATGTTTTATATTCTGTGTTTTACTTATTTTATCTTTTCTATTGGTTATTTCTCACCATCTAATGCACTGTGTTTAGCTTCATCTTCATTCAGGAGAAAATTGAATTTAACTTTTATGATATCTATTTTGTTTCATCCATATATTTGAGGTCATGATTTTTGCCCATAAAGTTCTTTCTTCAAAGAAGAAATTTGTAGGAATTTGAAAATTCCCATCTTGGTTCTAAGAATGACCAAAATTCATTCAAATGAAATTTTCTCAATAAACAAGTGTTTCCATAGTCTTTCATTTCTTTGCTTCCTTTCATTTCTTTCATTTCTTCCATTTTTTTCATTGCTTCTCAATGTTGGAAATTTCCTTCCTGCATAGTACATGGTCTTTGTGTATCTGTGAGTGTGTGATTGTCTCACTCTTATTCTCCATATTGAAATGTTGCCTTCTTTTTTGCTTTCCCTGGAGAACTCAACTCTTAGAAGACATCAGAGAGTGTATAATGTAGAGAAATCCTACATATGTAAAGAATGTGGCAAGTCGAATGTCACAACTTAGAAGACATCAGGCAATGCATACTGGAGAGACGCCCTACAGATGTGAAGAATGTACAATTCCTTTAGTGAAATGTCAAAACTTAGAGTACATCAGAGAATTAATAATGGAGAGAAAGCCTACAAATGTGAAGAATGTGAAAAGTTCTTTAATCAAATTTCACATCTTAGAGTACATCAGCGAGCACATACTGGAGAAAAACCCTACAGGTGTGAAGAATGTGGCAAGTCCTTTAGTCAAATGTTAAGTCTTCAAGCACATCAGTGAATACATGCTGGAAAGAAACCCTACAGATGTGAAAAATGTGCCAATGCCTTTACTCATATCTCAACATTTAAATTACATCGGTGAATGCATACAGGACAGAAACCCTACAAATGTGAAGAATGTGTCAATTCCTTTAGTCATGTGTCATATCTTAGAGCACATCAGTGAATACATACTGAGGAAAAACCCTATAAATGTGAAGAATGTGGCAAGTCCTTCAGTCAAATGTCAATTCTTAGAGGACATCAGCAAAAACATACTGGAGAGAAATCCTACAAATGTGAAGAATGTGGCAAGTCCTTTAGTGAAATGTCACATCTTAGAAGACATCAGCAAATACATACTGGAGAGAAACCCTACAGATGTGAAGAATGTGACAAGCCCTTTCCAGTGAGCTCAACTTATAAGACACATAAAAGAGTTCATACTGGAAAGAATCCTTATAAATCTGAAGAATGTAAGTGGCCCTTTAAACAAATGTCTCATCTCAGAGCACATCATATAATTCATACCAGAGCACATCATATAATTCATACTTGAGAGAAACTCTACAAATGTGAAGCATGTGACAAGTCTTTTGATTGTATGTCAGATTTAATGTTTCATCAGAGAATTCATACCAGAAAGTAAGCATTCTGATAAGAAGAATGTGACAAACTGAGAGCTCAGCACATAGAAGACATCAGAGAATTCATACTGGGAGAAACTCCACAAATGAAAAGGGTTTGAGAAGTCCTGCACTTGAATTTCAACTTTCAGAGAACATCAAAGAATTTACAATAAAGGGAGCCACTGCAACATAAGGAATGTGGCAATTCTTTAATCATATGTCAAATGGTAGCAGTTATCAAAAACTCATAATAAAGAGATAGTTTATAATTCCTCAAAATGTGGTACATCCTTTACCCTGGGTTCAATCCTTAGAATACAAAATAGAATCCATACTAGAGGGATATGTCTAAAGTTCTGGAAAATGTTAAAACACTTATATTTATATATTACAAAACTTTATTATATACTGAAGGAAAGCTTAGAATTAAGTACAAAATTGCAAAATCTCTAATCAACCATTTATTTTTAATTCATATGTTTGAAAAACTAGCAACATAAAAAGTGAGAAAGCCTGCATTTCCTGTCCAATTTTGTGTTGAATATCACAGAAAACCTACAGATAAAAATCATAGTGAGTTCCAGGACAGCTGGGGCTACAGGGAGACCCTGTCTCAAAAAGACCAAAAAAAAAAAAAAAAATCATGTCAGCCACCATTTACAAATGGATCCCATCCTAGGAAACATCAACGATTTCATGTGAACACGAACATCACAAAATGCAAAGATTAGTACTTCATTATTCACTGTTAAGAATACACTGTGTGAATAAAGCCCCTAAATATCAATGAGTTGCCACATAGTCTCTAAATTTGTGAATATGTGAAAATGTTAATACATTTTCCAAATGCAACATGGAAAATCCTAAAGTATATGAAGAAGCAGTATCTTAATTTGCATATGAAAGAAGGGGAAAATATCCAAATATCTTTTTAGCAACGGAAATTCCATAATAAAAAGGGCAGGACACAGTACATTCCCTATAATATGGCAAGCTAGAGTATTATAGAAAAACATTTAAAAATTTATGTCAATTATATTTTCATCAAATGGTATATGATATTTGATAGACAGAACTTTGATTTAGAAACATTTATGTTCCCCAAATAGGAGCTTTTTGAAACCATAGAATCATTTGACCTTCAACTAAATTAATATCTTCACTGGGCATGGTGGTTCATGCCTATAATCCCAGGACTCAGGAGGCAGAGGCAGGCAGATCTCCCTGAGTCCAATGCCAGGCTTGCCTACATAGTGAGTTAGAGGTCACCGGGGGCTACAGGGAGACACTTTCTCAATAAAAAGAACCCCCCAAATCCATATATTCTAATTTATAAAGAATATTATGAAAATTTATAGCAATTGCTGACTCAGAGTTGAAGGGATACATGTTATGTGTATGTGCTAGATAGCTTTAGTGTCAAGTTGACAGCCTGTGTGGCGGGAACCTCAATCAGGAAATTGCCTCCATTGGACTGGGCTATGTCCTTGTCTGTGGGGCATCTTCTTGATTATAGAGTCATGTGGAAGGGTCCACACACTGTGGGTGGTGCCACCCATGGACAGGTGGGCCTATGTTATATAAGAAAGTAGGTTGAGAACAGGCCATGGGGGCAAGCCAGTAAGCAGTGTTCCTCCATGGCATGTGCTCCATCTCTACCTCCAGGTTCCTGCCTGTGTTCCTACCTTGGGCTCCCTGATGAACTGTGACTCAGGAGATGGAAGATATAATAAACCTTTTTCTCCACAAGTTGGTATCGGTCAAAATATTTTGTCACAGCAATGGAAAAACAAACTAGAATGAAACTGGTACCAGAGAGTTGGGCATTGCTGTGACAGTCCCGACCATCATCCTTTTAGGAGGATTGTGGAAATATTTGAAACTTTGGGCTGGAAGAGCCATTGAGGGCTTAGAGTTTGTTGCTATGGAGCTTGGAACAGTTATGCTGAAAGAGTTGTAGACAATGGAGGCATAGCTTGAGAAGCTTCAAAGGGAAGTGGCTGTGTAATCTCTTGAATTAAGAGTCTGTCATTTCTGGTTGGCTGGGCCTGAAGAATTAGCTGTGATTAAGAGACTGAAGTTAAATCTTTGGTTTATGGGAACAATTGCTGCTGGTTAGCTGGGGCTGAAAAATCAGCTGTAAGTAAAAAGAGACCAGCATCACTTTGGCAAAATATTCTGGAAAGTATTTCTTCAGGGTCAGCACAGGAACTGTGATCCAGAGGGGGCCCAAGACTCCATCTGAAGGTGGAAGCAAGACTTGGTGATGTGAAATACTCTCCTGCATGGTTCTGGTGTTCAAATTGTGAAGGGATCACAGAGAATACGTGAGATTTGGCAATGTGAGAGGCCAGGAAAAGCCATTAGGGAAAGTGCAGACTCAGATGCAATGAAGAGCCTAGGATTGAAGGGGTCATGGAGAGAATCTGATGCTTTGTACCCAGAGACACCAGAAGACAGTGTAGCCTTAGTTTCAGTGGAGACCCCAGCTTTTTGGAGATGCCATGATGACTACCAAGGGCAGCAGTAGGGGTGGAATGGAATTGGCCTTTGAAGCATTTAGATTTTTTAAAGGATTGTGGTGCTTTTAAGTTTTTACTGTCTTATATTGTGATATTACTGTTAACATCATATCTTTGGGACAAGAAATCAAAAGGCAGTGGTTTAGTAGTGATGTGTTTTTGTGTCAAGTTGACAAGGGGTCAATTGTGCCATCTTTATCTCTTCTGATTGGTTTCAGTTTGATGTCTATTTTGTCAGATATTAGAATAGCAACTCCTGAATTTTTTCTTAGTACCATTTGCTTGGAATATTTTTTTCCGTTCTTTCACCTTAAGGTAGTGCCTGTCTTTCAAAGTGAGATGGGTTTCTTGAAGACAACAAAAAGATGGGTTTTGTTTTTCACCCATTCACCTAGTCTGTGTCTTTTGGCTGGGGGAGTCAGTCCATTGATATTTAAAGTTATTAATGAAAGATGTGTATTTATTCCTGTTGTTTTGATTTCTGTTTGCATTATTGGTATAACTGTGCATTTCCACAGTTATACCTTCATTAAGTTTCTTTCTCTTACCCCTTGGGTATAGTTGTTCCTTTTTTCAGCTCTTTGTATTGTTTCAAGAACTTAGGTTATGGAAGATTTTCTTTTCCCTTTGACTATAATAGACATTTTGGCTGGGTAAAGTAATCTGGGTTGGCATCTGTGGTCATTTAAAACTGGGAATGCTTTGATCCAGGCTCTTCTGGCTTTCATAGTTTGCACTGAAAAGTCAGCTGTAAGTCTGATGTGTTTTCCTTTATATGTGACTTGTTTTTCTTTTGCACCTTTCAGTATTGTCTCTTTGTTCTGTACATTTAGTGTTTTTACTATGATGTGCTGTGTAGCGTTTCTTTTTTGGTCCTGTCTACTTGGTGTTCGATGTGCCTCTTATATTTCTATGGGCATACCTTTCTTTAATTTTAGGAAATGTTCTTCTACAATCCTCTTGAAGGTCTGGTCTGTATCATTATCCCAATATTCTTCTCCTTCCTCTATGCCTATGATGTGTAAGTTTGGTCTTTTTATGGTGTCACACAGTTTTTCCATATTCCATTCTTGTGTTCTTAAATTTTTCATAATCTTTGCTGGAGTGGTCTAATTCATCCACTTTATCTTCCAGTCTTGATATTCTATTTTCCATTTCATTCATCCTATTGGTGAGGCTTTCTTCTGTCATTTTTAATTGGCTTATTGAGTGTTTCACTTTCTTCTTCATTTCAGCCTCAGTACTATTAAATATTTCTAACTCTTTTCTGAATTTATTCAGAAGTTTATCCCTCTTCTTTCAGTTCTTTGATTTCTTTGTGTGTTATTTAAATTCATTGGATTCTTTTATCATGTTTATAATTGTTGTTTTGAATTTTATGTCCTGTGTTATCTCTAGGGGGCTCTCATTGTAATCCTCTACAGGACTGTTGGTACTTGGTGGGGATATATTATTTGGGTTTTTCATGTTATGTTTTCCTTTGTGACTTTGACATGTAGGTCTCTTTTGTAGTTTCTGATTCTTGTGTCAGCCTCAAGCCTTCCTTTGTTGAGTTTAGGTCTACTCAAGAGAGGTGGCACCATAGGATAAGGGCATTATCAAGAGAGAAATAGGGAAAATGGGGGTACTCTAAATAGGGAAACCATGGTGGATGGATTAGACAATGAGAGAGATAAATAATGTCTAGGTAGTTTTAAAAAACAAGAAGGAACCATATTAATCCAATACCTACTGACAACTTATACATACTAGTTCAAGTAACAAAATGTATGTCTAGACAAGGTTTATCTGAGAACGTTTGGTTTTTGCCCAAGCTTTATCTACATAGCACATGGTAATTAAAAGTACCAGACTGGTGGAACTAACTGTCTTAGATGTTTAACAGCCATACTTTGAGGCCTATACTAATATGTTCAGAGGTTACCCTCCAAGGTTGACTAAGTTCCAGGGGACTATGGAGCATCTCTCACAATGTCCTGTAACTGTGGGGAGTTACCTGTCCTCTTGTTCAGGGAGGCCTTGGAACCCCCACCAGATGGACTTGAACAAGTATCCAGTCTACAAAGAGGAGGGTCAACACACAGGAAACATTTCCTCCCTACTTCCAAGTGAAGCGAGCCAAGGTCTGGTAGGACCTTTGACTTATCTTCACATAGATGGAACTGGTAAAAGAAAGGAGCCAGGTTTTGTGGTAGACAGGGAGTAAGGTGACCTAGATGCTATGGAACACCAGCATGCTGAAGGTCATGGCTTCATTGGATGTGTCAGGTAGGTTCCTGGCTACGAAAGCCATACTGAAGCTCACCATGGTCAGCATGCTGAGGTATCCCAGGACCAAGAAGAAGGCAAAATGAGGGAGCTCTTGTAGCACATGGTAATGATGCCACTACATTCTGTGTGTGAATTCTAAAAAGGTCCCCATCCAGATGCCAAAAGAGTTGGAAAAGGGTACAGATTAGGATGATGAAGTTAGGCACCCCTGAAACCAACAATTACATTTACCTCATCTTCTTTGTACAGTGACATTAGCAGACACTATGGAGTTATAGTTTTGGTTAAGGCAATTGAACAGCCAGACCAAGCAGAATTCCCAACATGGTCTGATAGACGATGCAGGTGGCTGTGTTCGGAAGGCCAATGATGAGTAAGGAGCAGAGAAAACAGGTGAGGAGAGGAGCAGGATGTAGCTGAGACCATGGTTACTGGCCTCAACTATGGAGTGTCTCTGTGCTTCACAAAGAGAACAAGAGCCCCAACTGTGAGGACAGTGAGAAATGTAAAAATATCCATTTGCCAAGAAGTAGTCTCTCAAGTATTGGATGCTTTATCAGAATCTGTTATTATTTGGATGTAGTGTGTGAAACACATGCTCTCCTGTTTGAAGACTTGGTACTCAGCATTTGGCTCTGTTTTGGGAGGTTATGGAACCTTCAAATGAAGATTGAGTCCTCTGTGAGGGCAGAACACACTCTTAACTGACAAGCCGTCTCTCCAGCCCCTTATCATGACATTTTCATATACACTTCAGCTGAAGTCTGGCTAGAGGAAGTAGGTTACTGGTTGTGGAGCCATGAGTTGCAGCATGGGCTCATTTCCAGTTCTGTTTATCTATTTTCCTCATATGCAAAATTTCACTTGCCACAACATCCAACTCAAAAGGCAGAGCTGCAGCTACCACAACTCCTCTGTTAAACAACTGTGATTTTAATAAATCCTTCTATCCCTAAGCAACAAAAAGAGTTGAATGCAATATCCATCTCAGAAAAAGGGTATAGAATTCCATGATAAGAATATAGCCAAGGATTGTTAATGATATAGACAGAGGATGGAATAACAGCCATAAATAGCAGAAGAGAATATAAGGCTCTCATTATGAGATCATATGCATTAAAACTCAAAACTTTCTTTCAACACAATTATAGGATTCAAAAAACTGTGTCAAGTGAGATAGAAATCATATTCTGGGTATATACCCCAAACTTAAAAAGAGAGAATTCTGCAGGACTTCCCGAATACATATGTTAATTTAGGTATAATTAAGAGCAGCCTAATTACAGAACTAGACCAGATGCCTGTCAGCCAATGAATGGATAAACGGATTGTAGAATATATGCCCAATAGTGTGTATCATAATGAAGTGGGTGCTAGAGAGATGGCTCAGCGGTTGATATCACTGGCTGCTCTTGCAGAGGACCCAGGTTATATTCAGAGAACCCACATAGCAGCTAACAACCATCCATAGTTCCTGTTCCAGGGGATCAGCACTCTCTTCTGATATCCATGGGCATTGTGTAACAAAGTTACACTTAAAGACATGCAGGAAATACACTCATACACATAAAATAAAAATAAATAAAAACAATAATAAATAAAATATTTTAAAAAGAAGGAAATGGCAATTCCTGGAATGTGGCTAGAGTTGGAGAAAATAATGTTCAAAGAAGGAAGACAAACCCAGAATGGCAAATACCATGTGTTTTCTTAAATATGGTTAACTATGAAAGAAAGCCACTGAACCATAGAGGGTAATACTAGAGATCTAAAAGGGGTAGGCAAAGAGAGACACCATTAAGAGTCACATAGAGGGCAGGTGCAATCATAGGACATTTAATGCATGCATGGAAATGTGATGAGAGGCTGGAGAGACAGCTCCACAGTTAGGAGCATGCAGTGCTCTTCAGAAGACATGAGTTCAGCTCCCAGTGTCTCACAACTGCCTATGTCTCCAGTTTGAGGGGATTCCACACCCTCCTCTAGGATCTGCCAGCATTTCCACTCACATTCACGTCCCTACACAGTCACACACAAACACATGAAAATAATGCCATGCTGAAGTTTCACATATTTGTATAGTAACAGAAGAAATAATATATTCCTTATAAACAAACTGCTTGAAAACATGACAAATTGGCAATTTCCTTTCATGATACCATCAAAGTCTACAAAATATCCAGCAATAAGTGAATGAAGAGGTGTTTATATAGTACATATATAATATTATAATGAGGTGTAGTCAAACAAGATTATATTGAAAATATCACTCTATGCATAGAATTATTACTCATGCATCGGGTCCCCTCCAAATTCATCTATAAATTGGACATACTGGCATAGTCTAAATTGTATTTATTGGGAGATACAAAATCGTGGAGTATTTTTGTAGCAGATGAAAACTCAGTTGGTCACACTAACTCATTTTAGAGAGGTGTGTTTGAATATAAACACAATAAGGCTAGGTATTGTGATTTCAAAATAGCCTCCAGAATATTGCAAAAGGCCAATAGTGGAATAGAATTAAACCATGAATTAACATAATAGACTATAATCAGGATATTAAAAGCATGATCCTTCAGAAATTACATGTATTTATCAATTTGTGTGTGTGTGTGTGTGTGTGTGTGTGTGTGTGTGTGTACCCACATGAACACACCTGTCACAGCAACATGTGAAAGTCAGGAGATGGCTGGAATCATTTTTTTCCTTTGTCCATGGGATTCCTGAGGATGAGACACAGGTCATCAGCCTTGGTAGCTACCACCTTTACCTTCCCTCATATCTTGTCAGCACTCTGTAATATTTCAATCAGTTAAAGAAAATACAGAGAGTTCTTAAATTCTTTCAAATATCTAAAAGATTACTACTAGTAATAAACAAACTGACCAACATGCAGAGAAAAAGAGACTGCAGAATGTTTATCTCTAAATAGGACACATAGGAATCTTTAGAGCTACCTTTGCAACTCTGAAACTGCATTAGATCACCTTGAAGAGATGCACTTGTGCATTCTTGCTTTCATGGTTCTTTCACTGTGCTCCTGACACAGAGAAAATGCTCTGAAAGTTTGCTGGCTTTGAGAAGAATGCCTGGCTTCAAGGGTGTCATATGGTTGTGGTTTAATAACGGGACTTATAATGTTACGTGCCCCGCTGTGGTGAAATTCATAGATGAGCATGATGGAAATCATAGTGTTTTAGCAGTTCAGAGTGCTTTTTGCTGTTGCAGAGGACTGGAGTTTTGTTCTCAGACCCAACTCTGTGTGACTCACAACCTCCTGTAATTCATCTCTAGGGGATCAAACACCCTCTTCTGGTATTTGGGAACAGCTGCATGCATATGCACATGTACAAACATTCACATAATCACAAGTAAAAAGTTATCTAAACCCTAAAAAATAAAACTTAGAAAGTATGTACATGAGATTTGGAATGTGATATATCAAAAGTACAGAATACCAATATAAGCAATTTTTCATGCCATAACTACCACCTGTGAAATACTTTAATGTGATGCTGTATTTTGTCCTGTTGGAATCATATTCAATAAGCCCTTCTCTGATTTACTATGTTGTGACTAATCTTTGGTTCATTTTCACAATATGTTTATCATGACTTCGATTTGTTATGAAGTATTTTGAAACTGACAATGTAAACACCACACAGATAATTTGCATATGCATTTCATATACAGGTTGAACTTTGGCACTTTCATATGTATGTTGCATATGTATAAAGAATAATGTACTAAGCAGCATTAATTCCCACAAGTTTATGGCTTCAGCATAACCATAGCACCTCTCAGCACAACACGGAAAAGAAACAACAAAGTCTATAATTGAAAAAATTTGCTTACTCTTTAAAAAAATATTTTTCTTTTACTACTTTTAATAGTGTGTATCTGAGTGGGGAATGTGCACATGAGTGCAGGTGTCTCCAAATTCCAGAGGCATCAGAGTCCCTGGAGTTGTGGTTACAGGTGATTCTGAGCCACCTGACATGGTTGCCTGGAACTGAAACCATGTCCTCTGCAAAAGCAGTAAATGCTCTGAACCACTGAGCCCTCTCTCCAGCCTCTCTTATTTACTCCAGAGACCTAAATTTAAACTACTGGGGCTGGAGAAGTGGCTCAGAGGGTAAGATCACTGGCTGTTCTTGTAGAAGACCCAGCTTCAAATTCCAGCACCCACATGGCAGCTACTCGCTATCTGTAACTCCACTTCCGGGAAATCTGATGCCTTTTTCAATGTGTATCAGCCATATCATTGGTGCTGTAGTAGATAGGGAGGAAGGGGACCAAGACTCTGCAGAAAATCAGCATGCTGATGGTCAGGAACTTGATTTCATTGAATGTATCAGACCAGGAAAGCCTCAGTGATGCTCACCAGGGTGAAAGCGCCCAAGGATTCCAGGTCAGTAGGGAATGAGCGAGACTTTGCTGCACACGATTATGTTCTGGCCAGGTTCTGAGTGAGCATCTGTGTCAACACTTTACATTCTACAGGCACTTTACATTTCTTGCTGTGCCTACAGCAATTATGTACAGTACGGACAACCTCAAAACCTGTTAACATTAATGTAAATAGAAAAATTGTAGACAACTGTCTAGTTTTCTCTGCAGGCATTTTTGAGAATATATCATCTCTTCTACTTTGTTAATAAGGGGTGACCTAATGGCACATTCTAGATTATCTGTGAACTTGAGAATCTTCTCCTGATTACCTAGTGGTCTCCTGGTCTCCTGGTCTCATTTTCATTTTAAGGCTGGGTTGAGACAGGATTACATATTTCCCACATTCCACTTTTTCTTTGTGTTTTTTTTTTTTAAAGATCAGCATTAGGTATCTAATCGAATTAGTAATTATAAACCTAGCATTACAAAATAAACCTGCTATAACAGTCTTTAAAAGGCATCAAAATAAATCAGGTATGATGGTGCAGGCCTGTGTTCCAGCACTGAGGAACTAAGGCAGGAGAATTGCTGTGAGGTCAAGGTCAATCTGGGATACATAGTTTTATCCAGCCAGGAGTACATGGCAAAAACTCCATCAGAGAAAGAAACAAAGACAGACAGAAATCAGTAATCAACCATCATATATTGTCTGTGTAGAAGTAGATGGGTTATAGAAAACCAAGTTTCAGAATGCCCCTTAAAATAAAGCTTCTATGTCATGATTCCTGGAAGCAAGGATTGATAGTTTAAGGCCACGATAGTGGAGAAGGAAAGAAGAATTTAGTACTTTGGGTGCTTAAAAACTGCTTGAATTGCTGGGTGTGGTGGCGCACACCTTTAATCCCAGCACTCGGGAGGCAGGCAGGTGTAACCCTGTGAGTTCGAGGCCTGCACGGTCTACATAGTGAGTTCCAGGACAGCTGGAGCTACAGGGAGACCCTGTCTAAATACACTGTTCTTTGGTAGAGATTTCTCATAGTGTGTACTCAAGAAGTCCCTGAAATTGATTTGTATTGATTTTTAAGTCCATGTAATAAATGATTCGTGTTTTCTATTGTTAAAAAGAAAAAAAAAGTTTTTTTTTCAGTCTGCCATAGTGGTGCATGCCTTTAGTCCCAGCACTCAGGAGGCAGAGGCAGGCAGATCTCTCTGTGAGTTCAAGGCCAGCGTGGTCTACATAGTGAGTTCCAGGCCAACTGGTGCTACAGGGAGAACCTGTCTCAAAAAAAATCCTCAAAAAAGTTTTTTTTTTTTTTTTAAATAGGAAAGGCCAGATGACTCACTGAGGGGAAGTACTTACCAAGAAGTCTGACTATCTGCTTTCCAATAACCATACTGTTTTAAATTATAATACAGAGCTCCAATTTAAAAAAAAAAAAGCACAATACTGGCATAAAAATAGACACAATGATCAACGATAAATGGAATATAATTGAATATCCAGAGATAAGTCCAGCACCTTCCAGCCACCAGTCTTCTGACAAAGTGGCCAAATATATACATTCAAGAGAGACCAACATGTTCAACAAGTGGTTTTGCAAAATGGACAGTTACATAGGAAAATGAAACTAGATCCCTCTCTCCCATCCTCCATAAACCTCAACTCCAAATGGATCAAGGACCTTAAGATAAGACCTGAAACTGATAGAGGAGAAAATAGGGAATACACTAGATCACACAGGCACAGGAAAGGAGTTTTTGAACAGGACTCTGATAACAGGCCTTAAGGCCGGCAATTGACAAATAGGACCCCATGAAAATAAAAAAAACTTTTTACTATTTATTATTTTTATTTTATGTGTTTGCATGTATTTCCTGCATGTAGGTAAGTCCAACCATGTAGTGCAATGCCTGCGGAGGACAGAAGAGGCTGTCAGATTCCCTGGAACTGGAGTTACAGACACTTGTTAGCTGCCATGTGGGTGCTGGGATTTGAACCTGGGTCTTCTGCAAGAACAGCCAGTGTTCTTAAAAGCTGAACTATCTCTCCAGCTCCAAGAATATAAAAACTTCTTAACAGCAAAGGACACCATTCTTTAACTGAAGAGGCAACCTACATAATGGAAAACATCATTACCGTCTATGTATCTGACAGAGTGATAGTATCTAGAATATGCAAATAAATAAAAACTAAACATCAGAAAAACCAAACAACCTAATTAAAACATGGGGGAAGTTCTCAAAACATTAAATGAAAATGCCGTCAAAAAATATTTTTTAATGTTCAGTGTCCCTAATCATTGGGGAAATGCAAATTAAAATGACTCAGATTTCATCTTACCCCACCCAGAGAGGCTAAGATAACAAGCAGGGAAAAATGCTAATGAGGATCTGGGAAAGGGAAACAATTAGTCACTACTGGTGAACATGATAATTGGTGCAGCCACTATGGAAATCAGTGTGGAGATTTCTCAATCAGCTAGAAATAGATCTATCACATGATCCAGCCATACCACTCTTGGGCATACACTCAAATAGCTCTATATGCTACCAGAGAGATACCTGCACATCCAAGTTCATTGCTGCTCTTTTGACAATAGCCAGAAAATGAAAACAACTTAGATGTCCATCAATTGAACAATGATGAAAATATGTAATATTTACACAATAGAATACTAGCCACTAGCACTTCGGAGGCAGAGACAGGCAGATCTCTGTGAATTCAAGGCCAGCCTGGTGTACATAGTGAGTTCCAGGACAGCTGGGGCTACAGGGAGACCCTATCTTAAAAAGATTAAAAAAAAAAAAAGAAAAAGAAAAAGAAAAAAGAAAAAAAAAGAATACTAGTTAGCTTTTAAGAAAAACAAAATTATACAATTCACAGGTAAACCAATGTAACTGGAAACATTCATCCTGACTGAGCAAACCAAGAATCAGAAACACAAATGCCCGATATCCTCTCTCATCAGTGGATGCCAGCTTTGAATCTTTAGAGTTGTGTGTTTCCAGTGGAACAACTGAACAGCCCAGAGAGCAGGAAACTAGTAAGGGGCCATGGGAGGGAAGATAGATTGTAGTGATATAAATGGGGGAAAGTAAATAAAAGAACAGAAAGGGTTAAGTGGGATGGGTGGGCAAAATAGAGGAAGAGCTATAGGGAGAGATAACTACCACTGATATTTGAAAAATCATATGGAAACCTAAATCTACAGAAGCTTTAAAAAATTTATTATTATTATTATTATTATTATTATTATTATCATCATTATTACTAAAAGTTTAAATGGAGTTACTCTATAATGGCGGGGCAATGCTCTTATCAGATACCATAGACCACTTAATAAAAAGCCCAATGCCAGGAATGGACTTCCTCTTCTGTAGCTGTTGACCAGGAGGGGCTCATATACCTTCAAATATTACAGATCATTACAACTTCTTTTATTGTCTGCCAGAACTTGTTGGTAAGACCTTATGACTGAAGATACTACATAAGTCATAGAACAAACAAGGAGAAATAGAGCTACTTGTGATCTCAAATTTTCATCTCTACTGGCTAGCTTTCATCTTGTAGGAAAGTGTGATGCAGGCTACTGGAAAGTGTGATGCATGCTACTGGAGTAGAAATACAATCATCAAGCCTATGCAGTTGTGAACCCTGCAAGCTACAGAAACAAGTGGACTGGCAAGATACACCCACTGCTGCAAGATGGAATGAATCTATGGAGTAGCAATCCACTTTCCTATTGTATGTAAGGCCCAATTCACAAGATGGAGCCCAGATCTGGCAGTGTTATGAGGGACAAGAACCCATAGCTAGAAAAGTCACAGGCTGTAGAGGAAAGCCTATTATTATTCTGCTAAATGGACATAGTAGCAAACTGATCCCTAATGACTTATTGTTATACCCATAGATTAGTGCTTCTTTCAACTCTCACCAGAGAAGCTACTCATTCATGAATCTTTATGCATGTTTCAGGGAATACAAGTTATTCCATGCACCAAAGGACATCTAAACACTGACCCCTGACCAAACAATAGTTGCCTGGAGTTTTGTGCTCTGTTACTTTTCTGGATAGCTTCAGTTGTCAATTTGACACACCTTGGAAGAGAGAACCTCAATTGGATAATTATTCAGTCAGATTGAACTGTGGGCTTGTCTGTGAGGCATTTTCTTGATTGTTGAGAGATGTGGGAGGGCCCAGCCCACTATGGGTGCTGGCACCCCTGACTGGATGGTCCTGAGTTGTGCAAAAAAGCAGACTGAGTACAGACCAGAGAAGCGAGCCAGTAAGCAGTGATCCTCCATGGGCTGTGCTTCTGTTCCTGACTCCAAGTTTCTGCCCTTAGTTCCTGACCTCGCTTCCATGAAGGATGAACTGTGATCAGACTGTGTACTGAAGACCCACACCAAGATCAGAAACACTTTTTAGAATTTCAGATCCCACTGTGAAGTTAGACATAAGGAGTTTAATGCTCACCCCACTCTCAGCTCGACTTTCTGGCCATCTTCCTACACTGAGTCATCTCCTATTGGATAGAACTCAGTTCCTTATGGGGAATAGAATGGAGATGACACAGAGGTCCTAAATTTTTCACTGAGTAGGTGTGAAAGACCTCTTCCTTACCACCAGATACCACGACCCTTATATGGGAACAGTGTATATAGCTGTTCTTGCAGCACAGATATGAAAGAGATGTTGAGTTGCACTATAGGACATTGTCATAGGTCAGCATCCAGGAGCTATGATCTACTTTATTTGACAGAAGATATCCTGAGGTGTAGGAAACCAGAATGCCAGGCCCTAGGGTGAGGTGAGCCTAAAACTTTTAAATCCAGGCTGCATTCTCTGCTAAAGTGAGGAGCACTGAAAACAGTGGCTCTAATAATCTCTGTCTTGCAGAACACTGCTAGACTGGCAGGAGGAAGCAGCCTGATCATAAAAGTGCAGGCTCCCTGCTCTGTGGGGTAGCATCTTGGTCAACAACCTTAGTTCATCTCCTTGTCCTGAACAAATAACTCAGCTATTCCTGGCTAAGAGATTAGGCCAGGTTAAAGGTTTACTCCTGAGCTAAAAAGCTAATAGTTCACAATGCTTTTAGCTCTAAGAAAGAAAATGTGGTGGATAAATTACTGGATGGGCATTGATAACCTTGAGTAAAAGTTTAAGAATCCTTCTGGCACTAACTAATGTACTAAATGTCCTGTTTCTTTGTACCCTAAATCTTTGTATGTGACTGCCATATCCCATGTGACTGCTAGTTCCTTGGGATGTATAAAAAACATCTGAATTTTAAAATAAGTTGGCTTGTTGGGAAGACACAGGTCCCAGGGTCTAAGACTCTGTTGCCAATCAAGTCCTCTACCCGGAACCCAGTATGTCCTCTGCTAAGCAAAGCAAACCTGAGTCTCATCACTGAGGAATTTGAAAACAATGGAGTTCATTTTTCTCGTGTTCCAGAAGTTGAAAGACTTGATATTTCAGTTCTTAAAAAGAGTCTAGGTGAATGGATTAAGAAACAAAATCCATCTTTTTGTTGTTTGCAAGAAACTCATCACACTTTCAAGGGCAGACACTATCTTAAAGTGAAAGGATGGAAAAAAATATACCAAGCAAATTGTACTAAGAAAAAAGCAGACATAGCAATTCTAATATCTGACAAACCAGACTTTAAACTAAAACTAATCTGAAGACACAAAGAGGGCTGATTCATTCTGATCAGAGGAACAATGAATCAAGAAGATATTACAATCATGAACATATATTCACCAAACTCTGGTGCACCCAACTTCATCAGAACAAAACTCAGTACTACAGGACTTTAAGACCCAGATTAATCCCAACTCATTAATAGTAGGGGACTTCAATACCCCACTGTCTCCACTAGGTTGGTCAACAGGGCAGAGAGTTAACAGAGAGACATCTGAATTAAACAATACCATATATCAAATGGACCTCACAGACATCTACTGAGTATTCCAGCCAAGCACTAAAGAACATACTTTCTACTCAGCACCCCATGGAACCTTCTCCAAAATCGACCATATACTGGGGCACAAAGCAAGCCTCAACAAATACAAAAAGATTGAAATAATTCCATGCATTCTATCAGACCACAATGCAATAACAGTCAACACTGGAAGAAGCCCTAACCACCACATGAACACATGGAGATTAAACAACAAACCCCTACATGATGAATGGGTCAAAAGAGAAATAAAGAAAGAAATCAAAGTATTTCTGGAACTAAATGAAAAGGACAATACAACACAATAAAACCTCTGGGACACACTGAAAGGAGTCCTAAGAGGAAAGTTATAGCTCTACATGCCTACATCAAAAATTGGAAAGAACACAAATAAGTGACTTAACATTGCTACTCAAGGCACTTGAAAAGAAACAGCAAGTGAAACCCAAACCCATCAGACAAGAAGGAATAACAAAAATCAGGGCAGAAATTAATGAAATTGAAACAAAGAAAACAATACAAAGAATCAACAATACCAAGAGCTGGTTCTTTGAAAAGATAAACAACATAATCAGACCGCTAGCCCAATTAACCAAAAGAAAGAAAGAGCACCTCCAAAT
>NW_008359233.1:136919-138091 GCF_000622305.1 Nannospalax galili
ACATTATAAGGGAATACTTAGGAAACCTATATTCTACTAAATTTGAAAACCTAAAAGAAATGGACAGATATCTAAAGGCATGGGAACCACTAAAACTAAACCAAGAAGAGATTAACAGCTTAAACAGATCCATAACACAAAACAAATTGAAACAGTAATACAAAACCTTCTGACTTAAAAAAGCCCAGGACCATATGGATTTACAGAATTCTATCAGACATTTAAAGAAGATGTACATTTAATACTGCTTAATTTATTCAAAAAGATAAACATTGGGGGGAGAACTTCCAAATTCCTTCTATGAAGCCAAATAAAGATACAACCAATAAAGAAAACTATAGACCCATATCCTTAATGAATGTAGATGCAAACATTCTCAACAAGATACTTGCAAACCGCATGTAGACACACATCAAAAAGGTCATCCACCACGATGAGGCTGGCTTTATCCCAAAGATTCAGGATGGTTCAATATTCATAAGTCAATAAACATCATAAATCATATAAATGAGCTCAAAGACAAGAACCACATGGTCATCTCAATAGATACATAGGCCATTGACAAAATTCAACATGCATTTATGTTCAAAATCCTAGAGAGAATTGGACTGGAGGGAACATACCTCAACATAATTAAAGCCATATATAACAAACCCACAGCAAACATCATTCTAAATAGAGAAAAAATGGAAACATTCCCATTGAAATCAGGAACCAGACAAGGTTGTCCACTATCTCCACTCCTCTTCAACATAGTGCTTGAAACTCTTGCAAGAGCAATAAGACAAGAGCAGGAAATTAAAGGAGTAATAATTGGAAAAGAAGACTCAAATTATCCCTTTATACAGATGATATGATACTGTATCTAAGAGACGCCAAAAAATGTCACCAGAAAACTCCTAGACATTATTAACATGTTCAGTAAAGTGGCAGGTTTCAAAATTAACTTACAAAATTCTGTAGCCTTTCTATATACCAATAACAAGCAAACAGAGAAAGAGCACATGGAAACACTCCCCTTCACAATAGCTGCAAAAAATAAAATATGTTCAAATAAACCTGACCAAAGACATTAAAGAGTTCTACAATGAAAAATTTAAGTCTTTAAAGAAAGAAATTGAGGAAGACATCAGAAGATGGAAGGACCTCCCATGCTCATGGATTGGAAGAAT
>NW_008359233.1:139133-151659 GCF_000622305.1 Nannospalax galili
TAGAGACACTTGTACATCCATGTTTGTTGCTGCTCTTTTCACAATAGCTAAGAGATGGAAGCAACCTAAGTGTCCCTCAATTTATGAGTGGATAATGAAAATGTGGTTCATTTATTCAATGGAGCTTTACTCAGCAGTGAAGAAAGATGAAATCATTAAATTTGCAGGTAAATGGATGGAACTAGAAACTGTTATACTAAGTGAAGTAACACAGACTCAGAAAAAAAAATCGACATATGTTCTTCCTTATATGTGGATCCTAGAACCAAACCCTGATAAGTGAGGATGTGTCCAGACATAACTACAGGAACCAGGATATTGGAAAGGAAACAAGGGGGAAAAGGAAAAGAAATAACCTGAAAGAGAAGAACAGTAGGAAACAGGCCTCAAAAGGGAGATTATGGATAGAAATTGGGTTAGTTTAAGGGAGGGGGGAGGGAAGGGTATACAAGGAACCTAGGGGATAAAGGGAAAGAAGGAGCTCAAGAGAGGTAGGATCTTAGGAAAAGGGTATTATTAAGGGAGAAAGGGGGGAAATGGGGCACCTTAATTGGGGAAACCATGATGGATTAGACAACGCAAGAGATAAATAATGCCTAGTTAGTTTTGAAAACCAGAGATCCATATTATTCCTACAACCTACTGACAAAGTATACATAGCAGATCAAGAAATATATGTCTAGGTAAGATTTATCTGAGAACAATTGGTCTTTGCCCAAGATGAATCTACATGACACACAGTAATTAAAAGTACCAGACTGGTGGAACTAACCTTCTTGGATATTTAACGGACATACTTTGAGCCTATAGTAATTTAGTCAGAGGGATATAAAGGACAGTTTTTACTCCTTGCCCTTCTAGGTCGACTAGTTCCAGGGGACTATGAGCATCTCTCAAAATGTCCTGTAATGGTGGTGGGTCACCTGTCCTCTTGATCAAGGAGGCCATGGAGACCCCATCGGATGGACTTGAACCAGTGTCCATCCAGTCTACAAAGGGGATGGTCAACACAGAGGAATCATTTCCTCCATGCTACCAAGCGAAGCCAACTATGGTGGAGCAGGACTTTGACTTATCTTCACATAGGCAGAACTGGTAAAGGAAAGGAGCCAGGGGCTCCTCCTAAGCCCATGTGACCCCTGAGGAACAGATCCTCAAATGACCTCAAGAGTAAAAATAAATTGGTTCATCTGGACCACCTGTATGGCCTTAAACACCCAAAAGGAAAGTATAACCAAAGATTAAAGGGACCAATATAATTTCTTAAGAGTCCATATGCATAGCTAAAAGTTACATAACAAGCAACAACATACCTTCTTTTGACTTGTTGGCCAGGGTGGCCAAAGGGACTCCCAAATGGTAACCCAGCATAGAGCTGGGAAAATGAACAGCAGACACTAATCTTATCTAAAGGAATATTGACAACTGATTGCTGCTAGATGAGGAACAGCTGACCCTCCTGAAACAATGCCCTCTAGATAGGCTGACTAGATTCACCAGAAGGGTAAGCAGTGGGGAATGGCTGGGGGTGCTGACAACACAGCAGACAGTAGCAGGGATATCAGAGTACAAGGGCTCTAGTGGGGGGGAGGGAGGCTATGGTAAGGTGCCATCTGGGAAGTGGGTGTATAGTTGAATAAGATGGTTCGAGATGTTCTGTGTTATATACACACAAAAAAAATCAAAATTTTTAAAATGTATTATATTTGAGGAGGAAGCATGGAAATTTACGTCATGTTAATTATTAGCGGTGATAAACATTACCATTGAAATCTACCTCATGACTTTATAGACAGACACAGGAGCCAAGGATCCAAGTGAAACCAATTATGACTAGTAATAAGCAGATACATACAGATTAGAGTTGCATGTGCCAACATCTCAGTGTTAGTAGCAAAAACAATGAATCTTTCTGTAAGGAACATTATATTCTAAAATGAAATGGAGATCTTCTTTAAAGGGTAAAAACTCATTCAGTTTTAGGTCTTACAGGGCTTATACTGAGTTCAATATGTATAACTGTATTAATTCTACTTTGATCCTAGAAACTTGCAGCCACTTGTGAAAGAGATGTACTCTTGCTCTGGCATGTGTTACTGAATATGTTAAAGCTGTAGTGAAATGCTTCTTCTAATCATGTGGTTATAAAAAATTAAAAAATGATAAAAAATAATTCTTCAAAGCATAAAAATTGGCTCCTTAATAATTAGTAGATGTGAACATTACCATTGAAATCTACCTGATGACTTTATATCCATGCTCAGATGCCAAGGAGCTCAGAAAATAACTGACTGTGACCAGTAATAACCAGACACATAGATATTATAAACGCATGTGCAAATATCTTAATGTCAATTGCATTAAAATGAATTTTTCTGTATGAAACTGTATTTTAATAATGAAATGGAGATCTTTTTAAAGGTTAAAACCTCATTTAATTTTATGTATTATAGGGTTTATACTGAGTACAATATTGTATAACTGTAATAATTCAACTGTAAACCTAAAAATTCACAGCCAATTTTGAAAGAGATGCATCTTAGCACTGGAAATTATTATTGAATATATCAATGCTGTTGTAATGAAATGCTTCTTGTATGTGGTTATTAAATAAATAATCTTTAAAAAGGTGTGTAGCACAAGGCTATATAATTTTAAAAGATGAATCTGTAGTTTATATGCTGCAACACTAGAAATCGATACCCTATCAGGAAAAACTTCCAAATTACTCCATTTCTTGAATCATCCAAACCCACGGGTGGCATTTCCCTTCACTGCTGCTCATTTGCAAAATGCTGTCCCCATATTTTCCTCCCTCACCTATTCTTCACTTGCTAGTTGACAGAATTCATATGACGAGGGGGATTGGGAAATGCACTGAAGCTATGTCTCAAAGGCACTGCTAACGTGATTCACAGGAAGGGTGTCCAGCTGGAAGGAAGACCTGGAGGATGATGATACACTGGTTTTCACTGAGAGAACTCATAGGGTGGACTGAGTGTCAAACCAGTAAACATGCTCCCTGTGAGTGACTGCATTGATTTTCAACTTAACAGCATCTAGAATCGCTCAGGACACATGGCTTTGGCAGACCTATGAGGGTTTATCTAGGTGAGATCAGCTTCTGGGCATGACTATGTGTGGGAATCTTGATTAGATTAAATGAGGTAGAAAAACACATCCTAAATGTGGGTGTCAGCATTCCTGTGGGCTGGGTCACGGACTAGATAAGGAGAAGAAAGCACAAGCACTCTGCTTCATGACTGCCAGTGCAGCGTGACCAACGGGCTTGCCGGCCCTGCCGACAATCCTCCACCAACATGATATATATCTTCTTGGAACATAACTTTCCTCTCTTAAGTTTGATTCTTGTCATGTATTTAGCCACCGCAACCAGACAGGTAGCTAACACGCTCTCCATTCAGTGATCAAGCTCCTGGTGGGAGCTCACCCAGCACTTCCAGGTGTGCAGGGCAAAGTGAAAGCTATAAGAGAAAGGGAGGGAGGAGAAACATGCGCATTACTTCCAGGCTGGTGACATCAGCTGTGAGAGTTATGGATCAAAGTCAGAGGCCACCCCCTGAGATTTCCGGGTTGTATTCCAGCACAATTGGACCAGGGTCACATGGCCAGTTGTAGAAACAGACAGTTTATTAAGAAAGAAAAACACACTGATAACCATAGGTATAGGCTGGCGAGATAGAAAAGGAAAGCAGCTCAAAAGCACCAGGTCATGAGTGACATAACACTTTACAGGTCATTTCACATAGTACCGGCTTTCCCCTAAGACTGGGGGGCCTTTCGTGCACACGCTCTGTCCCTTACATGAAGCCCTGCTAGGAAGAGGTTTCCAATCTTCTTCATAAATAATTTTTCATCTGTTAATTTTGACTGCTCTTTCTTTAGGCTCTATTCAAGTGTCTCACTTCTGTCATAAAGATTACAGGCAGATGGGGAGGAGATGGGTCAGTAAAGCGCCTGTCAAACAAGCACAAAAATCTCAATGTGAATCCAGTCTGAGCACAGTGTAAAAGTAGCTGGGGGCAGGTGTTTCTGTATTCTCAGTGCTGGAGGAGGGGACACAGTACAGGTGGATTCTTTAAGCTCACTTGCCACTAAGCCAGCAGAATTGAGTAATTCTAGGTTTGGTGAATAACTCTGTTTCAAACAAAACAAAACACACACACATACACACACACACACACACACACACACACACACAAACAAACATAGAGGAAAGATCAGGGAAAACAAACTGGATATTGACCTCTGACCTCCATATAGCATGTACACACCCATGTACATACATCAACACACATGCGCACACACACGCACACACAATACATGCACATACACAAACACAAAACAAAAATAATTACATAAAGGAACACCTCTAAGTATACTAAAATTTCTCAAAAGAATTTCAGCCTAAAAACACTTTGATCCATTAAGAGAGGAGTTTACCCCTACAAATGTCAGCTTCATAACCTGATAAGCAGTTCTAGAAAGAGTAGAGATGGTATCTGCAAATTACTGCATGTAACACTGGAGAAGAGAAACTGATTTCCCGAGTTTTTCCATTATAATATTCAAATGTTCATGCTTTAAGGACAAAAAATCATACAAAATACAAAACAGAAAAATATGGCTCATGGATGAAAAATTTTACTTGAGATAAATCATGTTTGAAAAACCTTAGTTATTTGAATCTTTAAAATGTTTTAACATTTTATTTTATGTGTATGACCATATTGTCTGCATGTATGTAAGTGCATCTATGTCATGCAATGCCTGTGGAGGTCAGAAGAAAGTGGCTGATTTCCCCAGAACTGGAGTTACATAAGGTTGATAGCCAGCATGTGGGTGCTGGGACTCGAGTCCTCTGCAAGAGCAGTCAGTCAGTCCTCTTAATCACTAAGCCATCTCTTCAGACCCCACTTGTTAGACACTTTAAAGTAATCATCTTAATCACTTACTTTAGACGTAGTACTTACAACAAGCCAAAACAAAGTATGCCAAAAACCATACAATTTCAAGAAAAAAAATATTTCTCTTGCTCTGATAACACCAGGACCAAAACCTATCTGTGGGAGGAAAGGTTGTATATGGCTTACAGGTTACATTCTATCACTGAGCGAAATCAAAGTGGGGACTCAAGACAGAAACCTAGGGATAGGAACAGAAGAAGAAACGCAGAGGAATTCTGTTTGACTAGATTGCTTCCCCTGGCTTGCTCAGCTACCTTCATTACACAGCCCAAGCCCACCTACCTAAGGCTGGCACTTCCCATAGTGACCTGGGCCTCCTCGCGTCAATTACCAATTAATAACACCTCACAGACATGGTCACAGGCAAATCTGATGGAGGAAATTCCTCAGTTGAGGTTTCCTCTTCCCAAGTATGTCTAGGTTTGTGTCAAGTTGACAAAAACTAAGAGTCCTATGGAAGAAGAATAGAATAGAATAGAATAGAATAGAATAGAATAGGATAGAATAGAATAGAATAGAATAGAATAGAATATACCAGAACCTGAAAAGGATGTGGAGAGGGATGGAGAGATGATTAAACAGGTACAGGGATGCAGTGCATTAGAGGAATAATATATAATGATTGTAGATCAGGAGAATAACAAGTGTTGACAATAATAACTGAACACAGTGAAATCAAAATTTACAGGATTTAAAATGTTTTAATTCAGTTGGTAAACAACTGAAGGGGCAAGATCATTGCACTAATCCACTCATTACACAATGTACATGTGTTCCATGTCACAGTTGGGCATGGTGGCACACACCTGCAATCCTAGGCCTCTAGAAGCTGAGTTAGGAGGATTGAGAGTTTGAGGTCATCCTAGGCTATAAAATGAGGTCAAGGAGACAATGAACTACATAGCCAGACTCTGTCTCAGAAAACAAAACAAGCCACATTCTGCCCCATTACTACTCAAATATTGTTATCAACGAACTTACTGGGGACCTTTCCCTCTGCCTGGATAGGAATATCTAAGAAGGAGCTTTTCAAATGCTGGTCTGTGGCAGCAATTGTATTCGTGAAATTTGACAGCTCTGAGCAGTGGCATTAGGTAGATGAGGGTCAGCAGTAGAACGGTGGCATAGAACTGTGCTTTGGCAAGCTATGGACAGACTTCTTCTTCCCAAACTTAGTTGCACCTGTTTGCCTAGAATCATCACAAACGTGTTGACTGTTAACACTCTGCAATAAAGGAGGGGAGGGAGACTCGACCAACCTCCCAACCAACCAGTTGGACCTAATTGCACAAAGGGGAGGGGCTAAGGGTATATAAGCAGAGGAAGAGGGGCTCTCTTGCCATTTTTGTATGGCTATAGGGAAGTCACTATCCATGCCTGGATGAAGACTTTCCAGTCACCTTTGGGGTGGGGGGCACCCACACTCCCAGATGTAAACTCTCACCCATTGCTCTGTAACTAAGCCCAATAAACTCACTGTTTTCCCAAACTGAAGCTTGGCAAAACTGCACCTCAGTTTGTTGTAGGGACAAAGGGAGGAGGGGACAGTCACCCTTTGCGCCTCCCAGAAGCAATTTTAACTACAAGAGCATATGTTTAGCATGAGCAAGAACCTGGGATCAAAGCTTGACATGGTGTAACACACTTTTAATCTCAGCATTCCGGAGGCAGAGGCTGGCATATCTCTGTGAGATCAAGGCCAGCCTGGTCTACATAATGAGTTTCAGGCCAGGTGGGGCTACACGGAGACCTTGTCTCAAAAAACAAAAACAATACCTTGGATTCAGTTTTCAGAGTCAAGGAGAAATAAGAAATGCAAGGGAAACTAAAGGGGGGAATCTAACATAACAATTCAATTAGCCAGGCGTGGTGGCACACTCCTCTAGTCCCAGCACTTGGGAAGCAGAGGCAGGCAGATCGCTGTGAGTTCAAGGCCAGCCTGGTCTACATAATGAGTTTCAGGCCAGGTGGGGCTACAGGGAGACTTTGTCTCAAAAAGAAAAACAAAAACCTTGGATTCAGTTTTCAAAAAAAAAAAAAAAAATCCATGGGAAGGGACTATCAACTCTTAAAGTAGTTCCATAACCATATGTGTGCACATACCTGCCAGAACTCATGCACACACACAATAACAAATAATTTTTAAATATTTTATCTGTATAAATGTTTTGCCTGCATCTATGTAAGCATTCCATGCATGTGCAATCTCCACAGATGCCATATGAGAGCCTCACTTCCTATGGACCTAGAGCTAAGACAGTTGTTATTTGCCGTGTGAGTGCTTGAAAGAAAACCAGATCCCCTATAAGAGCACCCAGTGTTCTCAAACACTGATCCATTCTCCAGTCCCCAATAAAATAATTCTTAATGGAGATACATCCCATGATCATATATAGTAAGGCTCAATATTAGGATTTGGAACTGGGACTGGAGTCATGACTCAGCAGTTAAAAACAGTGGCTGATCTTGCAGAGGACCCAAGTTGGAGTCCCAGAACCCACATAGTGGGTAATGACCATCCATAACCAGTTCCAGGGGATCCTATGCCTTCTGCTGACCTCCTGGCCATTGCATAATGGGTACACTTACTTACATGTAGGAAATAACTCATAAACATAAAATATAAATAAAAATACCAGCAACTGTTATAATAACAGAAAAAGGACTCTGAAGGGAAAAAAATCCAGCATAGTGGATCCAACACTGAAGAAGAAATTGTATACATATTGATATTATCTGACTTTAAGGATTCCTATAAAACAATAATTAAGGTAGTGTACGATTTGGGAAAAAATAAACAGATGAACAGAACGGAACGGAGAAACCAAAGATAAAACCAAAAAAGTCTACTGATCATTGACAGCAGAGCAAAGAGAACTGAATGGGAAAGGTATGGATTTCTCAACAAATATTAGTGGTCCACTGGGGCCTCTCATCTTTACACAAAGAAATTAACTGGATAGAGTTTGCTAATTTTTAAAAATTAATTCAAAGTGGGCCTCTTCTGGACATGAAATGCCATAGCATTCATCAGCTCAGAACAGCTGCGGTTGTCTGCACAAAGCCTGAGACTGGTCCTATCAACACTGTCCACAATGAGGTAGGCGCTCCTGAGGCCCCAGACGGCCCTAAGGAGCTACTGGCAATTCATGGTTGCTTCAAGAGAGCATCATTTTCTTCAGTGCTGCAGCCACTAGTGAGCTGATCAGTGTCCAGTAAGTTAGCTCCCAACGATGCCCCTGCAGTAATCCTAATGTAAACTCGGTGGGACACACACACACACACACACACACACCCCACACACACAAAACGAAAGCAGGAGGACATGTCAAAGGATTCTGTAAGAATGGATGAGGGATTATCAGAGGTAATGGGGGCAATGGGCAAAGTTTTATACTTTTGAAACTGTCAAGAACAAAAATATTAACATGTACACAAAATAATTTTTAAGTGTATTCTAACTGTAAAATTAACATGCACCATTTAACCTCCACAGCCTTTAGTTTGATGACCAGTGTAACCACAGCACCACGTGGGTGCCTATGCAACGCTCTGTGACGTCAACATCTCCTTCCCAAGGAAAGGGCGGATCCTCCCTCCAGCACTTTGCCAGACTCCACTCGCCAGGTGGCCGGAAAGATCTAAGCTCCCTCCGCTCAACTAGACCACAGGTCTACGCCGAGTCCACGCGGAGCCGTCTGCCCCGCCACTCCGCGCTAGACCCAGGGAGGATCCCCCACAGCCAGTTCTGGCGGCTACACCAGCCGCTCCTCTTAGTTTACGGACAGCCGGCCCCACGTGTTCTGGGGAAGCGTTCCTGGACCCGTCTCTCCGCAGCAGTGCTCATACCTCAGTGCACACGCTCACACTACAGCACACACGTCCACACCACAGCGCACACGTTCACACTACAGCTCACACGTCCACTCCGCAGCGCACAGGCTCACACTAGAGCACACACGTCCACACCACAGAGCACACGCTCACACTACAGCACACACGTCCACACCACAGAGCACACGCTCACACTACAGCACACACGTCCACTGCTCAGCGCACACGCCCACACCGCAGTGCACACGCTCACTCAGAGGCTCCAGCAGCAGCGGAACAGAACGCGCAGCGCGTCCCCAGCTTTAAACCTAGGTCCTCTCACCAACAGAGCTCCTGAATGGACGGCCTACACGGAGGCCCTGATTGGCTAGTGAGGCCTGAGTGACAAGATCATCCATCACCCATGGGGAAAAGTGAACTGAGGGGAAGCGTGTGTGCAAAACAGCCCTGGCTTCTGTCCCTAGGCAGTGTTGGCCCAGCGCCAGGGAGATCTGCGTTTAGGGAAAGCGTATTCCTTCCTCACAGAATTGCCACTGCTGTTGCTGTCTTCTTGCATTCAGCAGGCACTTCCGGTTCTTCCTCCTGCGCCTGGGATGACGACTGTATGCACCATCACAGTGTTCAATGGAGTAATCTCCCTGAAAGGGCCCCAGCCCAGGCCAAGTCATAGTGAAAAGAGACCTGATGTCCTCCGGGATCAGGAATTCCAGTGGGACAGGTGAAGGACGCTTAGCCCTTCTTTCTCAGGCCAGTATTACTAACACAAGCCAAATCTGGGATTGGTGGAACATGCCTGTCTTGCCAGCACTCAGGAAATGATCAGTTCAAGGCAGCAGGACTACAGGAGGAAACGTCTCAAATCAGCAAATTTACTAATTAGATAAATAATATGTGAAAATGGGAACAAGGGTTTTTTTCTTGGTCCCTTTGATTGTTATCTTTAGCCTTTAACAGCTGTGTCATCACTCTAGAACAAATGTTTTAATGCATGGAAAAGTGGGTTTTAGGAGGAATAATAATAATACTAATTAGAAGCAATAATACTAATTAGAGCATCAATCCATGAAGTAGATTGTTAAATGGGAGGTGGCCTCAGAAGCACAGATGTTTTCTAAAGATTTCCTGGTATCGGGCCCCCAGGGTGGTCAGGAGTTCTGTCTGTAAAACTTGTTTATGGCTTAATCTGTGAAGCTTGACCGGAGCCTGCCTGTCCTGCAGCCTTTTGATAAGGCTGGTTCTGGTTTTTGTTAAGTTTTAACAAGTGGGCTGCGGGCCCCTGAGCACTCATGGCGCCTAGTTTCTTTTTATTTTCTCACCCTGAGAGTAAAGGAGCACACACATACTGTTAACATGACCACCTTTAATCCCTGTTGCCAAAGAAACTTTGGCTATCCTCATTGGTTGAAGAACCATACAATTTACGTTTTTTTTCCTGTTTTTATTACTGTTAGATATTTAAGGAGCCATATATGTTTTATATATTTTGGATATAGCCTCCTGGACTTTCATTTAAAATAATCTTATTTAAATGTTTTCTAAAATTATATGTAGGTATAAAAACAACAATCAAGGTAAAGAAAATAGACATCAAAATGTTATAGATATGAGAGTTTGTTATTGCTGCTGTTTCTTTGGCAAAGGAAGGTTAAAAATTAAAAAACAAAACAAAACAACAAAAAAAAACTTTTGGATTCCTACAGCTCCAAATAGAAATGGATAAAAGTAATGTTAGAAAATTAGTGTATTGTAGAAAAAAATAAGATTAAACTTAATGAAAGTAGAATTATGACTAAGTTGATCATAATATAAAGATTATTAAAAGTTTAAGAGCAAAATTCAATATCCTGAGTTAAAATTAACGCTTTAGTATTACTCACAACAACAAAAAAGTTTTCTTAAATGAAAAACAAGGACTTAAATGAAAAACAAGGACTTTGGCCAGGCGTAGTTGAAATATGATTACAAAAATTTAAAATTAGTTATATAATCTTCCTTGAAAGATAAATCAGAGGATTTCTTCAACTGAGAAAAGAACCTTCACATCAAATGCTCCATTGAACTGGTGTGCAAAGTATTACAGATTTGGAGACCACTAAGGAAAAGACATCCAGACCCAATTCAGATTTTAATTAGCCAAGTTTCATTGTCGCAGCAAGACTGAAAGTCTCCAGAGTCCAGATAAGGGACTACCTTGCAGCTGGAGGGGAAGGGAATCTTTTTTAAAGGCAGAAACCACAAGGACAGTAGGGTCACACCGACCCTTAATTACAGCAATCAGCAACTTTATGGAGGCCAAAACAAGTAATTGTTAGTCATTTCTTAACATATGTATAGAGACCTGGACAGTAAGGGGCTTTCTGATTATTATTATTTCAGCATATTACCAAGAAAGACAGGATATTGTTTAGGTTGTTTTCCCTTGGGTGGGCAAAAGCAGGGCTTCAATGTCTGGGTGGCGATATTCCTTTCTGTGGTCAGCTATTTCTAAAAGGAAAACAAACTTCTGGGTGTGGGGGAGTGATTTACTGGAACTATGTTCAGACCTTGAGCTGGCTGCTTCTCTGATTTTTAAAGTCTAAGGTGGCTACTTTGTCCAAAATGGAGTTGCTCTAATCATTACATTTACTGTACCTGGGTACTTCTAACCTACTCCTGTACTACAAAATTCAAGGAGATGAACTTTAAGAGTCTCATGTGCTAACTTCATCTAAGAGTTCATCCATGTGGACTTCATAGATGCTGGATGAGACTCATCTTCACTTCAATTACTTGACAATCATGTATCCCCAAGTAACAGCATTTTTCTCATTTCTTTTTTCCTTAAACTCTTTAATGCTTAGCTATTTTTAATAGTTTCTGATATCTAATATTTCACTTAGTATATTTCTAAATGATAAAATGATCCAAATTTTGGGTTAAATTAAGTTATAAATGCTTACCCAGAACCCCTACCTTGTTCAATTAGTTTTCATATTTAAAAGATTGTTTTCACATTTGTAACAATATATATGCATTTTCCTAATTATTCAGTATAATATGATGAAATGCCCTGTTTTCAAATTGAAATTCGTGTAGATATAGATAGTATATATGTGATGGCTAATCCTGGGTGTCAACTTGACTGCATCTGGGATTAACTGAAATGAGAAAGATCATCTTAATTGGATCATTGGAGCTAGAAGACATGCCCTAAATGTGGGTGTTACCTTCTGATGGCAGCCCCTATAAAAGCCCACAGTAGGGGAGATCGCCTGGCTTCTTGCTGCTTGCCTTCTCTCTCACTGGTGAGTTCATCTTGCTGCTGTAGACTGAAGACTAGCTGATCCTTTGGAATTCATCAGACCTTAGTGCCAGATCGGGACTACTGAGACAACCAGCCTCATGGATTGAGCGACTACAGATTCTTCTTCTTTTTTTTTTTTTTTTTTTTTTTTTTCATAGAAGGAAGTGTTTATTTGAGCTTATGGTTCCAGGGGAATCACAGTCCATCATGGAAGGGAGGCATGGTGGCTAGAGGTCTCTGGAGCAGGAGCAGCAGAAGCTAAGCTCTCACATCATCAACACAGGCACAGGAAGCAAGAGAGCAACTGGAGATCTGTCAAGGTTGAAGAACTCTCTAAGCCCACCCCAGGTGACGTGCTTCCTCCAGGATGTCCACACCTTCTAAAACCTCCCAAAACAGTGCCATCATCTGGGGACAAAAT
>NW_008359233.1:151673-174280 GCF_000622305.1 Nannospalax galili
ACAAAATATATATTTTAACTGAATCAAACCAACTAGACTAAAAGGGCCCTAAAATGTACTTCCATGTTTAGCAAGTAACTACAACCTTGTTTTCTCTAGATAGAAATACCCAAAGGTTTGGGTTAATTCTCCCTATCCAAATTATACAAAGCATCACTCTTGTAACAAAATATGCATGATATCTTATGGTTGAAGTACTGATGTTCCCTGATTAAATGAGCATCTAAGTTGTCCTATGTAGTACAATTAGCCAGGATAAAAATAATTCAGCAATATCTATATTTTACTAAAGAAATGGACAACAATACAATAACTCCATCTAGAATCCTATTTTCATTTCTAATCAATAAATTTTTTTAAAAAGATAATTGGTTAAGCCTTTAAGGCATAAAAATTCCAATTCCCCAACAGGTTTGATCTCTTGTTTTTATCAATGTTATTAATATTTGTTATGTAAATGAAGACATTCTTGTTAGAAGAAAGTTTAAAGAATAATGTATTTTTGTGTAATTTCTTCTATAATGTTTTATTTATTTTTTCAAATTAAATCTGGTATGATGCCAATATAATAAAACAGATGAAGTCATTATCCACAGATAAGAACTACTGGACTTAGAGCTGGCTACTCCATGAGGTTATAGTTATAAGGTCTAACTAATTGAAAGAAAACCAAACATAAGAAAACAGATTTGTTTAAACATTCCAAATATAAATAAAATAGCTCATAGAATACAGGTAACTCTAAATACAGGGGGAAACCTAATCAATCTCATTTTTATTTTAATGTTTGTTGCCTTAATCTGTTACTTTTACTCCAGTGGGCCAAGCAATGATCTATGTCATTTTAAGTATAAAAATCCTATTATATGTCACACACAAATGTTTTGTCAGATATAGAGGAGAAAAGAAAAGTAAGATCCAGATCATGTTGGCTAATAATTTTGATGTGATCCAGGAGTTTCTTTCATATTGGTTCTAGTTCTTTCTCCTGAAGACTGCTATCTTGCCTACAAGTGACCCTCATCTACATCAGATTCTAGGAATGAGCCTTCTTAATGATGACCTTGGAATAAATAATATGTGGCTCCTACATGGACAAAACGTGATGCTTGGCCGATGGGGGATGTGGGGGTGGTGGGGGGGGCACCTGTTGAAAAAGTTCCTAGAAAGAACTCCAGCATCCTGAGCTGATTTTCCTGCAAGGCTGACCAACTGGTATACACAACAATGACTGGAGAGTTTGGAATGTTGCAGATCCAGAGCCCATTTACAAATTATCTGGGGACATCTTTTAGTCCATAAATAACCATACCTTGCCTACCTCTCTTTCTGAATTGACATCCCTGTGACTAATAAAATGTATTAACTCAGTATACCACCAGCTCTCACCAATCAAAAGGCTAAGAATGTCATCAGATAGCATCTAATACCTATAGTAGAACCAACCCCTTTGCTGAGCAGCCTGTTGAATGTGTCCACCTATGTATTTGAAAAGTGTCTTGATTTATAACCTTTCTTTGTCCCATTATTATAAAAATGTAATGTAAATATTACCAGGCTGGAACATGGAACTTGGGTTAGCCTGAATCTGTGTTTCCAGGTCATGGTCACTCTTATTTGGCTCCAGAATAAACTATCTCTTACCTCTTTGAGGTGAGTTATGCTTTTGCAAAGACGCCAGTGAGTTTCTCAAGACATCAATACCTGCTCTGATAGGTCAAGCAAGCTCTGCTTGGACGGCAATTTCCCTGGAGTTGGGAAGGGTAGGTCTTGAAGATTTGCTTCTCCTTTAACTTTAGCCCCTCCTGTCACTTAGGCATCTGTGGTCGAACTAGTCAATCAGGGCTTCCGGTGGCGCTGCCCAATCGGCGGGAGGCGGGAGGCGGGGGGCGGGACGCGTGCTCTATGGCTCCAAAGTTCCGGGTTCTATGCTGCGAATTTAACCCCGTGGCTGATCTATCCGCTAGGAGTGCTGCGTGGTAAACGCCCTACGGGGAGCTGAAGAGAGTGGGGGCGCAGCCGGAACCGGCCATGGTGAGCGTGGGGCCGGCTGTGTGCAGACGGGAGTAGCGGCCGCCTGGAGCCGCCAGAGCGGGCTGTGCTGGGTCCTTCCCGGACGACAGCCGGACCGCATCCTGTGAGGTCCCGGCGACCAGGTTCCCGGCGCCGCCGCCTGTGGCGGTTCCTCCTGCAGCTGCTTCTGTGCCAGGTACTGAGCCAGAGGCTCGGCCTGCGGGGGGCAGCTTCAGTGTCGGGACTGTGCAGAGCGTCTGATCGTGCTTTTGTGTTGTGTGGACAAGTGTTAGGGAAGTGAAAGTAGAGTCTGAATTTGTTAGATTTTTGAGGTGCAGAGAAAAAAAGTTTACATACAGGATCAAAGCCCGATCTTTCAGCAGATTCAGCGAGGCGGCACAAGACGAAAGATTGTTCTAGATTTTTGTGGGTGGAAATAGAGAGAGCATACACAGCTGTGGAGTCTGAGTGAAGGTGTCCTTGGGCTCTTTTCCTGGAGCTGCTTGCTTGAGCAGAATGAAGAAGCTGTTTCACCTTGGTGTGGTTAGCTGATAACAGAGAAGCAAGAACAGCGGAGAAACATCTTGGTTCCTAGGAAGCTTAAATTGTCTGGCTTTTCATCAGCTGTGGCACTCTATCAGCAGTCAAGGTTGGGTACAAGGGGGAGGGAAAGGAAGAGGGCTTGCAGCTGTCTAGGAGATAGGGAAGCTGACTAGGGAAGAGGGAGGACGGGGTGTGGAAAGAGCAGCCAGTCCTGGCAGGTTCCATGACCCCTCTGAAGCTCCTCCCTGAGGAACACGTGCAGACACCTTTTCTGTTTCCCCTGGGAAGTTCATCTAATAGGACGTTGGCAGCTCTCTTCATATTCTTGCATCTAATTTAACATTGAATTTTGGGCAAAAAGTTCTTACAAATAAGGCTTTGTTCCAGGAAGGGACCACTGGACCCAGGGCCGGGTAAGGGGAGGAGAAATGTGGACCAGGGCTCGCCAGTTTGCACAGCAGAGGAAGCCCCTCGCAGCCCCCTCGGCTCTGTGCGCCCTCCACTCCGCACTGCGTCCTTCCTTTCCACGTTTGCTTTCTCTCCTGCTGAAGTAAACCTTGACTGCTGCAGCTCCCTGCTGCTCTCTCTGGACAGTTAAGAAGCAGTCTGTGCTGTGACTTGACAGCCCTTAAATTATGGAACCTGAGTCCTGCATGATCTTTGTCCTGTAAATTATGTTGTACTGAATCAGGTGGTGTGAAACTGAAATGTCTGGTGATTCCTTTATTCTGGGGATTACTCAGAGGATTTTTCTGTGACTGGTAAGGACTGGTCTGTGCACTTTCCTTGAACAGGCTACTCTGACTTCCCACTGCTATCCCTTTCATTGGCTCTCTCTCTCTCTCTCTCTCTCTCTCTCTCTCTCTCTCTCTGACTCTGTCTTTCCCTCTGTCTCACTGTGTGTGTGTGTGTGTGTGTGTGTGTGTGTGTGTGTCTCCTATCTGACTTATTCTTACTCTAAATCACACTCTTGAGATTATGGCTTTTTTCCTTAAAAAGTGTAATTATTTATTTTATACATATTTGTGTATATGTATGTGTGTGCACTCAGTGCAGGTGTCCACGGTCATCAGATAATAGAGATCCCCCGGGAGCTGGAATTACACATTGTGAGTGGCTTAATATGACTGGTGAGAATTGAACTCAGGTCATCTGTAAGATCAGTATGCACTTGTCACCACTGAGCCACCTCTCCAGTCCCCTCTCCAGGTTTTAGAGAGAGGCCTTTCCTTCTCCTTAAGGCCCCATCATATTTGATCTCTCCTGTATATTATACCATTTTCTTTTTTGTGTATTTATTTATTGAAATTTTTAAATTTCATACATTTCCTACTCAAATCCAGACCCCCCCTCCATCATCCATGCCTCCCTCTCTTCCCCACTGAACCCTATACATTCTGCCCTTCATGTTAAGTCCTATTCATTTAGGTATTTGTACCCAGATGTCCTTCAGTGTAAATGCATCCACTGGAGTCTAGTCAGCCTATCCAGTGGTAAACGTAAGTCATATTCTTCCATACCCATCAGCAATCAGTCTCAAATAGTTCTCAATCTAGTACTGGCCTGCCACCTATTTTTCACCTCCCCTTTGGGCCCTTGTTTAATTGAGCTGACATGAATCCCGTGCTTGATGCCAACACTGCCATATGCTCATATGAGCAAGCCTCCAGTGGCCTAGAAGTCTCCACCTCCCTGTGTTCATGAACAGGCCCTGGCTCTTACAATCTTTCTGCCTCCTCTTCTGTTATGGTCCCTGAGCTGTGAGCAGATGAGGTTCCATATAGGAGTCCATCCTACACTCCACAGTCTCTTATTCTCCAAAGCTTGGCCAGCTGTGGCCTTTTGTATACATCACACTCTGATGTACAAGGAAGCCTCACTGGTGGGAGTTGAGTGGTGCATTAGCTGTCTCCCTACCCCTTGTTCCGCTATGTTCCATGAGCCTTAGTTGTAGAGATTCAACTGCACATGTGTCACCTAGTACTGGGCATCTTCAGAGATATGTTCTCTGTGCCTGACTAGATGTGCAACTCTGCAGTAGCTTCCATCTGTTCAAAAAGAAAGCACTTTGACGAGTGCTTGTCACTCTAAGGGAGGTCTCTTCTGTCTGGCACTGTGTTTCCTGCCACTCAGCTCCCAGAAATACATATACGTTAATGTTCAGAAACTATGGTCATTTCTCATAGGGTTTCTAAGGCATCACTTTTCCTCTAGGTTTCCTAGCCCCTTAAGATTCACTCATCTCCAATCTTTTTTCTCCCATCCAGCTTTCCTCCTTTCTCCCTCCCTAGTCACAGTGACCCCAGTATCCCCACCCTCCTCCCAATACCTCCTGACTCCTGCCATCTTTACCCTCCTGACTTCCTACCCTCCTCTGCACCATGGTCCCTTGCATGTCCCTACTGCCTCTCTTCCATTGCAATTACTCCTATTTTTTCAACCACCCTCAGGTAACATCTGTTCTCTACTATCCCCCTTTCAGGTTGTTTCTTTTCCTTTACCTCAATGTATCCTTTCCCTTTACCTGGCTCCTGGTGTTACATCAGAATTTAATACTCACATATAAGCGATTGGTGCTACAATCCACAAATAGGGGAGAACAAATGCTTTTCTGCATGTGTGTTACTTCACTTAGAATAACACTCTCTGACTCCATCTATTTACCTGCAAATTTCATAATTTCATCTGTTCTTACTCCTGAGTAGAGCTCCATTGAGTAGATGTACCACATTTTCATTAATGAGTTGTCAGTTGAGGGACATTTAAGTTGTTTCCATTTCTTACCACTTGAGCATCAACAAACATGGATGTACTGGTATCTCTACAGTAGGATGAGTCCTTTGGGTATATGCCAAGGAGTGGTATCACTGAATCATAGGGTAGCATCATTTTTAGTTTTTTGACAGTTCACCACACTGCTTTCCATAGTGGTTGCACGAGTTTGCATTCCCACCAGCAGTGAATGAGTGTTCCTCTTTCTCCATTCTCTCCAACATTTGGCAGCTTTTGTTCTCTTGATCTTTGCCAATCTCATTGGGGCAAGATAGAATGTTAAAGTGGTTTTTATTTGCATTTCTTTAATTACTAAGAATGCTGAGCACTTTTTAAGGTACTTCTTAGCCATTTTTATTTCTTTGTTTTATTTCTTTGTTTGAGAACTCTCTGTTAGGTCTATTACCCATTTTTTTTATTGAGTTGTTTATCTTATTTCTTTCTTTATTGAGTTCTTTGTGTATTCTGGATATTAATCATCTGTCAGATGTATAGCAGGTGAAGTCTTCAATCCATTTGGAGTTGACTTATGCAGGGTGAATGATAAGGTCAAGTTTCAGTCTTCTGCTGGTGGAGATCCAGTTTTGCTAGCACCATTTGTTGAAGATGCTATCTTTCCTCCATTGTGTGTTCTTTGCACCTTTGTCAAATATCAGGTGGCTGAAATTATATGAACTCATATTTCCATCTTTTATTGTGTTCCATTGATCTACATGTCTATTTTTGTACCAGGACCATGCTGGTTTTATGACTATAGTTCTGTAATTTAATTTGAGATCTGGTATGGTGATCCCCCAGCATTGTTCTTTTTGCCCAAGATTGTTTTGACTTCCATGGTCTTTTGTGATTCCATAAAATCTTTTTTTCTTTTTGGTCTTTTTGAGACAGGGTCTCCCTGTAGCTGCAGCTGGCTTGGGACTCACTATGTAGACCAGGCTGGCCTCAAACTCACAGAGATCCACCTGCCTCTGCCTCCCAAGTGTGTACCAGCACACCCGGTGATTACATATAAATTTTAGGATAGTTTTGTCAAACTCTCTGAAGAATGTCATGGGTATTTTGATTGGGATTGCATTGAATCTGTAAATTGCTTTTGGTAAGTTGGTCATTTTCACCCAGGCATAGCGGCACACACCTTTAATCCCAGCACTTGGGAGGCAGAGGCAGTTGGATCTTTGTGAGTTTGAGGCCAGCCTGGTCTACATAGCAAATTCCAGGACAGCTGGGGCTGCAGGGAGACCCTGTCTCAAAAAGGGTCTCATTGTAGAGAAATCTCATTGTAGAGATTTTCATTGTCTTTGGTTAGGTTTATTCCTACTTTTTTTTTTTTTTGAGGCTTTTGAGATTGGGACAGTTTCCTCAAGTGCTTTTTCTGATTGCTTGTTATTGGTGTATAGAAAGGGTACTGTTTTTTGTTAGTTGATTTTGTATCCTGTCACTTTACTGAAAGTATTTATCAATTTTAACAGTTTTCTAGTGGAATTTTTGGGATTTCTTATGTATAATATCATCTGCAAATAGGTATAATTTGCCCTCTTATTTTCCAATTGGTACTCCTTTAATTTCTTTTTCTTGTCTTATTGCTCTTGCAGGAGTATCAAGCACTATATTGAAAAAGAGTGGAGATAGGGATAGCCCTGTCTTATTCCTGATTTTACAGGAATGCTTCCAGTTTTTCTCCATTTAGGATGATGTTGGCTATGGGTTTGTTGTATATAGCTTTAATACTGTTAAGGTAAGTTCCCTCCAACCAATTCCTTCTAGGATTTTTAACATGAATGCATGTTGGATTTTGTCAAATGCCTTTTCTGCATCTATTGAGAGGACCAAGTGGCTTTTGTCTTTAAGTCCGTTTATATGTTTTCTTTCATTTATTGACTTACATACGTTGAACCATCCCTGCATCTCTGGACTAAAGCTGGTTGATCTTTATGATGTGTGTCTGTATGCTGTTTTCAAGTATTTTCTTGAGTATCTTTGCATCTATGTTCATTAAGGATATGGGTCTATAGTTTTCTTTTTTTGTATCTTTACGTGGTTTTGGTATCAGAGTGATACTGGCTTCATAGAAGGGAGTTTGGGAGTTCTCCCTCGTTTGGTCATGTGAGCCTGTGGCAGCGGTACCATCTAGTGTGGGAACCTTGTCATCTCAATGAAACAAGGGCCCAAAGGGAAGGTGAAAAATAATTTTTAGTCAGGAGATTTTGTATTACTGTTTCAATTTGGTTATTTGTTATGGGTCTGTTTTAGGCTATTGATCTCCTCTTGGTTTAACCTTGGTGGTGGCCATGATTTTAGAAATTCATCCATTTCTTTTAGGTTTTCAAATTTAATGGAGTATAGATTTTTAAAGTATTCCCTTACACTGTTTTGGATATTTTTGTTGTCTGTTGTGATGCTTCCCTTTTCTTCTCTGATTTTGTTGATTTGGATTTGCTCTTTCTTTCTTTTAGTTTACTGGGCTAAGGGTCTGTCTATCTTGTTTAATCTTTCAATGAACCACCTCTTAGATTCATTGATTTTTTTTTTGTATTGTTTTCTTTGTTTCTATTTCATTAATTTCTGCTCTGAGTTTTATTTTTCTCCTCATCTACTTGGTGTGGCATTGGTTTGTTCTTACCTTTCCAAAGTCTTAAGTTGTACTGTTGAGTTGTTTACATGTGCTTTCTGAATTTTTTAATGTAGGCACTAAGAACTATAAACTTTGCTCTTAGAACTGTTTTTAGGGTGTCCCAGAGGTTTTGTTCTGTTGTGTTCTCATTTTCATTTTGTTCTGAGAATACTTGTATATCTTTCTTAATTTCTTCTTTGACCCATTCATGATTTGGGAGGGTGTGTTTTATCTCCATGAGTTCGTGTATTTGCTAGAGGTTTTTTTTGTTTTTTTGTTTTTTTGTTTTTTTTTGCTGTTGATTATAAGCTTTATTGCACTGTGGTCTCATAGAAGGCATGGAATTATTTCAATGTTTTTGTATTTATTGAGATCTGTTTCGTGCCCCAGAATATGGTCAATTTTAGAATAACTTGCATGAGCTGCTGAGTAGAAACTGTATTCTTTGGTGGATGGGTGGAATATTCGATATAAATTTGTTAGGTCCATTTCATGTAGTATGTCATTTAATTCAGAAGTCTTTCTGTTTAATCTTTGTCCAGTTGACCTGCCTGTTGAAGACAGTGGGGTATTAAAGTCTCCCACTATCACTGAGTTGGTGTCAATCTCTGTTCTATAGTCCTGGACTACTGATTTTATGGAATTGAGTGCTCCAGAGTATGGTGAATAAATGTTCATGATTGTAATATCTTCTTGGTCAATTGTTCCTTTGACTAGAAAAAAGTAACCCTCCTTATCTCTTCTGATGAGTTTTAATTTTAAGTCTGTTTTGTCAGATACATTTTTAAAATATTTTATGTATTATTTTATGTGTATGAGTGTATTGCCTGCATGTATGTGAGTGCACCCATGTTGTGCAATGCTGTGGAGGTCAGAAGAGGGCTTCGGATTCCCCTGGAACTGGAGTTAAGGACGGTTCATATCTGCTATGTGGGTGCTGGGAATCGAACCCGGGTCCTCTGCAAGAGCAGTCAGTGCTCTTAACCACTGAGCAACACCTGTTTGCTTCTTAGGGCCATTTGCTTGAAATATACTTTTCCATCCTTTCACCCTAGTGACTGAGCAGGTCTGACTGCCTGATTGGGATGCTGGGAAGTTAGATATGAGGGGACCACCTTTTGGGGGACGGGGGTGACTTAGGGGTCTATGGTAGGATGTTTAGTTAATCAGGTTTGGGAAGCTAGTCCTGGGATCTGAGGTGAAGGAATTGGAGCCTGCCTATGAGAGAGGCTGGCAGGGGACAGAGTGGGGGTGGATGAGAGAAATGCAGTAAGGAGGCATTGAGCTGGATCTGATTTACCAGAGTCCTGGCTGAGCAGGTCTGTCTGCTTTATATGGAGGCTGGGAATTTGGTGGTGAGGGGACTGCCTTGGTGAGGACTTAGGGATCTATGTTAGGGTGTTTAGTTAATCTGCTTTGGGAAGCTAGTCCTGTTGTACCATTTTCTATCTAATGTTCTTCCTCAGACCTCTAGATCTGATCATAGTCCCAAAGCCCTTTCTCCTCATGAACCTCATTTCCGAAGGGGATTGTGTCAGCTGTCCTTTTCCTGACTGACCACTGTTGGTTTACCAGCTCTTTACTGTCACATTTAACAGAGGCACAGTGGGGTTTGAGTCCTACAGCAAGAGGATGAATGTGATCATTAAGGGATTTGTGGGTCCCTGAGATATGTTATACTCCTATGGCTAACTCCTCGATAAGGTAGGAGTATAAGATGCCAGTCTATGTTCACCTGCTCCTCTGCCCACATGCACATGATACCCACTGTACCATAAGAATGGTGTCAGGTGAGCAGAGCTCTTAGGTGATATCTTATAACGGGCTTACTAATCATTGACGGAAACTTGGATGTTTGGTGTGATGAAGGTCATGGAGCATGTGTAGGTCAAGTTAGCACATAGAAGAGTGATTTTCCCATAGGAAGTGGGGACCTGGGAAGTTCAGACATGTGACCACATCTAGACAGAAAAGGAGTCATTCTTAAAGGAGTGAGTTGAGATAGGAAAGGAATAAGGGAACCAAAACCACTGCAAAGAAGGGTTCAAGCTATGCATATTGTTTCACAGCCAAGGCTCTTTCATTTTCTCACCACCAGTTGAACACTTCATGATCTGTTAGGACTCTGTCATTTGCTGGAGTGGAAGGGAATTTGAAGGGCTTCAGAAAATGGCATGGTCTTTCCAGGGAATGAGTTCAGCACAAGCAGATTCTCAGAGATGAGGGAATTGAGATTCTGTGCTTGTGCCTGTGTATGTGTTCATCTGAATGCAGGTATGTGTAATGGTCTCCAGGTGGTTTTCAATGCCAGAGGTCGATGTTGATTGTCATTACACACGCACCATGGCCTTCATCACACCAAAATGTCATTTTCCTCATTTTTGCAATTTAGAAATTTTATTTATTACTATTACATACTATCTCTGTATGTCCTGTGTGTAGAGGGGCTCACATTTGCCATGATACCTGTGTGTAGACTGAGGACAACTTTGTAGACTCAGTTCTCTCCTTCCATCTTTATGTGGGTTTTGTGGATTATACTGAATTTTCCAGGCTTGTCAGGCAAGTGGTTTTACCCACTGAGCCATATTGATGCCCCCTCCACCTTCTTTATGGAGACTGGCTCTCTCACTGAACAAGGAGTTCACCAATTTCCTTAGATCAGCAGCCCAGCATGCTCTAGACATCCTGTGGTCTCCACCTCCTCACAATCAGGTCTGGAGGCATGTGTGCTGTGACCAGCTTTTGTTTAGTCCATGGAACCCAGTTGTTTGTCCTTATGATTATGTGATGAGCACTTTACAAGTGAGCCATTTTCTCATCATCAAATTGAGGTTTTATTTAGTGTTTTATCTGGTGTAGTGAAAGTAAACCACCTGTGGTCTTTGTAGTTTGTCTTGGAATTGTGTTCATTAGAGGAAGAGATGTTCCCTTTTGTCTTACTAACAGAAGAGTGAATGTGTCTGATTGATGGGTCCCCATAGAAACAGCCATTTCCTGGTGGCTTGTGGCTTTAATACAAACGGAAGTCAGGCTTATATGGCTGTCATCTGATCAAACTGCTTTCAACTGAACAGTGACGAGATGGAGGAAGCTGAATTTGTGGTTATGTTTGTCCATGAGTGTTTTAAATGAGCAATAAGTATAGCAAGGTAGGGGTTCATTAGACATGGTACTTGGGGATGTTAATTGGGTCCATTAAAAATTCGTTATTTTTATTTTATGTGTCTGAATGTTTGCACGGTATGTATGTAAGTGCACCATGTGTGTACAATGCCCATGGAGGCCAGAAGAGGACATTGGATCCCCTGGAAATGGAGTAGTTGATGGTTGTTAACCACCATGTATATGATGCAAATTGAACCTTGTCGCTCTGAAAGATACCATGTGCTCTTAACCACTGACCCACCTCTCCAGTCCTAGAGTCAATTTTCATAGAATGGCTAGGTAGACATTGACAGTCCAATTAGGATGTAAGAGCAGTCAGATCTGCAGTATTCCGTGAGGGTTCACTTGTTGTCTGAAGAGATCATAGACTCTTGGAGAAGGTTGTCAGATTATGTTTCAGGCAGGATCAGGAATAACAGGATGTCGAATGGTTAAAAGTGACAGAGTAATGGAATTTAGTAGTAATCAGACAGTAAGTTGCCCAGACCCAGTACACAGTCCAGTGATATTGTCAGCATTGTCCTGAGAGCAGGTGGGCAGCCTTTGCAACTGGAGTAAAGATGTGCTTTCTAACTTTTAGGAAAGTTTAATCTCAGTCCAAGAATAATTTGAGGTCTCCCTGAAGTATCAGGGACAGGATGAATTCTCTGAAGTAGGTTGTTGTGTTCTGTAGGACATGGGGGGCACATAAAAGAAATACATATAAATTTTAAATTTATATAATAGATTCCAAAAAGATGAAAGGGTCTTGACTATTCATTAGGGTCTGCAGATTTGTGAAGGTGGATTCCACCTGCTTCTCATTAGAGAATCGATGGAGATCTCCAAGTGGCTCGCAGGATTAGTGCTCATGAACTTTTGTAGGAGGCCAGATGAATCCATGATGTAACCAGATGGGGTGGTCATTAAGGGAATAAGTAAGTGTATTCATGAGACAGGCAGAGGATTGACTTTCTGGGAGAGAAAGAAAACCAAAACATGAAAAAAAGCTACAGAAAGCTTTATTGAAGACAGCAATGGCACCCTTTTGGAAAGGAAGGGATCCCAGAGCTTGGAGCCCACTGACCAGGCACTGGGTCCAGGGTCTTATATAGTCACTGGCTCCTCCCTTCCCCTTCCTCCTTATTGGTCCTGCTTCGATGTCCACCCCCAGTGGGCTCTTCTTTTCTGCTGCTCTCCACCACTGTGTCTTCTGGAAACAAGCTGTTGCCATCTTAAGAAAGCTGCTATGACTTTCCCTATCTGCCCACATCCCTTCTCACTCTCCCTCAATAGAAATGAACCCTGTACCATGATTGTAATTAGAGAGATTTGGACTTGACTTGATAATGCCTGGTCCAAACAGCTTCAAGTGGTCTTTTTTTCTTGTAGGTAACATTTAAGATTGATTTCATCCCCTGAGTTAATGTGAAGAAATGATCCTAAAAAGCTGAAATTGGGCTTGGTCCTGTGCTTATCCTGGGAGTCTTTGTGGGCTTTACACTCTGTCCCAGTGACAGCATTGATGATGAACCTGTAAGGAAAGGGTTTATTTATGGTCAGAGAGAGCTAAAACTGCAGGAGAGGTGAGTGCCTGCTTTAGGAGGTCCAGAGACTGTGTCATCCCAATGGTCTAAATATAATGGATCTTCCTCTGTTCCTCTCATGGCCTGCTTTCTGATTGCTGAGCTGTGTAAACAGCTATGCTTCCGCACCCAGGTGTGCTGTGTCCCTTTTCACTACATAAGACAGAATATATTCTTCATCTGTCACCCTTTTAAGTGTCTGTCACCCTTTTAAGTTTCTTGTCAGGTGTTTGGTCCCAGCAAGGACATAAATACCTACTTCCTGGTATTCTTAATATCCATTTTAATTATGGGCCCTCTAAATGTAATGTTTTTGTTTTCTTGGTTGTACGTTTATCAGTTTTACATAGACAAATAGATGATAGATGATAGATAGATAGATAGATAGATAGATAGATAGATAGATAGATATGGTAAGGGTGTTTTTCAAAGTTACAGCTGTCATTCTGTCAGCCATGGTCCTGTAAATAACCCCTCACCCATTCTTCCGTAAGTAACTACAGTACATTTACCAAACAAGACTTTGGTAGAATCATTTCTTTTGAGTGTCATAGTCTGGTATAAATAGACATGGTACCGTCTGCCCCTGAGAAGGTCTGAGGTTCAAATTAATACAAATTTTGAGTCCTTCCCCCAGGTCAGGGCATGGAGTGTGCAAGATCCATCATAGGTCATCCCAAATATGTATAGTGCTAATGAATAGGCAGATATAGGTGTGACAAACCTCCCAATTATGTGAAAGGAGCTTTTCTCAAAACTCTAAGCCTTGGCATCCCATTTAGAACAGTGGATTTCTGCCTCATGAAAGTGAAACTCAATTTCATTTTGGAGCCACCTATTGGGTGTTTGAATGGAAAGCTGGACTGATCTGGAGGTGATGTTCACAAAGGCAGTAGCTTTGCATTGGTCTTGTGGAGAAGTCTTCTGGGGAAGGCCTGGCCAACTGATTTTTCTCAGATCAGTCTCCTTACCTGGCATACTGCTGCAGTTCATGTCATTTCATTAAGACTGAAGTTGAACATTTTATCTTGTATATGAGTGCTTATCTTAGGAATTAATTTGAAGACGTGTGCATACTATGTCACAGGTCACTAAGAGTCAGGCTACAAATGTTGATGACCTGATTACTTTTTAAGTTTAAAGAATTATTGTGTGTATAATGTGTATGTATATGAGTGCCTGCACGTCACATTTCTCAGTGGAACAATATTTTTCTCTTTTCTCTCTTTTGACCTATTTGCTTGTTCTAGGTATCAAACTCAGTTCTAGTTTTGTGTGACAAATTCTTTATGTACTGAATCAGCTCCTTGGACTCTGTGACCTGATCATAAAGTGTGATGATTAATTTTGGTCCTTTGTCTTTATTTTTTGGAAGTCCTTGAAGTGTATTAGGCAGAACATCACTATATTGTTCTTTGACATTGACACTTGCTGATCCTTGTCAGTTTTTTAAAAAAATATTTTTATTTTTATTTTATGTGTATGCGTGTATTGCCTGCTGGTGGGTAAGTGCACCTGTGTCATGCAATGCCCTCAGAAGACAGAAGAGGCTGTTGGATCCCGTGGAACTGGAGTTAAGGAAAGTTATTAACTGCCATGTGGGTGCTGGGATTTGAACCTGGGTCTTCTGCAAGAGTAGTGTTCTTAACCACTGAGCCATCTCTCCAATCCCCCTAGTCAGTTTTTTATTCAGTACAAAATTTTCTGGTTTGGTAGTTAATGAATTTTCTCTTAATCATATAAAATGAAATAATGAATTTTGGTGACCCTGTTTCCTGTCGTTCCCCATTCCAGTCCTTTTCCCTCCCTCTTTTCTTCCTGAGAAGGACGTTTTCCTGCATTGCATAGGCTGACTTCAAGTCCTGCACTCATGTGAACCTTCTGTCTCATTCTCTGTCACATCCGTGACTATACACATGTCAAGATGACTGACTACATTGAGGGCTTTCTGAAACACGTGTCACCTTTATATTTTATTTGCATTTGACATTACCTAAAAAATTTTAAAGTTTTTTTTAGAATCTTTAAATTCTACTGTGTCATATTTGTTATTTGGTTAACATTGTGCTTGAGGGCCTGAAGAGATGGCTCAGTGGTAAAGAATAATGGCTGCTATTGCAGAGGACCTGGGTTCTATTTCCAAGACGCACTTTGTGGCAAACAATTGTTAGGGAATCCAGTGCCCTCTTCTGACCTCTGAAGGCATTACACAACACATTTGCACTTACATACATGCAGAAATCCACTCATATACATAAAATAAAAATAAGTATAATATTTTTCATTGTGCTTGAATAAACTACTTATAGCAGTGTATACATTATTTCTTCTGAAAGCACACAGAATGGGCTCCTTTCCCCACTTAACAAGTTTTGACAACATGTGTGTCTTTGAGGTCACGGGGAGTGATCCTTTATAGTTGTCTCTGTGGAATTTGAATAGAATAATAGACTTTCAGAATTAGAACCATTCATAATGTGCCATAGAGTTTGTATAAATCATTTGTGCAAGGTGATTTACCATTTATGTTCATGCCCATGCCATCTATACCAAATGTTAAATTTCCTCATGCTGTCTATACTTCAACATTGTGAGCAGGAATTGCTAAGGACATGCAGACTCTTGCATGCTAATTGCCTTCTGTTTTATACATCAGTTGGTCAAACTTTCTTAAGACAGGACGTAGACATTCTATAGAAACAGAATTGGGGCAGAGCAGCAGCACATCCTGTGCCCTGTGCGCAGTAGTGAGAGGAGTGTCCCTCCAGTGCTCTGTCCTTTCAGAAGCACTCAAAACTTGCATTAAAACTTCTGTGTCATGGAACAAAATGTGTGGGAAGCACAGAATTGGTTGAGCATATGATCAACTGAGTTTATGGAATGTTTAGGATTCTGTGACATTTGAGGATGTTGTCATGAACTTCACTCAGGAAGAATGGGCTTTGCTGAACCCTTCTCAGAAGACTCTCTACATTGATGTGATGCTGGAAACCTGCAGGAACCTCACTTTTATAGGTAAGAATATCATCCTCTCTTCCCTTAGGTTGCTAAGGAACAAGCATTTCTTGGAGGTGATGCTCTTCTCTGCTTTGGAATATTGAAAGGGAAGAATGTGGTGTATAAATCAGGCATGGTTCATAGAGGCTAAAGCTACAAAGTAAGTTTTCGGTAATTTCTAATTCATCAAAATTCTCGTTGACTCCATTTTAGGAAACAATTGTGAAGATGAGAGTATTAAAGACCATTGTAAAAGTTCTGGAAAAAATCTAAGGTAACTTGAAAATATTAGAAGGAAAGTTTCTTTGAAGAAATTTTGAAAGATTTCACTTTATATTATTATTTTCTTGCACTCGTGCATGTGCACGCGCGCGTGCATGTGTGTGTGTCTTTCAAACCTGTGTGCAGTGTTCAAGGAGGTCTGAAGAAGTTGTGCTAATGGAGCTGGAATTATAAGAGGTTGTAGGCTACCTCTCTTGGGTGCTGGCAACCAAACTCTGGTTCTCTGGAAGAGCAGCAACTGTGCTTAACTGCTGAGCCTGCTCTCCAGCCTCCCACTAATGGTATTTTTATGGGAGCATTTATGAATAAACAAACAGTAAGCACAACTTTTTTTTTAATCCTTAGAAAATGTAACATATACATCAATTTAAGAATCCTATTCAGTGTTTGCAGGGCATGTCACATGCAGACAGTATTAGGATCTCATGTTAAGAAATGTCATTCTTTTTATCATGGCCCTGTGGGAATTACATTGTAGAATTATCAATCGACTTACTTTCCAACCATTCAGCTATGGCAGAAGACATACTTTACCTAATTTTTGGAAGAGTATGTGACCTACAGTTTGTAATAAATAGCAGTAAACCAACATTTACTAATATAATTGTCATTTTCACAGAAGTTTCATGTTCAAGACATGCTGTGAGCATAAAGAAGATCTTCAAGATGGAGAGACTTTGACTTGGCTAGCAAATGCCAATATGATCCTGAAAGTGTACAGTGACCTAACACCATGTGAAAGCAATGTGTATGGGAAGGTTTCCATGTGTCATCCACCCTTTAATAACCATCCTACCTCTTACTCTCAGTATAAATCTCATGAGCATGAGGAGTATGGAAACAAGCTGCAGAACTCTAATTCTCTCACAAGCTGTCAAAGACATATGAGAACTCACACTGTGAATGGACCTCTGGAATATAAGACATGTTTCAATCTTTTTGATCTCCAAAGTTTGATGGAAGACCAGGAAACACACAGTGCAAAAACAGTCCACCAATTCGAAGAATATAGAAAGGCCTCTGCTTGTGAGAGTTCACTTTACACATCTGGAGGAACTCAAACTGTCAGAAAGCATTATCAGTGTAATATATGTGGGAAACAGCTGAGTTCTTCCATTTCTCTTCGAGGACATGAAAGAATTCATAGTGGTGAAAAACCCTATGTATGTAAACAGTGTGGTAAGGTCTTTACATTTTCTACAAGCTTACAGTTACATGAAAGAATGCATACTGGAGAAAAACCGTATGAATGTAAACAATGTGGTAAAGCCTTTAGATGTAATAGTCATCTTAAAAGACATGAAAAAACACATACTAGAGAAAAACCCTATTCATGTAAACAATGTGTTAAAAGGTTTAGAAATCACAGTCCTCAAAGCCATGAAAAAATGCATACTGAAGAGAAAACCTATACATGTAAAGAATGTGGTAAAGTCTTTACACGACACAAGTACCTTCGGATACACGAAAAAGTTCATAATAGAGAAAAACCATATGAATGTAAAGAATGTGGTAAAGCCTTTAAATATAATGGGTCTCTTCGATTACATGAAAAACTTCATTCTGGAGAAAAAACATATGCATGTGAACAATGTGGTAAAGCCTTTAGAGGTAGTAAGTATCTTCGAAGACATGAAAAAACACACACTGGAGAGAAATCCTATGCATGTAAAAAATGTGGTAAAGCCTTTAGCTGTTACAGGTATCTTCAGTTACATGAAAGAAGACATACTGGAGAGAAACCGTATGATTGTGAACAATGTGATAAAACTTTTATATATAATAGTGATCTTAAAAAACATGAGAAAATACATATTGGAGGGACTCTATATGAATGTAAACAATGTGGTAAAACCTTTATATATAATACAAGTCTTAAAAGACACAGGCGCCAAGGATCCAAGTGCAACCAATTATGACTAGTAACAATCAGATACATACAGATTAGAGATCCATGTGCCAACATCTCAGTGTTAGTAGCAAAAACAATGAGTCTTTCTGCAAGGAACAATATATTCTAAAATGAAATGGAGATCTTTTTTAAAGGTTAAAAACCCATTCAATTTTATGTCTTACAGGGCTTATACTGAGTTCAATATTGTATAATTGTATTAATTCAACTGTGAACTTAGAAACTTGCAGCCACTTGTGAAAGAGATCTACTCATGCTCTGGAGTGTGTTACTGAATATGTTAAAGCTGTAATGAAGTGCTTCTAATCATGTAATTTAAAAAAAATTTTTTTTAAAGACATGAAAAAACGCATACTAGAGAAAAACCCTATTCATGTAAACAATGTGGTGAAGCCTTTAGAAAACACAGTCATCTTCAAAGCCATGAAAAATGCATACTGGAGAGAAAACTTATACATGTAAAGAATGTGATAAAGCCTTTACACGACACAAGTACCTTCAGGTATATGAAAAAATTCATAATGTAGAACCATATGAATGTAAGCAATGTGGTAAAGCCTTTATATGTAATAAGTATCTTGAATGTCATGAAAAACACACACTGGAGAGAAACCGTATGCATGTAAACAATGTGGTAAAACCTTTTGCTGTTGCAGATGTCTTCAGTCACATGAAAGAAGACATACTGGAGAAAAACCTTATGAATGTAAACAATGTGGTAAAGCCTTTAGAAGTCACAGTTATCTTCAGTTACATGAAAAAAAATTCATACTGGAGAAAAACCTTATGAATGTAAGCAATATGGTAAAGCCTTTAGACAGTCCAGTCACATTTATGTACATGGAAAAGTTCACACTGGAGAATAACCATATGAATAAACAATGTGGAAAAACCTTTAGATATCACAGTTATTTTCAGTTACATGAAAAAAATTCCATACTGGAGAAAAACCCTATGAATGTAAACAATGTGGTAAAGACATCAGATATTACAGTAATGTTCAAAGACATGAGAAGTTTGTAACAAAACCCTGTGAATAGAAGTGTGGAAAAGCCTTTAGACATCACAGTCTTCTTTACATGAGAGAATTCATATTTTAGCAAACTTACAAATGCAAACAGGGTGGTAAAACCCTTAGATGTCATAGTTACCTTCCTTTATGTGTAAATTCATGTTAGACCAAAACACAATGAATGAAAGCAATATAAATCCTAAATATGGTACATTTATCTTAAATTACATGAAAAAATTCATACTGGAATCCTTTACATTTCATAGTTCCTCACAATTACAAGAGGAAATTAATTGTGGCAAAGAACGCTGTGAATGTGAACAATGCCTATAGTTGTCAATTTCTTATATGGCATGGCAGAGTAGTTTCACACCACAGTGTTCTTTCAATGTCAAATAACCCATTGGAGAAAATTCCTAAAAATGTACAATCCAAGTGTTGTTAATGTTTTATATGTGTTCACTTCAGTTATGGATAAGAACTCACTCTCAAACCTCTAAGAATATAAAGAACGGGCAAGGATCAAGCTGTCACAGTTTCCAAGAGCAGCAGTGTTGAGTGAGCTTTTTCATAAGGATACCTGAGCAAATGTCTACTCATCTGAGATCAGAAACTAATGACAAAAATGTAACTCTGCCAAAGTCCCGTTAAGTGAATTGAGGATTTTACTGGGGTTACTTCCAGGAGCATGGACAAGCACAGACAGCTGGATCACTAAAAAGCCCATCCAGCCTAAGTGATTTGTGCACAACTGGCTGGAGCTTTGTTAGTTGGTGAATTTCTTCTTTTCATGATTGTTTACTACTCCTATAACTTTGTAGAGTGGCTTCGGGAGTCTTGTATATTTGAGTATTCCAGAACATGTGTTTGCTTCTTGAGTTTCCTGCCTCCCTTGGAGAGGGACTGTGTCAATTTAGAGAAAATTGCTACACAACAGTCCCCCCTTCCTCTGGCTCTTTCTTTAAAAAAAAAAAAAAAATTTAGATCATTAGAGTTGGATGGGTGTGGATATAAATGTGCATCTATGGCTAACATTGAGCCACTACAACAGACTGCTACTCACTTTCTCTCAAGGTCTTCATCATTGGTAGTGAATCTTTGTGGTGTACCATCCATTGTGAAAGGAAATTTCCTTCCATGAAGAATTGCAGCTGACAATAGCAGTGATCTGTTAGTCATGAACTGAAATGTTAAGGCAACTTGAGACACACATCACAACCACCTAACAAAACAATAGCAATTACTTCCCTACTGAGGCCTGTGACCACTCTGGCCACAAATTTTGTTCCTGGCTTACAATATCAGACATAGATTTTCTCATGTGGAGTGGGTTGCAATTCCTATCTGAAAGCTGCTTGTTGTACTCAAACAGTAGTTGTGCCACTGTTGCACCAGAGGCATATTCTGCCTGTCCTGTTAGTACTGGAGCACACAGGATATACAGTATTAGGGTTTCAAACAGCAGCATCTCCCCCTGCTCCCCAACAGGGACCTATGGACTTTAGAGTTTTCAAGCCTGAAAAAGGGAACTGAGCTGATAAGCACCTTGGCCTTTGAAGTCAAGGGAAGCAGACTCTTCTAAGAAGCAGCCTGCCTTTCCTTTGATCTCCAAAGACAAGATAAGCAGATTCTGCCTGTTAATCAGAGATTTTAGGAGCTGTTTAGCACAGCAGCTTTTCCCTTATCTTTAGAGGACAAAAAAGTAAACACCTCCTGACCCAGATCCCTGGCTGGCACATGGAACGGAGCCAAGTTTACAAACCCTGCTTTTCCTGCTCCCCCCCTCGACTTGATTTTAAAGTTCCCGTATATGAGCCCCAGCTCACAACCTGTGGGCTGACATTTTCCTTTCCCCAAGGGGAACGTGTCCCGTGCGAAATAAAGCTCTATCCCGCTGAGAGTTTTATCTGTGTCCTGCTGCCGCCTCCTCCATTCACTCGTTTTCTACCAAATTTTTACCTATCAAATGGTGCCAAAACCTGGCTCTTACTTCGAGGGACCTCGCATGTAAAACATTCGGACTCACTTGTCGTTATTGGCCACTGCAAACACCACTGATTCGGCATTAAGGTACACTTCCTCTCCCCCCCCCCACTCCCCTTTCCCTTCACTACTCTCCGGCTTTCCTCCATTTTTCTTTTCATCTCCTTTCCAATCAAATTCGGTCACTCCCGGACCCAGTCAAGGCCACTGGACAGCACTGGTTTCCATGACTGTTGAATTGCTTGGCACAGTAACAGTGCCTGCCCACACCCACCTGGGAGCCGGACCTGCCTCCCCATACCACTCAAATCCTTTTCCCTAACTCAGCTCCCTTCCCTTCCTTGCTCCTGCCATCTTTTGTCTTCCCCTAACATCTCATCTTCCTTCTCTCTCCTCGCTCTCTCCCACCCCCCCCTCTGTTTACTGGCTACTCTGAGTTTCATCTAGGCCTTCTCCATTACTGTTCCATCTCGGCTTGCTGGTCCACTACCTCCTTTCCTTGTACTTTGGCTCCATCTACTGGCTGGCTGTGCACCACATTGAAGAACCTCTCCTGCTCATTTTACTCACTCGAAAGCATACATGTATGTGGGAAGTTCCTCCCTGCCTTTTAATACAGGATGCTGTCTTCACTGGCAGGGACATGCACAACACACACTCATATTTCCCTTCCCCAGTGACTGCAGGATGCTGCCCTGGGGCTTCAGGAATTTAACTCGAATCCTCAACAACAACAAAAAAAAGGACGCTTTTCTTTTGTTGCCTGGTTCTTCTCATTCTCATTTTTACATGACCTAAGCCAAACCTTTCTCTTCCTGCTCTCTCCCCTGTCTCTTTCTCTCTCTTCCTTGTACACTACTCTTTCCTGCCCTGACTCCTGACCCCGCCTCTGTTCCCTCAGGGCAAAAGATCCTCTTTGTTCCCCTACCTGCCTGCTGAGGTCTTTATCTCCTCTTTGCTCTGCACATAATCCATTACTATGGGAACCAAGCACTCACAGTCTCAAGGTAAGCCTCTTGCTTGTCTTCTTAAATCTTTAAAGCAGCTAGGACTGTCAGGCACAATCAGGGCGAAACACCTAAACTTCTTGTGCACCACTTCCTGCCTCAGTACAAACTAGATAATCTGTTTGGCCAAACACTGGAACCTTAAACCTCAATATTTTAAAAGATTTGGAAAACTTCTGCCAGCATAATGGCAAGCAGTCTGAATTACCCTACATCCACACCTTTCTTGATCTCCGTGCTAATCCCTCCCTCTGTGTCACATGTTCTTCCCATCAGGGCCTCCTTGCTAAGACAGTCTCACCAGATCCTGATCCTCCAGGGGCCTCTGCCCCTCTCCCTCCTCCCTACCCCTCTGCCTCTGCTTTTGATCCTTCCATAGCTGATAATCTGTCCCCTATTAGAACCCAGCCCCAACCCTCCCCTGCTCCCAAGGCTGAGGCACAGCCCAATCCTCCCCCTGCCCTCCCATCACTATACACTCCCTTGGCTTCCAGTCCAGGGGCCAGCCTGACTCCCTCCCTTCTCCACCTCAAACTCCCTCTCCACAATCTTTCCCCTCCCTTTCTCAGCATTCTGAGTCCGACACTCCCTTGACTCCCCTTTATTCAAGGAAATCCAAAATCTTAAACATCTCCTTACCAAATATTCCCTAGTCTCCCCGAGTCTGACTTCTACCTCAAATACCCCATTTACCCCTCCTGTATCTGCTTCTACTTCAATTCCAGACTCTGCCTCAGATGCC
>NW_008359233.1:174609-184421 GCF_000622305.1 Nannospalax galili
TCTCTTTATGATTCTCCAGTCTACCCTCACCCCTGATGAGAGACATAGGGTCTGGACAGCCGCACAGGAATATGCTAATGAGCTTCATTCTACTAACCAAGCTCACCCTATTGGCAGTGAGGCAGTTCCCCTTCAGGACCCTGGGTGGGATTACCAACCCCCACCAGGAGGTCAGGCAGGACCTTCCCCAGGTAGAGCAGCCAGGGACCACATGATCACTTGTCTCCTGACAGGTCTTCAGAGAGCTTCTCCCCCTAAGGTAGTTAACTTTGAAAAGCTTAGATTGGTTACTCAGGGCTCTGCTGAAACCCCAGCTCAGTTTATGGACAGACTTACTGATGCCCTGGTCCAGTATACCAAGTATGACCCAGAGTCTGCAGAGGGACAGCTTATGCTTCACCACCACTTTATCTTACAATCAGCTCCAGATATTAGAAGGAAACTTAGGCACTTAGACAAAGGCCCTGAAACCCCCACGAGAGATCTGTTGGACATGGCATTTAAAGTCTTTCATAACCGAGAGGAAGAGGAGAAGGTGGACAAGCTTACCCTGTCCAAGCAAAAGTACCAGCTTATGGTTGCAGTCCTAAGGGCTCCTCCCAAGAACACTTTGAACACCAATGGGGCCCAACAACATCCACCAGGACCCTGCTTCAAGTGTGGAGTGACTGGACATTGGGTAAGGCAATGCCCTAACCCACGGCCACCACCCGGACCCTGTCCTTCCTGTGGGCAACAAGGTCACTGGAGAGTTGATTGTCCTTCTTTGCAATGCCACAGAAAGCCACTCACCTCCCAGACCCAGCCTCATTTACAGGGTTCAGTGAACGACCTTCTAGGCCTAGAGGCTGAAGACTGAGGACACCTGGCTTCTTGGCCCCCACCGCTTCTATGATTAGTGGTGGTGGGTAAGATTATTCATTTTATTATTGACACTGGTGTGTCATGGTTGGTTCTCCCTTCCTACTCTGGTAAAGTTTTTCCCTCACAGATCTCCATGGTGGGGGTTGATGGGAAGCCTCACAACCCCAAATCAACAGGACCCTTAGCCTGTGTATTCTGGAAGGTGCCTTTAACTCACTCCTTCCTTGTTATGCCCACCTGCCCAACTCCCCTACTTGGCAGAGATCTCATGCAAAAGCTCTCCCTTTCTATTTCTCTCCCATTCTCCATACTCTTCCTCCTTTCCCCTGTATCTTCTCCCCAAGCCAGATCTTTGTACCGTTCCCCCTACTGAAGTAAATCCCAAGGTCTGGGACACCTCAGCCCCAGGACTGGCCTCTCATCACACTCCTATCTGCATTTTCTTGAAGCACCCCTCTCTATTTCCCAGCAGATCCCGATACCCAATTGCACTCAAACACCACTACGGACTTAAGCCCATAATTCAAAGGCTTATGAGAGCTAACCTCCTTAAACCCACTCACTCTCCATATAACACTCCCATTCTTCCAGTCCTCAAGCCTGACGGCTCCTACCATCTGGTCCAGGGTCTCCGGCTTATTAATTCAGCAGTTATTCCCATTCACCCAGTGGTTCCCAACCCCTATACTCTCCTTTCTCATATCCCCTCTTCCACCTCCCACTTTTCCGTATTAGACCTTAAAGATGCTTTTTTCTCAATACCCTTACACCCCGACTCTCATAACCTCTTTGCATTCACCTGGGAGGACCCTGACACTGGGATGTCTTCCCAACTAACCTGGACTGTCCTGCCCCAGGGGTTTCAAGATAGCCCTCACATCTTTGGACAAGCTCTAGCCCAGGATTTAACTTCCCTAAACCTTAACCCCTCCACCATCCTGCAATATGTAGATGACCTGCTTCTTTGCTCCCCACCTCTCTCAGGTCTCCAAAGCTCACACAATCAAATTCCTTAACTTTCTGGGGGATAAGGGATATAGGGTATCTCCAGCTAAGGCACAGCTTTCTCTCCCTCAAGGCAAGTACTTGGGGTTCCTCCCCACACCTACATTCCACCATTTAACTATAGATATAACTAATTACCTGAGGTCTTTAAAGCCTCCCACAACCAAGGAGGAAATTCTATCCTTCCTAGGCATTGCGGGGTACCTGTGCACCTGGATTCCTAATTTTGCCCTCTTGGCAAAGCCACTCTTTGAAGCCTCTAAAGGAAGCTCCTCTGAGCCCCTTGACCCCTTAAGGGCCTGTTACAGCTGCATTCCACACTATCGGAAGCTCCTCTGAGCCCCTTGACCCCTTAAGGGCCTATTACAGCTGCATTCCACACTATCCAGGAATCCCTCTTAAAGGCACTGGCTCTGGCTCTTCCCAACCTAGAATGCCTGTTTCTTCTCTACATGGCTGAGAATAAGGGCCAGGCATTAGGGGTTTTGGGACAGATGAGGGGACCTACTTTTGCCCCAGTAGCTTATCTCTCTAAACAGCTGGATACCACCATCCGGGGGTGGCAACCTTGTCTCCAGGCTCTGGCAGCTGCAGCACTCCTGGCTCAGGAGGGACTGAAGCTTACTTTGGGTCAGCTGATCTCTGCCCTTTCCCCCCACCAGCTTAAGGATTTATTAACCCATGTGTCTCTTGCCAGTCTAACTCCCTCTAAACTACAACTCTTTTGTGTTACATTTCTTGAAAACCCCTCGCTTTCCCTTGATTCCTGCCCTCCTCTCAATCCAGCTTCCCTTCTCCCTTCCAGTGAACCAATGATTCAGGACTCAAGGCCCCAGAGGGCTATGAAAGTCTTGGATCAGACACGGGGCATGGCAGTGAAGCAGCTTCAACACTTCAATGCCTCCTGCAGCTTCTCTTGGGATCGCATTCTCACTTTATCAGTTAATGTCCTGAGGAACTTCTCTAATGCTAATGTCTCCACTTGCTTCCTCTGTGGCCCCCTACAGGGCTCACTTCTTATTCCTCTCCCAGTTTACAATGTTATTCCCCAGGCCACTACTCAGTGGTCTCAGGAACTCCTAATACACAGGCCTCTGCCTGCCCCTCCCCTTTTTCTTGACAAAACAGAGCGTTGGACTCCACGAACCTCTAAATGCCCACACTCATCAAGCCGAAATGTCACAATTAAGGGAAATACTGCTCCAACCTCGGGACTGTTTTTTCTCTGTTTTCCCAAAATATACTCCTGCAGCTCTCCACAGATTGAGGACACCTGTGCTCTAGTCATTCTCATCCCCAAACTAACCCTATACACACCAGGAGAGGTGTATGATGTCTTAGCCACAGGGAAAGAAGGAACTACAACAAGGAGGTCAGCCACATTGGCAGTCCTGGTAGGAGTTAGCCTGGTGGCATCAGAGGCAGCCACTGGACTTGTGGCCAGAGGCTTGGGACACACGCTGATCTCAACCCAGCATCTTTCTCAAGAAATAGAGGACCTCAGACAGGAACTCACCTCAACAGTGAAAACTACAGCCTAGTCAATCTAGTACTTACAACAACAATTATCCTCCCTAGCTGAATTTGCACTCCAGAACAGGCAAGCCCTGGATATATTAACTGCAGAAAAAGGGGGAACCTGTATTTTCTTGGGTGAAGAATGCTGTTATTTTATCAATCTATCCGGTAAGGTCGAACATGATATAGAACATAAACAGGTTGCAAAAAATCTTTCACTTAAAAATTCGCAGTACCAACAGTCATCTCAATGGGATGAAAATTCTTTCACTTAAAAATTCTCAGTACCGTCAGTCATCTCAATGGGATATTTTTACAGGATTAACTCCTTGGCTTCTGCCCTTACTGGGCCCCCTGCTTTCTATCACTTTGGTCCTAACTGTTGTTCCTTGCCTTGTCAAATATTTTCAGGACCAGATCTGAAAACTAACACATACTAATTTTAATTAGTTATTACTTTCCTTCCCTTCACACGTATACAAATGCCTGTCAACCATCGAGGGCCCTGCTCAGATGCTCAGAGAGACAACCCCTGCTGCCTAGTGGACCCCTAAACCAGCCTACCCCCCATGTCGACCCTGTCCAGCAAGAAGTAGCAAGATGACAACGGCGCCCCCTATCCTATAACACAAAAGGCTGGAATATTAGGGTTTCAAACAGCAGCAGCTCCCCCTGCTCCCCAACAGGGACCTATGAACTTTGGATTTTTCAAGCCTGAAAAGGGAACTGAGCTGATAAGCACCTTGGCCTTTGAAGTCAAGGGAAACAGACTCTTCTAAGAAGCAGCCTGCCTTTCCTCTGATCTCCAAAGACAAGATAAGCAGATTCTGCCTGTTAACCAGAGATTTTAGGAGCTGTTTAGTACAGCAGCTTTTCCCTTATCTTAAGAGGACAAAAAAGTAAACACTTCCTGACCCAGATCCTGGCTGGCAGATGGGACGGAGCCAGGTTTACAAGCCCTGCTTTTCCTGCTCCCCCCCAGCTTGATTTTTCCCCCAAAACTCCCCCCCTGCACCCTGAAGCCCCCATATATAAGCCCCAGCTCACAACCCGTGGGCTGACATTTTCCCTTCCCAGAGGGGAACATGTCCCATGTGAAATAAAGCTCTATCCTGCTGAGAGTTTTATCTGTGTCCTGGTACCTCCTCTTCCATTCACTCATTCTCCACCAAATTTTAACCTATCATATACTTAAGAAGCATCATTGGTGACAAATCTCCCTCAGCAATCTACATTGCACCTGGCATCATGCAAGCCAGCCAGTATAGAGGAAACTTCCACCTTATTCCAGCATTATTTCTACAAGTCCTGCAACCTGAGCATGTGATGTCTTCATCAGTAGGGTCTTACCATCTAGTTTCAAATGTAACCAACAGTAGTGGCAATAGCCTTCATGGTTTCTGGAACACATATACACCTCCATCTGCCTCCTATGTGCTGGTGCCAAAGGACTTTGCCAACACACCTTGCTACTAATAACCCATTTAAAAAAAAAAAAAAAAAACTTGCCCCAGTAGGTTTGTGAGGTAAGGGAACGTACATTCCTCACTTACCTGGAAATGCTTGGAAGAGGCCTGTAGCAGTATCACACTTGTGAGGGTGTATTTGCATCTGTCACTAATAGTCATGGGTACTATATAGTGTGTTTGCCAGTACATAAGTGATGAATTGGCTTACATATGTGTACTGTCATAATATCTAGATGTAGTTTTGATTGTGACAGGAAAAACATGATTGGTACCTAAATAAAGATGTCTGAGAAAAAAACAATGTTTCCTGCCTTCATATATTTTCTTTCTGCAGTGTGCCTACTCATGTGGCTCTGATGCTGCTGCAATCCTCCAGTGAGAGATTACAGCTCCATTGGCCTTCCAACATGGACTAAATAGCAGCAACTCTGTTCAATTTCCAGATCTCTGCCAGAATGGAACTGCTGAGGCACCCAGGTGTGTGGACTGAGAAGCTCCTGGGTTGTCTGCCTCTCAATTCTGCACAGAGACATTGGTGAACTATCTGTAACACTGTGAGCTTTCATGGCACATTCACCTCTGTTGCTTCTGTTCCTCTCCAGCATTCTGTGTTCCATAGGTTATGGTAACAGCATGGGTTGTAAAGAAACTGAATTGATGGATGTGATCTTCCATTGGCCAAGTTCTGCAGAATACAAAATTCTCTGCATATGATCTGATACACCACATATACTGAAACAGAGAATAAAATTTCTTTTAACAAGAACAATTTTTAAGTGTGTTTTTTGGTTTTGCTTTTGGTGTTTTTGAGACAAGGACTCCTTATAGCCCCAGCTTGCCTGGAATTTGCTATGTAAAGCAGGCTGGCCTCAACTTACAGACATCTGTCTGCCTCTGCCTCTAAGGTGCTGGAGTCAAAAGCATGTACCACCACACCCGGCTCTAAGAGACTGGGGTTTTTTTGTTGTTGTTTTTTCAAGTTTTGGGGGGTTTTTACACTCGTGAGGAATGCAAGCAAAATGTACATAGCACATATATGGTAATTAAGTAAGATAACATAGGGCTGCAAAGATAAAAGAAATGCAGAGGTTACAGAAATGCAAAAGCCTTAGGCAACAAAGATTTCTATACAGGAATGTGATCACTTTGGAAAACAAAGACTTCTATCCTGGATAACCATAGGGGACAGGGAAATATTCCTGTTCCCATCCCCATTCCAGAATTCTTATTTACCATCACATTACAAAAACTTTTAGCATCTGATAAGCTCTGTTTCCATATTATCCCCTCCTCTTCCTTGATATAATCCCTTATGTTAATTAAGAGAAACTTTATAATATTTTTGATGAGTTACCTGGCATCTATGGCCTCTACTTGTTTTTGATAAATTTAGTGAGTTCATTGTCCAGGATTTTAACAGGAAAGGTAATAGAACTACAACTACTGGTTCTGTTAGTGAGGCTAGTCAGGGACCAACGTTTTCCAGGTATTTTTCAGAAAGACTTATTTTCTCTTTTTAGGCCTTTATTCTCTCTAGTAGTGTTAGGGTCCGTGACTCGGTGGGTCTCTTCAGGAGGACAAATGCACGAGTATGGAGATGCAAAAATCAAGCAGAGTTTTATTAAACCAGCTAGCTGGGGCCGACCGTCCTTCCAAGACATGCAGGTCTGGTTAGAGCGATCGACCCTGAGGCAATTTCAGGTAAGGATTATATAGGCTCCCACAACTGTTACACAAAAGCCCACATTTATACAACCAATAGTTTCAAAGCAAGCATTTCACAAACCAATAACAAAAAAAAAAATGTTACAACTCCCTTCAGGTGTCCCAATCAGGGAGGGATGGTGGTATGTGCCTGGCACGGCCCTTCCCTGTTATCTTGTGTAAGCAGACATGCCTACGTGACATGACACAGACCAGGCAGGTCAGGCTCTGGGGGCTGTAGCACTTGGCCCTGTCTCCAGATGCCTGTGTCTCCAGTTGAGTTAATTGGTTACAAGCAGTAAATTCAAACAAGTAAATTCAAGCAGTAAATTCAGACAAGCAGTAAATTCAAACAAGCAGTAAATTCCTCTTTCCCTAACAGTAGCTGTCTTGTATTTTTCTGACTTGGCCACATTGATTTGCATAAAAACAGTATGAATACTTGCCTTTTTATGGTTCTGGCTTTTTTTTTTCCTCAAAGATAAGTTTACTGGCAGATTTAAGGTGATTTCCAGCTCCCAGTTCAGAAAGAAACTGGTCATTTTCTTTTGTCTAATTTTTACTTTTCATTTTTACTATTTTTTCCTCTGGAGTAATCAAATTTACCCAAGGGGAATCGGGAGGCAGACCCTCTGGCTTCTTCCATACTGAACAAGGATGTAGGGTGTGGTGTGTCAAGTGGAATACCCCTTCAGTGGGTCTACCTGAGAGACCCAACTATAGAGAGAAAAGAAAGCACTTGACTGGTGCCTGTGAATGGGGAAGTAAAGGCAAGAGTACTTAGCCATAAATTACAGGGATGGAACCAGAAGTCAGAACAAGGTGAATTTTAAATGTCCAAAACAAAGCCCATTAGAATTTCTGGATGAGGGCCTCCAAGAGCATGCATCTGTTGGGTTCTTCCTCACTTTTCTTTTGGCTTCCAAGGCTGTACTCCAGAGTGATGAACTCAGGGTTGTTTTCAGGTACTCTGATAGCTGCTGGAGTCACTAGAATCAATATTCTACATAGGGAGAGAAAATAAGTTTAGCCATCATTTTAGAACAATAGTAGCTGTAAGTGGGCACAACAGTATTGCAGGCCAATATTTGAAGTTTTACACCTGAGCAGCATTTTCTTGTTAAGAACAAAATCATTACTGAGAAATAATTGTCTAAATAACATTTTACCAGGACTTAAGTCTAATGTCTCAGAAATGCAATCCTTTGGACTCTTAAAGAAAATATATGGATCACTTTAATTTTGGTGTATACTTTTGGTGTTTAAGACCATGCATTTGGCGCAAATAAACCAGTTTACCTTTTAGAATGAAAACATGGATAGTTCTCTACACTAGAAATATTGTTTGAAGTAAGCAAGGTATACTGAGAAAAAGGAACCCTGAGTTAGGATTCTGTGTTACAACCTAGTCACACGACCTGGGTCAAGGTCTTTCACTGCTCTGGATCTCAGCTTCCTCTTCTGTACAATGGGTGGTTGCAGAGACCTGTGGGTTTCCTGTCCCAGGAAAATGTAACCCTCTTCCAAAAAGAACTTTGAACTTTAAAAAAAAATTAATTATTTTTATGTATGTCTGTGTGTATTGCCTGCATGTAGGTAAGTGCACTTGTGTCGTGCATTGCCCGTGGAGGTCAGCAGAGGCTGTTGGATCCCTTGGGACTGGATTTACAGACAGTTGTTAGCTGCTGCATGGGTGCTGGGATTTGAACCCACGTCTTCTACAAGAACAACCAGTATTCTTAACTGCTGAGCCATCTCTCCAGCCCCTAAACCAATTTACTTTTATTTTAAGGTCAGTTGATGATCTGGTCCTCAGGGGTCACATGGGCTTGGGAGGAGTTCCATCTATGTGAAGATAAGTCAAGAGGTCCTGCTCGACTGGGGCTTCACTTGGAAGCATGGAGGAAACATTTCCTCTGTGTTGATCCTCCTCTTTGTAGACTGGACACTGGTTTGAGTCCCTCTGGTGGGGTCTCCAGGTCCTCCCTGAACAAGAGGACAAGTGACTCATCACAGCTAAAGGACATATCAAGAGATTCCCATAGTCCCCTGGGACACTGTGGACCTTCCAGGGCAAGGAACAAAACTGTCCCTTAAGGTCCTTTGTTCCAGTTAGTATGACTTTTAAGTATGGTTATTAACCATCCAGGAAGGTCATTTGCACCAGCCTGATACATTTAATTACTGTGTAATATACAGATAAAACTTGAATAAAACCCAAATGTTCTCAAAGAAACATTGACTGGAAGAAATTTACCACCATAGGTTAACTAGGCACAGCCCAGGTAAGGGACCTTAAAATAAGGATTTCATAAGTCTGTCTCAAATGAAGGCTGTTCTATTATAAACAGAAGCAGTCTCCTTTTAGTTTTCTATATCCTGATTTAGTTTTCAGAAAGGAGGGAGGTATCACATCACATGCCTATGGACAGGAAATAAACTGATCAGAATTCAGACCAAACTACACCAAAACTGTTTTCTTCCAGATCACATACATATGGTTCAAGAAGGTGGACCTAGTTTTTCTTGAGCCAAGTCATTGTTGTTATGGGCAAAAGAAAGTATCAAAAGTAACATTTGCATAATACTGAGAAACATAAAAGACATCTTTCATAGCCATAGGTAATCCAATACTTGTCTGTGTCTATTTAATCCAAATCTGTAACTGGTGTGAAGTACAAGCCAGAGGAGTGGACTGAAAATTAACAACTCTGTATCTCCATAAAGCTGTTCAGATCTTAATAAGTTTGCACAAAATGAATTTCATTATCCCTTCTATTCTGGAAATATCCTGTAATTTTAATCTTTATATATAAAACTTTACTACTATAGTCCTTTTTAAATTCAGGAGATAATTTGCATTAAGGGCAGAATTACATACAGTGGGCTGGGAAGAATGGCTGGCTATTCAGGTGATGGTCCAATGATCCTGCTTATCTCCCCTTTAATGAGGGAATACAATTGTCAACAAGCCCAACTGTGATAACCTTTTGTAAGCAGGCACAGCTGAAGTCACGAAGATAGCAGTTTTTGACTCAGAAGAATGCAGTACAGTACCAGCTTATTAAAAGAACATGGAATCTAAATTACATATATTAAGATAATACAATGAGTTAATATTATCCATGTACATACTGTTCTTTAAGTTCCCAGGTAGTTCAAAGAGTCTGTCAAAGAAGTGTATAAACATAAGGTAAAGAGAAGCAACTGGTACCCAACCATCAGCATAATCACTTGAGGAAAACTGCTATC
>NW_008359233.1:185465-215058 GCF_000622305.1 Nannospalax galili
AGGTGGTCTTTTGCTTCCTATGAGGCAGAAGCGAGGGGGAAAGACTGGGAAGAAACAACCCAAGCCCGCATCACTGCCCAGCATCTAAGAAGACATAATGTAGAGAAGAGTTGTGCATCGATTCTCAGAGATATCTAGAGGTTGTTCAGAGTAAGAATAAAAGTACATGGTAATTTTTACAAGATAATCAACGTTTATGAGTAGTTATTCTGAACACACTGTAATTGTCTCATTTTGTCTCAGGCTGTTCTGGAGGCAAAAGACTGGCTCAGGCCATCTTGTGGATTCGTTTTTACACGGTACCCCAGAAGAAGCCGTGTACTACTAGGTCTAACCCAGATGTCCGCTAGCCAGAGAAACAAAAGCACCGCTGCCACATAGCCATCTCCAGGAGTCTGATGGAGCTCTTCCAGGTATCAGAGACCTCCATTCAAGCCAAAGATTCCTGGTTTCAATTAGTGATAGGAGTTTTAGGAACAGCTAGTAAAATAGAGGCAGCACAATGCAGTTTTAAACATGAGAGTTAAAGGCAAGAGTTTCTCCAAAAGAGAAAAGTATAGAGTCACATCTAAGCCAGCAGAGTTTCCAGGGACAAATTGCACCCCTTCCCCAAACAGGCCACATCTGCCTGCATACAGAGCAATGCTGCAGGAAACAGAGGACAAAGGACAAGGCCAAAAGGTTAAGACAGGAAGACCAGTCCCAGAATTCAACTCCAGCTCTGCAGATGAGTTAACATTAAATCAAACCTATAACCAACTGGAGTTCATTTTCTCAAACCATTTTCAGGCCTTTAGAGTTCTAAAAGCAACACAAATTAGACTGAGAATGTCAAAACCAAAATACTTTGAAACACTATGAAAGCAAACCCAAACCAAAAGATATATAATAAATAAGGTCCTTAAACAACCAGCTCGGATGCTGGTTTTGTGCTCTTTTTGATACAGGGTTTACCTGTAGCCCCAGCTGGCCTGGAACTCACTATGCTGACCAGGCTGGCCTTGAGCTCACAGAGATCTGCCTGTCTCTATTTCAAGAGTGCTGGGATTAAAGCTGTGCACCACCACACCTGGTTTCAGATACTGTTTTGCTTAACAAGTAGCACTTAAAAGTTTTGTGAAACACTTAATAGACCTAGAGACATTGTCCAATAAATTTAAAGATGTTTATGGTACCCAAATATATAAGATGAGTTAACTTATTAAATCAAACCTATAAACAACTGGAGTTGGTTTGAGTGTACTATCAGAATATCCATACTTATTAATCTGCAAGTGTATTTTAATTAGGTGTGCTAAAATCAGAATAAAGCCAATAATTTTGTTCACAATAAATGAATGATAAGAATAACTGAAGTGGCCAATTTGTTTTGACAGAAACATATGAAGACAATGATCACAGACACACATGACAGAATTAGATCTTAACACGAGACATACATGATAATTATATCTCAAACAAAACTTGGAAAATGATTATCATAGGCACACATGACATAATCCCATGAAACCTAGGTGCACCGAAAACACAAAAATCAAGGAGTTTGATTTGGATTTCATCCTTTACAAAGGATGTTTTCCATCCTTTGCATGGACTGGAGAACACTTCCTCCATAATTTCCTCATAATTACGGGGCAGTTCTCCCTCTTCTGGTAAGTATGAGACTGGGTTTTAGGGTTCAGGTAGCCTGCATCCAGACTCAGTATGACCTGATATCAAATCACTCAAGTTCACAGAAATTTTTAATTTGGAGGGTTTTATCTTAATGCCGTACTTTCCTGCACAGCCTAGTTTAAAATTGTCCAGCATCACCCGAAGGTGATGTTAAAGAAAAAATGAGAGACCAACAGCCAAGTCAGGGGAAGAAGGGAGTTTAATTTGATGCTAGTGGGATTGACCCACAAATAATAGGGTCAGACTTCTCAGTGGTTTAATTTTATTGTAAAAATAAAAATGTCTTCAGGAACGTTAGCATGTTTGGCTTGCATTCACAGACACATGGTATAAAATGTGTTTATATTTTGGATGTTTTGCCTGCATGGAGGTCAGAAGAGCATATTGGATCCCCTGGAACTGGACAATTAGAGAGAAAAGACTACTTACTGCTTTTTAGATAATATTGAATTTTGTAAGGTAGTATTGTCCTAATATATGGATTATTGCATAATGCAAAGAGGAAAAAAATGATGACAAATCCAAAAAGCTTCAGACTGTTACTGCAGGTTGTGGAAGTTACAGAGAGGGTGTTAAGAGATAAAAGGGAAGTTTGCAGTATGTAAAAGATCATATTCATCCTAGGAAATAGGGACTATTACTAGGTACTTCTTTCACAAAATGGTCTACTCTTTATTAGCATAACTTTAAAAAGTTATTGGCATAACTTTAAATTTTAATGTCTTGGAGTTTTTGGCAAAATAAGGCAGTCCAAAACACCCAGCAAATAACAACAAGCCCTTGAGTCTTCAAAATTATCTTCCTTGACTGATCAGTATCTGCTAGGTCACAGAAACCCAAAGATGAAGGTTCAAGAGGGAGAATGATTACCTTAGGTGAATATAAACCAGTGGAAAAGAACTATTGTTAATGGGATACAAAAAGAAAAATGGGTTCCCCCACACCCATCCCCCAAAATAAGTGAAGTCACTGGTGAGGGACACTGTCATTCCCTCATGTGAGGATGGGCCTTCTACTCCATTAATGGCTGAGCTTGAAGGATAATGCTGGACAAGATTTCGTTGGAGATCCCCATTTAAATTGTTATGGGTGACCACCAAAGCATCTCAGTAACTTTTGATATCATAGGAAAAGTGATTGATTTTCTTACCATATTGAGGCTTTGTTCTCTGCCTTAATAATTAAACAGTTACTTTTTTATTCAGATTTGGGTAGCATACACTGTTGGGGAGACCTAAAACCTTATAGATGTTATTTTCAGCTGTGGTCCCCCAAATTCCAGAATTAGTAAAAATCTTTTCCCTTATATATAATCAAAATATAGGATCTGGCACTGAGTTGTTCCCTAAAGGTTCCAGCTAGACTTTATAACTGAATAGCCAGAATGTGTCCTACCTTCAATACCTCAGATGAGTTTATGAGGCTACAGTCATGGCTCTGAAACCTGTTTCCGAGGATTAAATGAAAGTCTGTCTTACAGGAAATCAGAAAAGAAATGGACCACACTAAGAAAATAAAACTAGGACATTGAATATGATCCTGTTGACCACTCCAGTGACTTGTGCCCTTGAAAAAAAATGTGAAAGCCTACCTGCTATTGGTCTGTAAAAATGCAGTATATAAACATAAACCATTGACTGTGTAGCCTGTAAATGATTTATTCCTCCCAGACTTCCTCTGAATAGCCATGGGTGAGCACAAGGAAACTGTCAAAGAAGGGTGGAGCCTAGCGTTGGAAGAGATTGGAATAAAAGGAGGAGGAATTGGAGCCATTCTGGGAAGCAGGGAACAGGGATCAGGTGAGCCAGCCTCCCCAGACCCCATGGCTCACTGGGGGACTTTGCAAGGACCCCATGGAACCCCCACGGAACTCTGTGGGGTGAGTGGGCATGCGGGGACACAAGATGAGGCAGAATGTGGGTGAAAGCAATCTACAACTGTGGGCCGAGCCTCCCAGAACTGAGTGCCAGGCGGCGGGTGTTCGTTTCTTTGTAATTCTCTCCTCTCCTCCCCCAAAGTTATAAACTATACAAAATTCAGATAAAGATGTGTAATGTGTTTTTTCTACCCTCGTCAGGAGCAAAGGACCCTAAGAGAACATGAGTGACAAATTGGTGTAGTCGGCAGGATGGCACTGGAAATGACAAACCACAACAGTTTAGGTAAAGCAAGGGAGATAATGGCAGCACTGACGTGGATCTTACAATGGATTATAAAATATGTAACTAAAAAGGAGCCAGAGACTCAGAAGCGTGGACCACAGCTGTGTTGTACATGCAGGAAAATAGCCCAGTTGCAGGTGTATGAAAATGTGTTAAAGGTTATAGAGAGGCTAGAAAAACTTTTAGAGGCCTGGGACACAAGCAGAGAACCCAGAGATGGGGCGTGGCCACTTTGCATAATAAAATATTTGTCCACAGAAGGGGAAGCTGAAAAGGCTAGGAAGGTACTGGCAGATACAGTTGCAGAACTTGAGAGAAAGAAAAACAAACAAAAAACAAACAAAACGGGACAATGTAACTTGTGTAAGGTCCAAGGACTCTAGAAAAAAGACAGATAATAATGATAAAGGAAACCACCTAAAAATGAAAGTGGCTAAGGCTGCTCCTCTGATTCAACCTTTGATACAGAAATGAAAGGAAGCTAGCAGTACTGTAGCTAGGAAATACTCCACAGTGGAACTGTTAAAACAAGGAAAAACTTACAAATAAGCAATCAAAGAGCCTCTCACCACATGGCTCGTGAAGGTATGGGACATGGGAGCAAATAACATCAATCTAAGTCCTTTAGAGGCTTCACAGCTGAGTTATATAACCACCCATCCATCCTTACGATATAGACTGTTCAACCTATGCCAATGCAGGTGTGAACAGTCCTTAATGGGATGGCTGTTGGAAGGCATTAAAGATACATGGTCATCAACAAGGGAAATTCCCATGATTAACAGAGGCTGGAGGATTATAAAGGAGGGATAGGCATTACTGAGAGAACTAGGTATAAGAAAAGCAATATATATATATCCAGTACACTGGGCCAGATAAGACTCTGTTCACCAGAGATACAAAGGAAAGCCTAGTTGAACTGGGACCTCAAGGATGGTATGGAGCTTTAATGGTTTTGCTAAGCCTTTTAATGGGACAGGATCTTTGTAACGTGAAAGAGGCTTTAGCAGATCTAAATGATTCTGACCAGCATGTGAAATCTGTCTGTAAAATAACAGAATATGCTACAAGAGATATAAAAAAAGACCAGACAGAAAAAATGGTCTGTTTGTGTTACTCAAAGACAAATATGGCAAGACTTATCTCGAGTCCAAATTTCCAGAGAAAAAGTTGATAGAAGACCAAATTCAGTGCTAAGGAGTTTCTGGAAGACTTTAAAACCAGAAGAACAGTTTACAAAAGGCATTTAAAAGATTAAAAATTGTCCCGGGGTGGTTAAGAATCTCCAAAGATTAACTAAGGTGAATTTCTCTCCTGATAAAGGCTATACTAGGGATGGAGGAAATTTTTCCCAGCAAGGCCTCCCCAAGCCGCCAGTTATGGACAATGGAGAGATGACAGATACGGCTACAGTCAGGAGGCAGACCCAGGGCCTGCCTGACTCAGGGAACCAACAGGTACAGTGGCAACAAGAGAAACCCCCTGCCTCCTTAGTCCAGTGCAAACTCAACTGTAACCCCTAGACAGATAACATGTCAATGGAAACACTGAGAATGAAGGAGGCAGCAGTGAGGAAGTCATGGTCTTTTGCAGCAAAGTTCCAAAAATGTGTTACATTCAGATAATGCAGGACAAAAGACAACTCCTGGGAATGAGATCTGGAAAAGATGTTGCCTATAGTTGTGTAGGCGAAGCATTAATTGCAAGGGATACTGCAGGAAGTCCAAAAAACCAGGATTTGGGAATGTCCATTGATGAAAGCTGTTGTCAGTGACTGAAGCTGGAGGAAGAGAAAGATCATGTGTGCTGTAGTTTTCAGAGTTGCCACATACTGTTGGGGTCAGAAGACTGCAATAGTAGAAGCCCCACATGGCAGAAACGTGGCTGCAGGATGGGGTGTTATTCATGTTGGTGAGGTTTAGCTTTGGGCCACTATTTCCATCCCATGTCTCCTGTCAAAGAGCTAAATTTACTGAAGGCTGAAGTGGAATAAAGACAAGAGTGAGGGTGTCCAGGTGTGCAGGGTGGAAGCAGGATTCACTACTGGGAACAGTATTGGCAGGTTATACCCAAGCATTTACATATTAATTTTTACAATATCTCAAAATCATAATTTGCTTTTAAAATTCAGGTGGTGGAAAGATAGCTTAGCAGTTAAGAGCCCATACCCTACTTGCAGAGATCCAGACTTCAGTTACTATCACCAACATCAGGTAGTTCACAACCACCTGGAACTCCAGCTCCAGGGAGTTCGCAAATCTCTGATATCTGTGGGCAAATACATTTATATGCAGATACCCAAACACAGACATACACACAAAGATAAATAAAATCATTCTGATTTAATGAAATGTTGAAATGCTCTCACAATCATGGTTTTCCACACAGAATTATTTTACACATATTAGAAGAATGTTTTCTCTGGCAAAAACAAATTTTGAGTCATCTATTCTAATAGCTCTGTAATAAATGATAAGAAAAAAACAGAAGTTATCTTTCAACCAAAGGCCACAGAAGGAAGGAAAACAAAAGATACAGAATAGAAAGCACTTTTTAACCAGCGGTCCAACAAGCTATAAACTGGAAACACAACACAAACCACACCAATGCAATTTCTTAAGGGAAAGTGATGGAAACTGCTCAGGATTGGAAAGAAAAGCCCCCACATGAAATCATTTGACCAAAAGTAGGGACTTACCAAAGTGTGGAACCACAGGGAACCCTGTTCACGAAGACCCTTGAAACTACTTTCCATATCAGTAAAATGCTAGAGATTCCAGAAGCTAGCTGGACCTTGATGTCGTCAGAGTACATAACCAAATTACTGCAAACTGTGCTGCCCTTCATCACAAAGATGAATGAGCAAGGAAGGAACTGGATATCTTCACTTTGAGCTTTATTCAGAAGATCAGAAGTCTGAGAAGGCAGTGGTTTAACACTGTGCAAAAAACATCCTGTTTTAGGAACTGGCTGAATTTTCCAGTCATTCACACTGTAGACTCACTGACCTTCCCAGGTGAACTCAGTATCAATGGCTTGACTGAGGAAGAAAAATCTTGAACATGCTGATAGATGATTCTGTTTGCTATACAAACATTACATAGAACTAGACAGCTATAGATTTCCAGCTGATTTCTGGGATGACCTGGAAGAGAAAATTTCACAGTGGGCAGAAATTTGGGGTGGGCACATGGTCATAGATTTCCTTGGCAGGTCCAGTGGCCATTGTGTTGTCATGTACCCATTGTGTACTGATTTACCTCCTTGCCCAAAGGGCCTATTAATCCAATAACCATGGTACAAGAACAGATCCTAGACATAGGTTCAGCACCAATGGCATCCATTCACCAAGGCTGACCTGGACACATGTGTTGCTGAATGCTAAATGAGTGGCTAGATTGTTGGGAGATGGGAAAAGGCATGAATGAAGAATTGGCAATGTCGTAGTTTGCTTTTGTCTTGCTGTGATCAAATAAATAATAAACTAGTTTAAAAAAACACAAATTGACCAATACCAACTTGGAGAAGGGGTTTATATGACAGGGGACAGGCCATTATTGGTCAATTAAGGCCAATCCACAACTAATAACTAACAGCAGGACCCTAAAAGCAAGAACCAGAGTAAAAATCAATGGAAGAACACTGCTTGCTGGATTCCTTCCCATCCCTTGCTCAGCTCTCTTTCTTACATTGCCCAGGTCCCTGTGCTTAGGGATGGCACTGCCCACATTAGGCTGAGCTCTTCCACATTAGTTAGTAATTAAGATAATGCCTCACAGAATGAGAACAGACAAATCTGATCTGGGAAATTCTGAAGTTGAGGTTCCCTCTTCCCAGGTAACTCTAGGTTTGTCTTAACTGAACATCAGAAGCAAAATGTGACAAGTGAGAATAGGTATGTAGATAGACATTTCTAAATGGGCAAAGGATTTTATTTCTCATTTCTGTGATCAAAAAACTGACCAGAAGAAATGCAGTGGAGGGTTTATTTCAGCTTACAGTTTGAGAGATATAGCCATTATCGTGTGGGGGGCCAAGTGTAAGGAATATGAAGCAGTAGCTGGTCACCTTCTGTGCATGGTAGGGAGCAGAGAGAGGACAAGAATTTGACTCAGCGTAGACACTCAAGGCTGCTCTCAGTAACACCAGTCTTCAAGGCAGTCTTCACCTCAAGATTGGCTTCACTTCAGGACTGCTCTCACCTGAGGACCAAGTTTTCAAACACATGAGCTTAAGAAAACCTTTTTCATTCAAACCACAATATTCCAAACGTGGACTCCATAGGTTCATGCCCATCCTGTAATGTAAGCTGCAAGTATTACAACTTCAAAGGGCTCCAAGAACTTTAACAATTCAAACGCTGTTCAGAAATCTGAATCCTGTTCCGAGATGGAAGATAATCTTTTCAAATCAAGTTCCTTGCTTCAATGACCCAGACTAAACATTTCATTTCCAAAAGGAAGGAACAATTCATGGGAATGAAATATAGGGCCAAAGCTAAGATGAAACCCAGCACAGAAAACCTTAAATCAAGTGCTTTCATCTCCAGCGTCTGAGGCTCAAGACAGAATTATCTGCATGCCAATGTTCTCAAGCAATCCCACGGCCCCACCCCACAGGTTTGCTGCGTTCCAGACACATAGCCTCTCAACTGTTTGAGATTCACCCCATGTCTGTAGCTCATCTTGGAATATGCTCAGCAGACACAGCATCCCCCAATACTGGAATTTCCACTGAAACTTTGGTTTCACATTTACAACCTTACACAATGGTTTCCTACGGCTTCCCCGCAGAGATCGAACCAGGATGCACACTGTTTGGCCTCAGCAGATCTCTGGAACCTGGTGCAATATTTCTTGGTTCCGTAACTATGATATGCAGCATGCCTGCATGACTGGAATTATGTGGATTATTCTGCTTTGTTCTGCTGCCAGCTTGAGATGAAATATAGTCACTAACATCAGCTTCTATCTGCTTAGACCATTGTTTTCTAGAACAACAAACCCTTCATAGCATTCTCAGTTGAGCCTCCCTTCTTTCATATGAAGTTGCATTTTTCCAAGTTGGTGCCTGTGGTGGATGGGATCTGGGATTCAGGGCTCCTTTCCCACTGTCCTACTGCAGTGCACTAGTTTCCTCTTTACTGGTTCTAATCGCTTTAATAGCTACAGCTGTTTTTCAGCACCTCCTTCCTTCCTTCCAAATCAAAACTCAACCCTTTCCCTGCCAAAGGGCACATTTTTCATATTTCTGTGTCCCTTTGGTGTGCTCTGACACTATCAAAATGGACAAGAGCAGTGACTAGTAACAATGGCGCAGCCTGATGCCATCATGTCTTCACATTTCCTCCAACACATAAACTAGTACATTTTACATATCCACACTCACATTCCAAGGCCTCTGACAGAATGTAGCAACATTATTTGCCAGATTGTTATAGGAATGGAATCTATTTATATTCTTTATAATTTCCTTTCCTCTCTGAAACCTTGTCAGTTGGGGCTCATGGACCATATTGGTCATGACATTCTGTTCTACCAAACTGCAACTAAACTCTCGTTATAGCATTGTAAGCTTTTCTACAATGAAGTTCCAAAGTCTTCAAAATTCCTTCATTGGCTCAAGAAATTACAAGGTCAGATTTATCACAGCAATGGCCCTCATTCTTGGTACTATTTTTTTTTTTCAGTTGACAACCCTTTATTATTCAACTTGGGTAAACAATCCAAAATCAACACATGCAGATGGATAAGAAATTGTGCTACAGTTTTTCTTTAAGTACAATATCACCTAGCAAATTCTCAAATGCCATGTACAAAAACTCACTAGAGGGTGAGATTCTATAACACCACAGCAAGGAAGGCAGAAATTCCTGCCTTAGCCTAATGCCAGCCAAGCCCCCTCACTAACGAATGTTGTTAGCAGCAGACAGGGACCCTTCCTCCACCATGTGACCTTCCAGCTCATTTATTAAAATCTACCAGAAACAATATCAATGACAAATAAGGAGAATATTAGTTTTTTCTCACAAGCAATAAAACCACAAACAGCCGAGGGTATGAAGTTCGGGATAACCTAGTAAATGTCAATTTCCTGATTTAATGTATAGGTATTTTAGACTTGACAATCTCTTCCACATAGCCATATAGGCTTTAGAAGAATTTCAAGCATCAAATACTGTGGTGGTTTTCATGAGAATGTCCCCCATAGGTACCAAGTATTTGAACATTTTGTCCCCACTTGGTGGCGCTGTTTTGAGAGGTCAGAGAAAGTGTGGTCATGCTGAAGGAAGCATGTCACTGGGGCTGTTTAGAGCATTCTTAAGTCTTGCCTCCTGTCCACCATGCCTCCCCACCATGATGGACTCTTGTGCCTTTGGAACCATAAGCTAAATGAACTTTTCATTTTATAAGTTCCCTTGGTTCTTGGTGTTTCTATCACACCAACAGAAAAGTAACTAATACAGTAATTACTATCAAAGAGTGGGCACTTGGCTGTGAAGAACCTGACCATGTGACCACTGAAGACAAAAACTTCATAAGAGGATGAAGCAGGCTTGGGTCCACTCCAAACTTGCTGTCATATTTGTCAGTGTTGTGCAAGAGTGAAGGGGTTATCATTTCTTCCTCCTCAGTTTCAGAGTCATCGAGGCCAAGCAGTGTGCAGCAGGGGCATCCTTGCATAAAGAAGGTCTTGACAGGCCAAAAGACCCTGACAGGAGATTTTGTGATGTTGAATAGAATGTGCACTGCATTTCGGAAACTGTTCAGAAGTGGGGCTGGAGATATGACTCAGCAGTTAAGAGCACTAGATGCTCTTGGAGAGGACCCAGGTTTGATTCCCAGCACCCACATGGTGTCTAACAACCTTCTGTAACTCCAATTTCAGGGGATCTCTTGCTCTCTTCTGACCTCCACGGGCATTGCATGACATAGGTGCATTTATATACATGCCAGCAATACACTCATACACATAAAATATAACAATAATAAATTTAAAAAAATAAAATGTTCACTAGTGATGCTGCATCATATCAACATTAATTAACATAATTAACAATTCACATATCAACATTAATAACATTAATGTTAATTAACATTGACATTAACATCAACATTAACAGCAATATCACTTATGAACAAGGCACATTACCAGCAAAGGTTGCTGTTATTTGATTCTAAAAATTTGAGAAATGTATAATTTCAGGCATGGAACTATTTTGTGGCATGGACACTATGTGTTACAAACTCACAATAGCAAGGTACCAAGCCTGAAACAAATTTCATACTTGAGTCATTTCATGGAATTTTTTTTCCCTCAAATCACCATGATGAGATTTTTGGTTACAAATAATTTTGTATTTGGTCTTTTTGAGACAGGGTCTTCCTGTAACCCCAGCTGGCTTGGAACTCACGATGTACACCAGGCTGGCCTTGAACTCACAAAGATCTGCCTGCCTCTGCTTCCCAAGTGGTGGGTTTAAAGACATACACCACCATGCCCGGCTCGTTTCAAACATTTTATTCAAACAATGAACCCTTCCAAGTAAAAAGAAGACACCTCCAGTTAGTTTGATCTGATCATTTTGATTGATCATCTTATTCTGATAATTGAAGAACTGTCCAACCAATGCTTCTCTGGTATGGCCTCCTTTGAATCATTTTGACCCAGCCATAGCTGAGGGCATTTACAGTACATACAATGTATTGTATGCTGTGATCCATGGTCTCCAGTAGATGATTCTTCAACATGTACAAAAGTCAGAAATGAGAACTGGAGAAGCACTGGGATTTTCTCCATGACAGGTTATGTCTCTTCCATTGAATGTTTTGTATCCTCATCAAGGTACCCTGCTTAAAGTGTTCTATAGTTGCTAAGCTAAGTGGTATCTTTCTCCAAAACTACTAGAAGTTATGTCTAACTCCATTGTTGAGGAGGCAACTCTACATATGTATTTAAATGGTCACCAAGAATAAGGCACTGTTAGCAAGGAGGATGTTAGATGGTTCACGATATAGGCTTTATATTCCAAAGACAGTCAACATTCTGTCCCTCTAGAACCTATACAAAAAAAAATTACACAATTTTCACATGAAGTTTCCAAAGAATACCAGGAAATGCTGTAGCTGTTCATGTACTTAAATAGAGCTAAGTACTGTAATGAACACGTTGTATGGGTGTGATCTGCAATCACACTATGCATTGATTCTCACATTTTGTAAGCTAAAGTGCACTATTTATTTTGAGGTGCTTGAATCATGTTCTCTTGGAACTGACATTTTTTTCTTTTTTGTCTTTTTAAGACAGGGTCTCCCTATAGCTCCAGCTGGCCTGGAATTCGCTATGTAGGCCAGGCTGGCCTTGAACTCACAAAGATCCATCTGCCTCTGCCTCCTGAGTCCTGGGATTAAAGGCATGTACCACCATACCTGGACAGGGCTGACATTTTAGAAGCATGATATTTTACTTCTTCACAGTTATTCCTTTAGTTCACTACTTCAGACACCATTGTAAAAGATGCACCATAAAGAAGGGATTAAAAGCATTCAGTGGCTTTTCTGGATTCAAGGCTTGTGTTACAACCTGGGCAATACTTCAACATACACCGATGTGCCTCCTTTAGCTGCGCCTTTTCTGAAAAACAACCAATTTAGCAACCCTGTTGGAGACCAACTGAGTCTATTTAATTTTTTCATCTTTTTGAGACAGGGTCTCCCTGTAGCCACAGCTGGCCTGGATTCACTATGAACCAACTGAGTCTAGATGAGGAAAAAAAAACGGATGCAGAGTATGACATTCTCAATTCTTCAGTTTTCCTGAAGGTCTTAAACATAAGCTCAGTAGAAGAGTTTTCCCCACGTGTCCCACATGGTCAACAATTGTCTGTAACTGAGGATATGATACTTTGAGTCATAGGAATTACAAAGGACCTAAGCACAATTGACTTGGAAAAACAGCAATACCCTAATCTCCTTAGAGCTTCTTATTTCTGCTTTTGCACAGGAAATGAGCACAAAAGGAGATTTATCATCTCACCTTCCAATTTCAAGAATGTTTCTACCACATTTCTAATAATGGGATATTTTTGTAAATATCCATGTATTTTACGTCATTCAATAAACAAAGCTTCCAATCAATTATATTCATCTTTGCATTCAAATGAGCTTTATTATTCCATGTATAAATATAAGGCAGAAGTCCCAGAAGTCACTCAAACTTCTCTGATTTTCCCAGACTCTGCATTCAGTCTGCAGTGAGAATTGCAATCCTCAATTCAGGGGGAGAAAACAAAACAAAACAAAAAACAACCCTCAGGAAGGAAGGGTGCTGTTTTGATGATACTCCTTGCACATAAAAGCAGACTGCCAATCAGACAGCTGTGTACATGGCATACAGTAAAATTCTCCTCCTCCTTTTACTATTTCCCCATCCATCTAAGAAATGGGAAAAGTCTAGAGGAGGACAACAAAGATAACACTTTTGAATTTTAGTTAGTAGATTTACTGCACTCAATAGTATGTCTCTTGAAAAACGCACTTTGCCCTATACACTACAACAATTTATTCATTTTATGGACTCACTAAAAGTAGTACTTTTGAAATTTATTGAGATGGGAAGTAGTTCTAAGAGGTTCAGGAAGGGGCGGGGAGTCCCTGTACTTCTGTACTTCAGTAACTCCCTACCTTTGGTCAAATGATTTCATGTGGGGACTCTTCCTTTACATCCCTCAGCACTCCCCATCACTTCCCCTTAAGAAACTGCAGAGACCTTTGCAGACTGCCTGAGAGTGTCAGAATCCAGCTTCCACATGGTGGTAAGCTTCCCAAAATGTGCTATGAACATCCCTACATTGGGACATCCTGAAGCTTCTCTTTCTACTGCAGGGCTAGGCTTCTATACCCTGTACTGGGCTCCAGACCTTTGCAGACTTCCTGAGAATTCCTGAATCAAGTCTCCTCCTAGAAAGTTTCCCTAATTATGATGTGCTTGTTTGTTAGTAGGGGCCCAAACTTTAGGAAGCCCGAGTAACCTGACTGGTGCCTGACTTGGACCTCCTCAGGAGCTCCTGAGTAGCTGGACTAAAGCCATCCTGCACTGCCAATATAAGATCAAAAGAGAGAACATAAAGCCTAAACCAACACGCTTTTCATAGCCAATAGGAAAACAACCAAGGAACATCAATAATAGAAGCAAAATCAATAAAAGAAGGCTTAAGTTTCATACCAGAATCACAAACAACAAAAGAAATCCACATGCCAAAATCACAATAGAAGAATAATATGAAAAGCAAGAATAATATATTCCCACCAAACACCAAGACTCCTACAGAAAAGTTCTAAAATGAGAACTTCCTAGAGATATCCCAGGACATAGCATTTAAAAGAACAATCATAAACATGATCAAAGAATTCAAAGCATTTAAAGAACACACAAATAAAACAAAGAACTAAAAGAAGATGGGGATAAACTTCTGACTGAATTCACAAAAGATAGAAATATTGAAGAAAACTCAGGCTGAAGTGAAGAAAGATGTGGAAAACAAAATAAGCCAATTTGAAACAACAGAAGAAAGCCTCATCAATAGAATGAATGAAATGGAAATCAGATTATCAAAACTGGCCAATAAAGTTAAGGAATTGGACTACTCAAGTGAAAATTATTTTTAAAAAATGTTTGAAAAAACAAGAACGGAATATGCAGGAAATGTGGGACATCATGAAAAGACCAAATTTATGCATCATAGACATAAAGGAGAAGAATCTCAGGTTAACGATATGGACCAGATCTTCAACGGGATTGTAGAAAAACCTCCCGAAATTAAGGAAAGGCATGCCCATACAAATACAAGCACACAGAACACTAAATAGATAGGACAAGAAAAAGAAACTATTCACGGTATAACACAGTAAAAACACTAAATGTACAGAACAAAGACAGAATCCTAAAAGCTGCAAAAGAAAAACAACAACTCACATATAAAAGAAAACCCAACAGAATTACAGATCACATTTCAATGCAAACTATGAAAGCCAGAAGAGTCTGGAACAAAGTATTCCCAGTTTTAAATGACCAGAGATGCCAACCCAGAATACTTTACCCAGCAAAAATATCTATTTTAGTTGAAAGGAAAAGAAAAATATTCCATAACACGAATAACCAGCCCTTCGGAGAATAGTTGAAGCAGTGCAGAGAACTCAAGAAAGGAACAATTATACCTAAGGGAAACAAAAAGAAACTAAATGAAGGTATAACTGTGGAAACACAAAGGCCAAGAATGAAAACAGAAATTAAAATGATAGCAACCAATACACATCTTTCAATAATAACTTTAAGCATCAATGGACCGAATTCTCAGGTAAAAAGACACAGGATAGTTAAATGGAATGAGAAAAAAAATCCATCTCTTGGTGTCTGCAAGAAACCCATCTCCCCTTCAATGACAAGCATTACCTAAAGGTGAAAGGATGGGAAAAATATATTCCAAGCAAATGGCACAAGCAGCAAGCAGACATTACAATTCTAATGTCTGACAAAAATAGACTTCAAACTAAAACTAATCAGAAGAGATAAAGGGGGTCACTTCATTCTGATCACAGGAACAACTGACCAAGAATGTAGTACAATCATAAACTTATGTGCACCAAACTCTGGTGTACCCAATTTCATAAAAACAGTACTACAGGGCATTAAGACACAGATTAAGCCCAACTCAGTAATAGCACAGTTACTATTCTATCCCACTGTTTACATTAGACATGTCAAGTGGACAAAGTATAGACAGAGAAAAATCTGAATTAAATTATACCATACATCAAATGGACCCAACAAACATCTATCGAATATTTTCCCCAAGCACTAAAAAATACACTTTCCATTCAGCACCCCGTGGAACTTTCTCTAAAACTGACCACATTCTGGGGCATGAAACAAACTTCAACAATTACAAAAACACTGAAATAATTCCATGTTATCAGAGCACAACGCAATAAAGCTAAAAATCAACATGAAAAGATGAACTAGTAAACTACATGAATTCATGGAAATTAAACAACACATTACTGAATGATGAATGAATCAAAAAAGAAATTAAGAAACAAATAAAACTATTCCTGGAACTAAAAACAATGGGTAATACAACACAACAAAACATCTGGGTCTCTTTAAAAGCAATGCTAAGAGGAAAGTTTACAGCTATAAGTGCCTACATTGAAAAGAAAGAGTACTGTTGTGCCCAGCAAGCGGTTCCCCAAGTATCACCACAGAGTCCAGAGGGCATGCAAAAACAAAGAGCCTTTACTCAGAATTAAGCTCGGACTCTCAGACCTCACCAACACAGTGGATCTGTACTGAGAGCCCAGGGCAAGGGAGGAAGAAGCTTTTTATAGGTTTTAGACAAAGGGAGGAGGGGAATAACAGAGTTACATCTTGATTGGTCCAAAAAGCCCGCACCCACCAGCATACTTTTGAATTGATTGGTTACAAGGGATACAGTCTTGGAGGCGTCTCATTGGTGGGTGCTGCCCTCAGGGCTGTGGAATGTGCTGACTGTTATCTTCAGGGCCAGAGGACCCTGTTTGACCGTTATAAAGCCTCAAACCTGGCTGGGCCCCCTTGACATGCCAGGGCTTGCCTAATCTGTAACCACAGCCCTTGCTTGTAACTCAGCCCTTGCTTGTAACAGCCTGAGACATCACAAATGGAGGAGTCAGCCAAAATGGAGTCGGTGCAGTTTGTCCCTTTAGTTCTTTTAAGCCAAGCAATTTACAGAAGCGAAAAGAGCCATTAGTCCTAAAGGGCAGCGGTCTAGGGTCACGGATGTGGTGGGGTTCTACATTTCCCCCCTTCCTTGTTACTTAAGAGGCCCCAATCATGGGGACTCTTGTAGTTCAATGGCATCCTGACCTACGGCCTGATATTGAGATCTCATGACCATTATTTGGATTTCCCTAGTCGTTCCTTCATGAACTGTACTAACCTATTCAGGATACAGGGTCCAAGGCTTAAGAGTAAAAGCAAAATAAGGAGAGGGCCCAACAGGGTAGACACTTCATAACAGGGAGGGGCCATATCATAGCACAACCAACAGGAAGCTGTCATTTCTGGCTTTGTGGCATTGAGTACCAGATATGACTGTTCCAGGAGAGTTAGAAGGGGACCCCTCTGACCCTTCAGAAGGAGTCAGTGCTGTAGGGCTTTGACCCCCAGTATCTTCGGGGGCACAGGTCCTAGGGTCTATGAGGGAGACAGTGGCCATTTCTGGGGCAGTTTGTGCCTGTGGGGTAGCTCACACCCATGGTGGTGGAGCCAAAGGGGGGCCAAGGGCCTTGTTTGGCCTGATCTTAATGGTGGGCTCAGGAAGTGGTTTTGTAAGTAAGCGGATTTGAAAGATTAACCCTAAGTTCATTTTATGCACCCACATGCCCCACGTATAGCCTCTTTCCCATTCAGGGGCCTTCTTTCCCTGGTCAGTAAAACTTATTTTAATAGGACTCCAATTAGGATCAGAATAACATGTCATGCCCCGTGTTTTGCGGATGGCCATGACCTCGGGGGATTCATTGTGGTTCAGTGTGATAAGGTCATCCTTGACGGAGGCAGTCCTGTTGGGAGCTGTTTGCCTATTATGTACAGTGAGCTGTGGCAGGCTTTACTGAGTTTGTGTTATGCACACCAGTATCTAATCTGCCTAATCAGGAGGAATGTGTTTATATGGAGAGCCTCAGAACACCTGACCTTGAGGCAATAGTGGTAAACAAAAAGATCACCTTTGAAGTATCTGACCGCTCCTTGACCCTCAGATACAGGTGGGGAAAACAACTGTTGAAACTAATTGAGTTCTTTTGTATAAAAAGGTGGAGGTGAAATAAACTGGGGCTGCAGTATCTACTGTTAGCCCTCCCAAGCATCTTTTCTGTCTCTTGTTCTTCCTTTCAATCCTCACTCCCCCTTTCAGGTACTGTCTGTCTTGGCTGGCTGGCACCGGCACAGTCCAATGTATATATCCTGTGCTCAAGCCATCCCACGAATGACAGTAGTAACCAGGAGGTCCCCCACATTTAGTCATTCCCCCTTGCTGACTACGGGCCTCAGGACAAACACAAAAATACAGGTAAAATAGGCTCCAGGTCCCCCCCGTGGCCCTTGCAGGAATTAATACTGAGAGGTTGAGGTTAAAGTCTGGGAACCAGACAGAAGGGGGTGCTACTCTGGACATCTGGGTTAAGACTCTCATGGAGTTAACATCTGTAAGTTGCCAGGTCAAATCAAAGGGTTGGTGGGGGTTAGCATCACAAACATTTACAAAAACTGTCATAGCAACCATTAAGAACAGCTCAGTCTTAGCTTGAGAGGACTGTCAGTGCTTTGGTGAACTTTCCATGCCTTGGGTCCTGGTGCAGGGGCCTGAGGGGTCCTCCGGGTAGTCTGTGTGTGGATCAGCCCTCCGGACATGAGTGTGACGTATCCAGGTAGCGATTCCGTCTACTTTGACAGCCATGGGTGTAGTCAGAAGCACCACTTAAGGGCCCTCCCAGCAAGGCTCAAGAATCTCACAGCGGTGCTGGCAGACATAGACCCAATCACCTCATTGATAATTATGCCGAGTGGGAGGAGGTGCTGTCTCGTAGATAGCTTTCAGCCGAGGCCACACGTCCTTATGTGCATGAGCCACTGCCTCTAGGGAATCAAGCAACTGTTGGTTATCAAGCTCAGCGATTAATTCAGCTCTTAGATTGGGGAGAATAAGAGGGGGCCTTCCAAACATGATTTCATAAGGAGTTAATCCTATCAGGTAGGGTGAATTTCATACCCTATACAGGGCAAAGGGAAGGAGGGCCACCCAGTCCCTGCCAGTCTCCATGGTTAATTTGGTAAGGGTCTCTTTTAAGAGTTCTATTCATCCTCTCTACCTCTCCTGAGCTCTGGGGCCTGTATGCGCAATGCAATTTCCATTCAGCTCCCAATATCTTAGCTAATTCTTGGGTTACCTGTGAAGCAAAGGCCAGTCCACTGTCAGAGCTCAGAAGGGCTATGATACCATACCTGGATAAGATGTCCTCCAGCAATTTCTTGGCTAACACCTGAGCAGTCTCATGCTTGGTGGGGAAGGCTTCAGTCCACCCTGAAAAAATGTCTACCAGAACCAGTAGATATTTGTAACCATACATGCCTCGCTTGATTTCTGTAAAGTCCATCTCCCAGTGGGCCCCTGGTTTAGAGTCCCTCATTTGAGCCCCTTGTTCCTTAGGAAGATTCTCAGCATTGGTCAATGTGCAACTAAGACATGCAGAGGCGACTGCATCAACAAGTGGATGGAGATTCAGGACTTTTAAATGAGCATTTCCTAAAAGATCAGCCGTTTTCCTTGTGCCCAGATGAGTGGTTTGGTGGATATGTTTAAAAAGGTCCTTGGCTAGGTCACTTGGTAGGATAATTCTACAGTCTCCCGTATGCCACCAGGCATCGATCTTTTGAGTCATGGGGAGTCTGCGTATTAACCTCAAATCTTCTTGAGAGTAATGAGGCTGGTCAAGCAATACTGGGGGAGCAGGATCTGGCAGTTGGATCAACAGAATCAGGAAAGCCTCCAAGGCCACCTCTTTGGCAACTCAGTCTGCTCTCTGATTTCCTCGAGCTATGGGCGTGCTGGCTTTCTGGTGCCCAGGGCAATGGATAATAGCCAGTTTCTTGGGTAACCATAGAGCCGCCAACAGATCCAGAATCTCTTGTTGATTTTTAATGGTTTTTCCTTCTGCTGTGAGCAGCCCCCTTTCCTGATAGATGGCTCCATACACATGTGCTGTAGCAAAGGCATATCAGCTGTCCGTGTACACATTCAGCCGCCTGTCCTTTCCAAGCCTAAGAGCCTCAGTCAGAGCTATCAGCTCATCCCTCTAAGCTGAGGTCCCCGCAGTCAAAGCTATTACCCAAACAGTCTTAGCCTCAGTCACCACAGCTGCCCCTGCATACCTCTGTCCATCCTGCATGAAACTGCTGCCGTCGGTGAACCAAGTAGCTTCTGCATTGGAGAGTGGCTGGTCAGGTCAGTTCTGAGGCCATATACCTGGCTCAGGATCCCCGCACAATTGTGCAGGGGTGCATCCAAATCAGGGTCAGGCAGCAGGGTGGCTGGGTTAAGGGCGGTGCTCAGAAGGAACCAAATTCTCAGAGGGTTAAGAAGTAAGCTATGATAATGGGTGATTCGGGCATTATTCAACCAGTGGGTCCGGTGGCTACTTGAGGACTCCTTCAATAGCATGAAGAGCAGTGATGTACAGTTCTTGCCCTAATGTCAACTAATCTGCGTCCTTGACTAGAAGGGCAGTAGCAAATCTGCAGTCATGGCAGCCATCCTGCGGCTACTGGATCAAGTTTCTTAGACAAGTATGCTACTGGTCTATTCCAGGGCCCTAAGGTTTGGGTCAGGACCCTTTTGGCCACTCCCTTTCTTTCACCAATACAGAGGTGGAAGGGCTTGGTAACATGGGGGAGTCCCAATGCTGGGGCCATCAGGAGGGCTTCCTTGATCTCATTAAAGGCTCTCTCTTGTTCCTCTGTCCAAATGAAAGTCTTATTTGCTTTTATGGCCTCATAGAGAGGCTTAGCCAATTCAGCAAACCCTAGGATCCAGAGGGTACAAAACCCTGCAGATCCCAGGAACTCTAGCACTGCCTTCCAGGAGTGGGGGACCGGGATTTTCAACACCGTTTCTTTCCTGGTATTGGTAAGCCATCTTTGTCCTTCTTTTAGAATATACCCTAGATAGATCACTTCCCACTGGCATATTTTGCCCTTTTTAGCAGATGCCCAATATCCTAGCCTGCCCAGAGTTGCCAATAAGTCCTTAGTCCCTTGCTGGCATAGTAAAGCGTCATCTGCAGCTATCAGGCTGTCATCTACATGCTGTAAAAGGGTGAGCTGGGGATGCTCCAGCCTGTACTCACCCAGGTCTTCATGGAGTGCCGGCAAGTAGCTCAAAAGGGTATAAGTGTTGGGCACCGTGGGGTGGATGTCCATGACCTGCTTATTCACTTCTCTCAGGTCCTGGACTGGCCAGTAGTCATTTGAATTTGGATTCCCTACCGGAAGGAGAGGCGTATTCCATGCTGACTGGCAGGGCACCAAGACACCTTGGCCTCTCAGCTGCCAGATATGTGGGGTGATCCCTGATCTGGCCTCCTGAGACACTGGGTACTGCTTTATCCATACTAGAAGTGCTCCTGGCTTTAGCTCTACCCAAACGGGAGGCCAGTGGGCTGCCAACCCCATCTCCCCAGTCTCAGCCCATGCCAAGGGAAATTCCCACAGCCAGACAGAAACCTCTTCCTCCAGCTATGGATTAAATCTCTGATGCAAGCAGAATTCATCTTCCAGTTGTAGGGTTAATACCTGAACAGGGTGGCCCCGTTGATCTGTTAAATGAATCCCATTAGGTGAAAAATGAACGTGAGGTCCAATTTTGGTGAGCAAGTCTCTACCCAAGAGTGGGTAGGGACAATCTGGCATGACTAGGAAGGAGTGGGACACCCTGTCCCAAGTCTCAGCCCATGTCAAGGGAAATTCCCACAGCCAGACAGAAACCTCTTCCTCCAGTTATGGATTAAATCTCTGATGCAAGCAGAATTCATCTTCCAGTTGTAGGGTTAATAGGTGAACGGGATGGCCCCCTTGATCTGTTAAATGAGCCCCATTAGGTGAAAAATGAAAGTGGGCTCCAATTTTGGTGAGCAAGTCTCTACCCAAGAGTGAGTAGGGACAATCTGGCATGACTAGGAAGGAGGGGAACACCTGGCTCGTGCCTAGGTCCACTTTTGTTCAGGCGGTCCATGAATACTGGTTCACGCGAGTTGCTCCTTGCACCCAAGATTTCTTATGTCATAATTTTCCTTGGGTTTCGGTCAGCACTGAATGTTGAGCACCCATATCCACATGAAAATTCACGGGTGTCCCATGCACCCTGAGAGTTACCCTGGGCTCGGGGAGGGGATCCCAACCCTGTCCTCCCTAGTCACTCAATTCTCTGAGCTTGAGGACCTGCACACCTTCACAGACCCGTTCCTGCTCAGCTGGCCTCTCTGAGCACTCTTTTCTCCAATGGCCCATTTTCTTACAATAGGCACATTGGTTCCTTTGTAGCTTTTGTCGCCCTTCTGGATATTTCCTACCTTGTTCAGCAGATAGGCGTCGCAGCTGGCATTCTCATTCAACCGGTGATATGGTAGATGTAGCCAGAAGAATCTTGGCAAAGTCACGAGTCTGCTTGGTGCTGGCGGCTGCAGCGACACACACCTGCTTATCCTCGGGACTCTCTCGGTAACTGTAGACTTTCTCAGCCACTGCTAGAAGTTCTGGCAAGGTTTTATCAGCAAGCCTATCCAACTTCTGCAATTTGCACGTAACGTCAAGTGCTGACTGGTTCACAAACGCCACTATCACTGCATTTTTATTCTCGGGTGCTTCTGGATCCATTGGGGTATAGGTGTGAAACGCCTCAAGAATCCTTTCTAAAAATGCTACAGGTGATTCTGCCTTTCCCTGCTGCACGTCACTAATCTTGGCCAAAGTAGTCGGGTGCCTCACGGCTGCCTAGAGACCCCCCCATTAGAGTCTGGCGATAGACCCAGAGCCTCTCCTTACCTTCTGCCACATTAAAGTCCCAATTCAGCCTGACCAGGGGAAAGGCCTCATCAGTCAGAGCCTGGTTGGTGGTGGGATTCCCATCCACCCCAGGGACCAGCTTGCGGGCCTCAGCCTGGATCCTGTCCCTCTCCTCAGTGGTGAACAGGACCTGTAACAGCTGCTGAATGTCATCCCAAGTGGGCTGGTGGGCGAACAAAACAGATTCTTGTAAATCAATTAGAACTTAAGGTTTCTCAGAAAATTTACCTGTCTGTAATTTCCAATTATAAAGGTCAAGAGTGGCAAACAGCCAATATTGCATCTGCTGGTCCCCTGCCTCATGAGGGGCCCTATGGCCCATAGTGGGAGGACACTGGAGTCCACTACCGGCTGTGGCTGCCCCATTTGGACTCTCCTCCATGTCTGAAGGAGCTGTCCCTCCCCCTCCTGGGCTGGGGCTGCTTCCACCTCCCCTGGAGCACCCTGAGACTCTGCTCGTGATGGAGATGGGGTAGATACGGGGGTGGCTTGAACAGGAGCTCCTCCTGTGTTTTGCCCTGGAGGACGGGGTAGAGGGAGGCATTTGGTTTTGTTTCATTCTTCCACAGCTCATCCTCGCATAGGGCGAGAACGGTCGGTCTTGTATCGGGGGAAGGAGGGAGGAATGGCTTAAGCCAGGTCGGAGGTTCCTCCACCATAATCTGCCAGGTTGTGATGTAGGGGATCCAGGTGACTGGGTCATCCATAAATCATATCCTTCACTCTGTAGATGGTGGGTAGATCAAACATTCCCCCTTCAGGCCAGCCGACTTCAAAAGTTGGCCATTCATTCCTGCAAAATACAAAGAGTTTCCCTTATTTCACTCCCAGCCCCAAGCTGTCAGCCCATGCTTTGAATTCCAAGAAGTGGTCCTGAAAGAGGCTAACAGGGGTTACTTGGCTTTGTCCCATTCCTTCCAATACAGTTAGAATCACAAACAGAACAGAAAGCACAAACACACAGAGAAACAACACAAGATTGATCGGTGCCTTAAACTGAAAATAGGATGATGGCTTCTCGCCTCCTTGTGGGTGCAACCTGCTCCGTCCTTCCAAGTCTACCAGGGGAATCCAATCCCTATCAGGTGGGTCTGGGATGTCTCCCAAGTCCCATGGCCTGGGGCCTTCCAGAGCGTCCACCTAGACCTCCAACAGTTGCCTCCTTGTGGGTGCAACCCGCTCAGTCCTTAGTCTACCAGGGGAATCCAATCCCTATCAGGTGGGTCCGGGATGTCCTCCAAGTCCCATGGCCTGGGGCCTTCCAGAGCGTCCACCTAGACCTCCAACAGGCAATCTCAAAGCTGGGCCCAAAAACCAAAAGCGCACAAAGACCAAGGACACAAAGACAAAAGACACCCACGGGTCGGATCTGGCAGACTCTATGCTCTGGGGTCCAGCAGGGGTCTTGGGGATCACAGACGAGCCCCCAAATGTTGTGCCCAGCTAACAGTTCCCCAAGTACCACCACGGAGTCCAGAGGGCATGTAAGAACAAAGAGCCTTTATTCAGGCTTAGGCTCGGACTCTCAGACCTCACCAACACAGTGGATCTGTACTGAGAGGCCAAGGCAAGGGAGGAAGAAGATTTTTATAGGTTTTAGACAAAGGGAGGCGGGGAATAACAGAGTTACATCTTGATTGGTCCAAAGAGCCCAAACGCACCAACATTCTTTTGAATTGATTGGTTACAAGGGATACAGTCTTGGAGGCTTCTCATTGGTGGGTGCTGCCCTCAGGGCTGTGGGATGTGCTGACTGTTATCTTCAGGGCCAGAGGACCCTGTTTATTCCTTATAAGGCCTCAAACCTGGCTGGGCCCCCTTGACATGCCCCGGTTTGCCTAATCTATAACCACAGCCCTTGCTTGTAACTTGTAACACCCTGAGACATCACAAAATGGAGGAATCAGCCAAAATGGAGTCAGTGCAGTTTGTCCCTTTAGTTCTTTTAAGCCAAGGAATTTACAGAAGCGAAAAGAGCCATTAGTCCTAAAGGGCGGGGGTCTAGGGTCACGGATGTGGTGGGGTTCTAGAGTACAAGTCAATGACTTTACAACTCAAGACTCTGGAATGGCAAGAGTAAATGAAACCCCAACTAAGCAGATGAGAAAAAAATAACAAAAAGCAGAGCAGAAATTAATGAAATAGAAAAAAGGAAACAATACACAGAATCAATGAATTCAAGAGTTGGTTCTTTGAAAAGATAAACAAGATCGACAGATCCTTAGCCAGTTAACAAAAACAAAGAGCAATTAGAAATTAGAAAAAAAAAAATGAAAGAGAAACATCATAACATACACCAAAAAGATTCGGAACGTTATAAGTGAGTAATTTAAAACCCTATACTCTATAGAACTAGAAAACATAAAGGAAATGAATGAATAACTAATATCATGGGAATCACCAAAGCCAAACCAAAAAGAGATCAACAGCTGAAACAGACCCACAATACATATGGAAATTTAAACAATAATATAAAACCTCCCAAGAAAAAAAGGCCCAGGCCCAGACGGATTTACAGAATTCTATCAGACATTTAAAGATCTATATCCAATACTAATTCATTTTAAAAGACAGAGACAAAGGGAGAAGTCCCAAATTCCTTCTATGAAGCCAGCATCACTCTAGTACCAAAACCAGGTAAAGACACAATCAAAAAAGAAAACTATAGACTTGTATCCTTAATTAACATGGATGCAAAATTTCTCAACAAAATACTTGCAAATTGCATACAGACAAGTTTCAAAAAGATCATCCACCATGATCAAGTCGGCTTTATTCCAAAGATGCAGGAATGGTTCAACATATGCCATGTCAATAAGTGTTATAAATCATATAACTGGACTCAAAGACAAGAACCACATGGTCATATCAATAGATGCAGAAAAGGCCTTTGACACAATTCAGCATGCATTCATGATAAAAGTCCTAGCAGGAATTGGACTGGAAGGAACAAATCTCAACATAGTTAAAGCTATGCACAGCCAACCTACAGGCAACATCAGTCTAAATGGGAAAAACCTGAAAGCATTCCCATTAAAATCAGGAACCAGACAAGAAAGTCCACTATCTGCACTCTTTTTTAATATACTCCTTGAAACTCTTCCTAGAGCAATAAAAGAAGAGAAGAAAATTAAAGGAGTGCTAATTGAAAGAGAAGAGATCAAAATATCTCTTTTTGCAGATGATAAGATACTATACCTAAGAGATCCCAGATTTTCCACCAGAAAACTTCTGGAAATGATTAACACTTTCAGTAAAGTGGCCTGTTACAAAATTAGTCTTAAAGAAAAAAGCAGTCGCCTTTCTACGTACCAATTATAAGCAACTGGAGGAGTACATGAAAACCCTCCCATTCACAATAACCTAAAAAAAAATTCTCTGAATAAACCTGACCAGAGACATTAAAGGCCTTTACAATGAAAAATTCAAATCTTTAAAGAAAGAGACTAAGGAAGACAACAACGGATGGAAGGGCCTCCTATGCTCATTGATTGGAAGAGTTAATAGGGCGAAAATGACATCCTACCAAAACCATTTATAGATTCAATGCAAAGCCAATTAAAGTGCCCAACACATTCTTATCAAAATTAGAAAAAAAACATCATAAAGTTCATATGGAAGCACAAAAGACCCCAGATAGCCAAAACAAAGAGCAATTCTGGACAGAATATTATACCAGATCTCAAACTACATGACAGAGCTACAGTCATAAAAACAGCATGGTACTGGCACAGAAACAGACCTGCAAATCAATGGAACATTACTGAAGATCCAAACCTGAGTCCATGCAATGACAGCCACCTGATATTTCACAAAGGGGCTAAGAACATTCACTGGTGGAAACACAGCATCTTCAGCAAATGATGCTGGCAAAACTGGATCTCCATCTGTAGAAGAATGAAACTAGACCCTTACCTTTCACCTTGCACAAAAGTCAATTCCAAATGGATCAAATACCTTAAAGTGAAACTGGAAACTCTGAAACTATTAGAAAAAAAAAAACTGGCAGAAACCTAAAAGAGAGGTATAGAAAATGCTTTCTAAATCGGTTATCAATTGCTCAGGAATTAAGGTCAAGAATCAATAAGTGGGACCACATTACTAAAAAGCTTCTGTACAGCAAAAGAATCAACTAAAGAGGAGAAAACCCACAGAGTGGAAGAAAATCTTCACCAGCAACACATCTGACTGAGGTTTAACATCCAGACTACATAAGGAACGCAAAAAACAAAGATTCAAGAAAGCAAGTAAACCAATTTAAAGATGGGCTAAGGATCTGAACAGAGAGTTCTCAAAAGAAGAAATAAAGATGGCTAGGAAACTTCTTAAAAGGTGTTCAACATCGTTCATTCTCAGAGAAATGAATAAAGAATTGGTAATAATGGAGGAAACAAAATCAAGAAGGGAGTAGTGTGGAAGGAGTGGAGGAAGGGCATGCTTCTGAATGTGATCAAAACCCATTTGATCTAGCTGAGGGTGGTGACACACACCTTTAATCCCAGCACTTGGAAGGCAGAGGCAGGTGGATCTCTGAATTCAATGCCAGCCTGGTCTACACAGTGAGTTCAAGGCCAGTTGGGGCCAACAGGGAAACCCTGTCTCTAAAAGGCAAAAAAAAAGGGGGGGGGGACCCAATTTGATCAAAAAGGTATGAAATTCTGGAATCAATAAACAAAATTATAATATACAGGCATATAATTATATTTGTGGCCCTTGAGTTCTTTCTGACTCATGTGCTGCTTTCTTACAGTGGACTTCTATCTCATCTATACTGTTCCTCTGCTTTTGAATACTTTCCTCCTACTCTGCAATCTGTGTGGGCTTTTCTTTCATTCTGAAATAAGAGGCCATGAAGTTGGAAACACTCAGCTCAGACCCTGACAGCCCTAACATAAGCAGTGCTGGGAAGAATTTTCAAGCATGAATGGGAATGGTAGAAACGAAGAGAGGAAATGTCACTTAACATTAGAAAATGGGACTTGGGGCTGAAGAGATGGCTCAGCAGTTAAGGACACTGACTGTTCATGCAGAAGACTTGGGTTCAAATCCCAGCATCCACATGGCAGCTAACAACTGTCAGCAACTCCAGTTCCATGAGCTACAACAGCCTCTTCTGCCCTCCATGGGCATTGCATGACATGGGTGCACTACCTACATGCATGCAATAACATGCATACACATAAAATAAAAGTAATAAATAAAATACAAAAGGAAAAAAGAAAAGAAAAAAATAGGAGAAATGCACAGGAAAATGACAGAAAATGAAATCAACAGACAACACCAATAATCACAATGCTAATTCTTCAAAACATTAATAATAATAATAATAATAAAAGCCCAGGCACAGCAACTCATACTTGCAATCTCAGCACTCTGGAAACTGTAGGAGGAGAATCACCATGACTTCAAAGGAGACTGATAAACACATATACATCTACATGCACACAAGTATGTGTATGTAGGTATATATGTATGTACATATACATGTACGCATATGTATATTAGTAAAATGAAATTAAAAATACCAGGAAATAGTTATCTTTTGCCTTGCTGTGACCAAACACTTGACAAGTAACTTAAAAGGATAACAGAGGAATGGTATATTTTGGCTTATATTGTAAGAAAGGATACAGCTCATCTGGGTGGGGAAGCATACTAGCTATTTACACAGCTCACCAACCAGAAAGCAGACCTTAACAGGACCAGAGAAAGACCCATTAGATTAGTCCATTGGGATGACACAATCTCTGGACCTCCTAAATCAGGTCCTCATCTCTCCTGCAGTTTTAGCTCTCTCTGACCATAAATAAATGCTGTTCTTACAGGCTCATCAACAAGGTGTTACTGGGACAGACTGTCAATATCATAATGACTCCCAGATTAAGGACCTGTCCTAGCCTACCCTCAGCTTTTTGAGATCATTCCTTCACATTAACCCAGGGAATCAGGTCAAATTTAGAAGCCTCCTACAAGAAAAAAAGACCACTCAAAGCTGTTTGGACCTGGCATTATCAAGGCTAGCTCAAGTCTTTAATTATAGTCAAGCTGCAAAGCCCATTTCCATTCAGGGAGAGTAAGAAGGGACACAGGCAGATAGGGAAAGTCAGAGCAAGTTTCTTAAGATGGCAAGAACTTGTTCCCAGGATACACTGAGGTAGAGAACAGCAGGAAAGAAGAACCCACTGGGGATGGGCATCCAAACATTGGTTAAAAGATACATAAAGGGAATATCCAGTGACAGTATAAGATCCGGGACCCGGGACGCTGTTTGCTCACTTCAATAAATGTATTTCTGTTGCTAGTTCCGTGTTTTGGTTTTCTATTTCTCCACAAAAATCTTTACCTGTCTCATGAATGAACTTGCCTGTTCCCTTGACAACCACTCCAACACATTATACCATGGGCTCATTTGGCCTCCTACAGAAGTTCATGAGCACTACTCCTGTGAGCTCCTTGGAGATCTCCATCCACTCTCTGATGAGAAATGGGCAAAATCCACCTTCACAAATCTACAGACCCTAATCAACAGCAAAGACCCTCTCACCCTTCTGGGATCTATCATACTAACTTAAATTTTATGCTGTGTTTCTTTTATCCACTCCATGTCTGACAGAACACTGCCACTAACTTCAGGGAATTCATTCTGTCCTCCAGGGCCAACTCTGAAACTATTCCTGACCAAAGGGTAAACTTTCCTAATGTTACAATGTACATGTTTACTGCAGTTTCAAAGGTTGCCTACCTGATCCCAGGATAATGCTGACAATATCACTGGGCTGGGTACTGGGCCTGGGTATCTTAACTTCCTTATTACTACTGTCACACTCCTTAACTGCCATGTCAAAACTCCACTGTACTGTCAATTTTTCCCATTCCGATCCTCTATTACTGATCCTGCCTGAAACACAGTCTTATCACCTTCTCCAAGAGTCTATAATCTCTTCACATACCACAACTGAACCCTCACGGAGGACTGCAGATTTGACTGCTCTCAAATCCTAATTGGACTGGCGATGTCTACCTAGACATTCCATGAAAATGGACCCTACAACTGGAGAGATGGATCAGCAGGTAAGATTACTGAATGCTCTTGCAGAGGA